>NC_136804.1:7384342-7681842 GCF_951216825.1 Electrona antarctica
AGGCTCCATCAGGTGAAATGCCATAACATTTCCAATTAGGAGTGGATGAAGGGACCATATTTTCTTCAGGAAAACTGAGCCGTCCACAAATAAATTATAGTTATCACCATGAAATATTGTATGATTTGTATTGCAAGTTCATCATTCACAGTCCGACAGCATGCCCCTAAAATAGCACAATACATTCCCAAGACAGAAGTAAGTTTCACATGCAGTTTGTGACAGAGGGAAAAAAAAAGCACAATGAGTTGATGAACAATGCTGTTGTATTCAACCCCCGCATCAGTTCCAACTTCTGCTTCGATGGTCTTTTTCTCGAGTGACTCTCCACCTGACTGCCGCTTATTAATAATAAAAAAGTGCCTGCCTCACAACTGGTAGTGCACGCACGCACGCACGCACGCACACACACACACACACACGCACACACACACACACACACACACAGCCTTGTACCATTCTCTTCCAGGGTAGAGTGAGAGGTTTATGGACCTTGAGAAGAGAACCATCGTTATGAAGAACAAAAGAACAGAAAAGAATGTATCTGCTATAAACAACGCATGACTGCGGTTAGCCTCTCTGTTAACCCTTGGTTGTCTCTCTCTCTCTCTCTCTCGACTGCACAAGTGTGGTAGGTCAGCAGACTCAGCACTTTATGGTCAGTCACGATCAACTCAAAGTATCAAAGCCTTCCTGGGTTGTTAAATGGAACACACACAATCAAGAGCTAGAATGATGGGGCAGTGTTGAGAAATATTACTTAGGAAAGGAATATGTTACATATTTCTTATCACTCATAACAAGTAATATTATATTACTTTGTATACAGTGCAATATATTGTATTACATATTACTATATTGAAGTGCCATGGACGAGATTAATCTAATCATTTTTTTTTATATTCTTTTTTTTTTTTATCCATATTTTGAACATTCCTCTAATCCGGTGTGCAGGTGATGACATGCACATGACATGCACAATATAATTACATTTTCTTTCTTTTATTTATAATGGGAACACTGGCACCCAGGACCAAAACTGGTGTCCACCCCCTGGCACTTAAGGAGTTACATTTTTTACATTTTTTTATTGTTCCATATTGAAATAACTAAACATGAAGATTCAAGATGTATATAGGCCTACAGTACAAGCACTCTGAAAATATCCATATTACACAATAAAAACAATTGATAAATAACAATACTAAACTAACAACAGCCCTAAAGCCATTTCTAAAATAAGGTTAAAACGTTGCTGTCTTTATACAGGAGGAGACAAAAATCGACCAAACAGCAGCATTCAACACATTGAAGATAGCCGATAGATCTACATGCTCATGCGCGTCGTGTCCCCAACGTGTGCTGAGCATGTAGGTACAGTTGGGTGCCACTGATATTGTCCCTTATCATTTGACCCATTTAGGCCTGACCTCAAAATTTAAAAAAATCCTTCTAAATCCTCCAGTTTTCTGAAATAAATATTTTCACGATTTTTCAAAAATAGCAGACCTACAAGCTCGTAGCGCGCCACTCGGTGGCGCGCTATGAGCTTGTAGATCTGCTATTTTTCAATAGCTAAATTATAACATAATGTTTAAAACACCAAAAGGGGTTCCCGCCCAAAATGGGTTAACTGTCCTTTTGCGCAGATCACGCAAACCTCAGCAAAAAGAAAAGGACAATATCGATGGCCTCCAACTGTAGGTAGAAGTAATGTAAATTCAGTTTTCAAATTTCAAATTTCAGATGAATACTTCAGACAATTAGCCCTTCACTAAGTCCCCTCCCCAACCCATCCTTGTCCAATAGGCACGTTGGCAGCGAAGAAAGCTTGACCTGCATAGCAACCGTTGCTAAACTATTGGATTGGCATTGGACAATCGCTTTTTGGGGTGGGGATTTAGTGAAGGGCTCATTACCAATTAGCCTATGCTGACAACAATGTTTGTACCTTTGACTGACACAAACTAACACAATAAATAACGACAATACTTCCAAGTGTTGAATGCACGTGTGCATGGCTTCGTTTTTGAGCCACAAACGGAGGAACACAGGCTTGAATCAGAGCCCATGCCTGCATTATGATGTACATGCATAACTTTGCGTGATGGCGCATGCTTAAAAAGAAATGACCTGCAAGCTAACATCCTGTACCATCGCACAGTGCTGATAAGCTTGTAGATCGGTGGCACATTATTTTTTCGTGGTCACAATTAATGCGGCACTGATACAGCGAAGAGAGATCGCTTTGATCTCGATCAGAAACAAAAGCAAATCGCATTCATTGTAACGAGCAACACAGCGTTATTTGGATCATTAACATGTAATAATATGACTCTTTTTGGTTAGCTGTAAATTACACTACTGGATAAAGTAACGTTACACAGTAATGTGTTACTAAGTAACGCGTTACTGCCCAACAATGGTGATGGGCTGCTGCTGCTAGTACGACTGCATCTGTAAGGAATAAGGATTGATGGCCAATACATACAGTATCACCCACTGTTAGGCAAGCATACGGAAAAACACTAATGCATTTCTGTATACTTAGTTGTGAGCAGACTATGCTGAGCAAGCGAGCAGCACTGTGCGTTGCGATGTCTCTCCTATGACGTGTCTGAGCTCTGGTGTGGCTCTCTGTCTTCTTCTGATTTCTTTCTGCATGCAGACAGCACAGACAGTGCTGGTGAGAGTCGATAGTAGGGGTGCCGAGCAGCTGCTCGACCGGGCAGCAAATAAGCTGGGAGCCCTGACTCTCTCTCTCTCTCTCTCTCTCTCTCTCTCTCTCTCTCTCTCTCTCTCTCTCTCTCTCTCTCCTCTCTCTCTCTCTCTCTCTCTCTCTCTCTCTCTCTCTCTCTCTCTCTCTCTCTCTCTCTCTCTCTCTCTCTCTCTGACTCTCTGCTGACTGTATAGCCCTGCAACACACTCTAAGTTTAACTCCATATATATATATATATATATATATATATATATATATATTATATATATATATATATGAATATATATATATATGATTGATGATTGATTGATTCTTTATGTAAGTGTCATGCTTCCGAAGAAGCCATTACAATAAACCAAAATGACAGTTTGCAAACAATGATCAAATGAATACCAAACTCTCTCTCTCTCTCTCTCTCTCTCTCTATATATATATATATATATATATATATATATATATATATATAGATAGATAGATAGATAGATAGATAGATAGATAGATAGATAGATAGATAGATAGACAGATAGATAGAATGCTGGCCACAGATCATTCGAGCCATCAGGAGGTAGGTCAGGTGTCCTGCTAAAGGGCACATGTGGACAATAATTATTTTCAATATCATTTCTTTGGCTTTTCCCAATCCAGATTTATACTCTGTGTAGCCAGCCGCAGGAATTGACCTGGCAAACTGTCATACACAGTCACACTCCGGAGAACAATCAAACAAACACAGATACGTAAGAAAAACATAAAAGGCTATGGCTGCTTACAGTTGGAGGCCATCGATATTGTCCTTTTCTTTTTGCTGAGGTTTGCGTGATCTGCGCAAAAGGACAGTTAACCCATTTTGGGCGGGAACCCCTTTTGGTGTTTTAAACATTATGTTATAATTTAGCTATTGAAAAATAGCAGATCTACAAGCTCATAGCGCGCCACCGTGTGGCGCGCTACGAGCTTTGTAGGTCTGCTATTTTTGAAAAATCGTAAAAATATTTATTTCAGAAAACTGGAGGATTTAGAAGGATTTTTTTAAAATGTTGAGGTCAGGCCTAAATGGGTCAAATGATAAGGGACAATATCGGTGGCACCCAACTGTACGTGCATTGGAGGGTTTCACTTTACGCTGCACTTTACTGCTTGTGGAGCGGGCTGCACTCAAAGGTTGAGGTCAGCACTCGCATGGCGAGAGAGCAAGCGAGTGTTTGCTTAGTTAAAAGCATGATGAAGTATTCAGAGCCCCCCCCCCCCCCCCCCCCCCCCCCACACACACACACACACACACAGGGCATTCCGTAAGATTGCCGTTGAACATGCTCGTCAGTGTGACACGCACAGTGACTTCTAATAACCTCAAGCTTAATATTTAATATGTATATATGCTCGCAAAAGAGGGTGTCACTGGCCATGGCCAAGAAACAACACATCTACATGAAGCTCACCATGCATGCTTTGAGTCACACAGTGCTACAACGCAGTGCTTATACAAAGTGCTTCATGCTAGAATGTTATGAATCCATTTGGGGGAAAAACATGCATTTAATTATACTATATAAACTAAGAAAAGACATCCGTTTCACTTCCAATCCCAGTCAGCGTTTTGTCAGCGCATAGCTTTGGAAACATTATGTTTCCAAATGCTGTTGGCGAAACTTATATTCTTCCTCCCTCTCTCTCAAAGTGTAAGAATATCTAGGGCCGCACAACTATTATGTGGTCAGATTCAGTATGCTCACATCTTTGCCCGCATAGAGAAGAAACGCTGCATGAAATAACATAACGGAAAAATATAATAACAGTAATGGAATTCCTGGAGCTGTTTATCACCGGCAGACAGGGGGGGTGCCATGACATTTCCACACAATATATATATTTCTACAGCACAGATATTGAAAGTGTCCGTCGTTAAGGTTCAACTCCTGCCTGAGTATCTCCGTCATTCGGCTTTGAACTGAACCTATAGCTATACTAGTAGAGGAGACAAGAAAGTGCTGTCCTGTGTAAACCGTGGGTTTAGTGTATTCTTGTGTTTTGTTTGTTTGCCTGCGTTTGTCGTGTGTGTGTGTGTGTGTGCGTGCGTGCGTGCGTGCGTGCGTGCGTGCGTGCGTGCGTGCGTGCGTGCAACAAAAATGTTAATCCTATGTGACATGGGCAGTGATGGGGAAGGAGAATGGAGGGCTTGGGAGGAAAGGAGTGCGTGAGAGAGAGAGAGAGAGAGAGAGAGAGAGAGAGAGAGAGAGAGAGGACTTTCATGTCTCCCCCCCCCCTCCCCGGCCCTCTGGGGGACTCGGTTGCCTAACATGAGTCCACTGCATTTTGTACTGTGTTTTACTAAAAAGGCCCCTGTGTAGATGGGCAGTGGACCGAGCCAGTGCCTGGAGGAAGGCAGGGGATCAAGTGCTGTATATGGTGGGGAGGGTAAGTGTGGGGGGTAAGATTGGGTTGTGATTCCCCACCTTGTCCCAGCACTCTGTTTAATTAGTTGTCCTTCGTTTGATGCACTTTGCTCTGTGGCAAGCCACTAACTGAGTTGAACAGTTGGCCAAACAACCCTGCGGGGTATCCAACACTCGCCCATCTTGTCTGTGCAGACATATCCGAAAGTGTGATGTTGTCGACATGTCAGCCTATGGTCAATTTATGACAATGACTCAATTATTACAATAATTGCAGATGAGTATATACTGTAAAGTGCTTCACTGTACTGATAATGTCTAAACAAAGCAATGCAGCTCAATGATGCTCAATGCTAAAAATGTCAACAGTCCGTGGTGCTGCTCATGTACAGTGTTTCCTTGTACTACTTGTCTTGTTTACAGTGAGCAAGTGTGCTAATGTTTGTTTCTGATTTTGTTTTTGCCTGCTGCAAGCCACATTTCCATTCCCATTTGCTTTGAAATAATTGTGTTCCCTTTTCCTTTACAATAACCACTGATTTACATCGTTGAAAAATTTTTTCTGCTGCACCCCACTGTAGCTGCACTGACAATATCCTGATGTGATGACACACGTTGTCTGTGTTTGGCTAGTTAGTAGTTACCCCACTTATTTTCCCCCGGGTTGACTTTGACGACCTGGTCATGATTGGCTGCCCCGAGTCTGAACCCATACTCTGAAACGCCTCCTAAGCCAATGGGAGTGCCTCCTAAGCCCTGAAAGGCTGCAACGCGGAAGTGTTAACCCATAGAGCCAGACTCTGTAACACCTCAGACTCAGTACTAGAAAAAGTGCACCTCGGGGCACAGGTCTCCACCAAGATAAGAGTGTGGAGTCAAGTGGCATTTCTTCCTCAGCCTAGTGGGAATATGCATATAGACAGTGTCACTGCAATCAGACGCTGCGTTCATGTTTTGTGGCATTTTGTACAAAACGGGCCACTCCTGTAAACTTTGGAAGCCAATCTTAGCCAATCAGGATGAAATATGAGAAATCAAACAGACCTGTCCTGATAACATGACTATAGAGACAAGTAAGACGCGTGAACGCGGGGAGCGAATGCAGCTCGTAAATTGCAATAACAACAATTAGAATAAATTACGTACTTTTTTAAGATTTTTTTTAAAAGTTAAGTTTAAGTTTTTTCTTTTTAAGTTTTTTTTTAAGTTAAGTTTTTTTTTAAAGTTAAGTTTTGTGTGTGTGTGTGTGTGTGTGTGTGTGTGTGTGTGTGTGTGTGTGTGTGTGTGTGTGTGTGTGTGTGTGTGATACAGCTGCGCCCTCTGGTGGCGGGCCGGTGGTGTTACAGCGTGACACACAGACAGACACACACACAGACAGACAGTTTAGGCCAGCTTCTATAGTTAGTGCTCACTGCGTTCGCAATCATGTGTATACCGATTAGCGTGAAGGAGTAGGCTAATATAAAAAAAAATGTTTTACATACAGGTATGTGGGCCTCCTGGTGGCGCTATAAAGAGCAGATGTGAAAAATACAGGGCAATGGTTTTTCCTTGGCCTCTAGAGAGTGTTCATACAAAGTTTTAAACAGATCTGTGCATTTATAGGTAAAATCACAAATAGGCCAGTTATAGCAAGTGGCATTTGTTCCTCGGCCTAGTGGGAATTTGCATGCAAAATTTCACGTGAATCACACGTCAAAACAGAACACTCATGCGAACTTTGGAAGCCAATCTTAGCCAATCAGGAAGGAGTATGAAAAAAGACCAGTTTCATTGAATGGCTCTAGAGAGACGGTGTACCAATTTGCATGACGTTTGGACAAAATCTGTAGGTGTAATGTAAAAAAAAAAAAGGGTTTTGCAAATATCGGCCTCCTGGTGGCGCTAACAGGCCCATGTGAAAACATTGAGGCAGAGGTTCAGCTCTGGCATCCAGAGAGTGTGTGTGCAGAGTTTGGCTGCGATCAAGCCAACAGTGCCAGAGATTAGCTGTCCACAGACGGACGGACACACACACAGAAAGAAATGCACAACAGAGAGTGCTTCTTTCACCTGGTAGTTAATGATAAGCGTGTCATTCTTGTTTTTTTTCTTTTTTTCTTGAAGTCCTTCAAATGCACAGAACAGGAACAAAACGAATATGTTTGGACAAGAGTGCAGCAGTGTGTTTTATAGACACTGCAACACAGTTTTATCATTTTGAACCGTCTACAGTAGGCAGCCAAGGGATTAGGTGTTAGAAGGAGGATACTAGAGTTCATACACAAACTACTCATGAGAGTGTGGATATTTTTCTAAGCTATGGCAGCTGCCATATATTAGCCTGGTTAATAAACCAGACCGAATCAGCCGTTGGCAAAAAAAAATTGCCTACCAGCGGATTACGGTCTGGCGAGGCTCAGTAGCACGCCTCTTTCCTACAACCGAGAACAGGTCGGACCAATCGGGACACGGTATGCAATATGGGCGGGCTTTGGTACAGTGACGTTCAATGCTTGAGACCTTTGACTGACAGTAGCTCTGACCAATTGCGTCAAAGAGGAACCCGCCCCCCGGGAAATGAAATACAAGTGGAGCCAGCCCAGACTAATATACCGCAACAGTGTTGTGTGATATTAGTCTGGCTTATTAGCCAGGCTAGCCATATATACCTTGGCACTAGGGAGGCGAAAGTGCTGGTGTATAGAAAATAGGCAAATATCCACACATAACTGCGACAATGGAGGAATAGGCCAAAATAAGAGGCAAACAACCTGCATGTAACAGCCAAAAATGAGTTAGATATCCTGGGTGTCCATTTAACTCTGAGCACGTACAACTTATTTGTACACTCTCCGAGTTACTCTCAGATGTTCCATTCCCTGCTTCACTCTCACTTGGTCCATGACCATGACGCAAAGATGGGTCCCCGACATACTGTTTGGGAAACAGTGGAGTCTCTCTCCGTCTCTGCCCTCCCTTTTGCTCAGCCTCTATCCCCGTACACACTTCTCCTTCTCCTGTTTATCTCTCCATCTTACTTTCCTCCCTCCATTTCTCTTTGCGGCCTGTAGTCTGCATGCGGGAATCTGACGCCATTCATTCCGGTTGTAAAACATGTCTGTAGGCTACAGTTAGATGCTTTGATTAGAAAAGTGAGACTCACCAAGATGTCTTAACAAGCAGAAACATTATGAAAGTCTGATTGCCTCTCACATTACTTTCAAGTATGGCAGTTTGCATAATGGGGGCCCAATTCCTTTCTTCTGTTAGAGACTGTATTTTAAAATGTACTGATATTATAAGGACTTACAACGGAAGTGCTTATAATATCAGCAATTTTTCCTATTTTAATTTGATGTGTCATCTGTGTTGATTCACCACTTAAGGCTTAAGAGGTTAATCATTGAAAACAAAATAGACTTTAGCCCAAAACACACCAATGGATCGAGCTGCAACAAAACTGTTTTAGCGTGTGCTGCAGCGGTGTGATATGTCCTGTTGCACGTTGGCGCATGGTGGTGCATGCATGGTGGCGCATGCATGGTGGTGGTGCATGCATGGTGGCGCATGCATGGTGGCGCATGCATGGTGGTGGTGCATGCATGGTGGTGCATGCATGGTGGTGCATGCATGGTGGTGCATGTATGGTGGTGCAAGTATGGTGGTGCATGTATGGTGGTGCAAGTATGGTGGTGCATGCATGGTGGTGCATGCATGGTGGTGCATGCATGGTGGTGCATGCATGGTGGTGCATGCATGGTGGTGGTGCATGGTGGTGGTGCATGCATGGTGGTGCATGCATGGTGGTGGTGCATACATGGTGGTGCATGCATGGTGGTGGTGCATACATGGTGGTGCATGCATGGTGGTGCATGCATGCATGGTGGTGGTGCATGCATGGTGGTGGTGCATGGTGGTGGTGCATGCATGGTGGTGGTGCATGGTGGTGGTGCATGCATGGTGGTGGTGCATACATGGTGGTGCATGCATGGTGGTGGTGCATACATGGTGGTGCATGCATGGTGGTGGTGCATGGTGGTGGTGCATACATGGTGGTGCATGCATGGTGGTGGTGCATGGTGGTGGTGCATACATGGTGGTGGTGCATGGTGGTGGTGCATACATGGTGGTGGTGCATACATGGTGGTGGTGCATGCATGGTGGTGGTGCATGGTGGTGCATGCATGGTGGTGGTGCATACATGGTGGTGCATGCATGGTGGTGGTGCATGCATGGTGGTGGTGCATGCATGGTGGTGGTGCATGCATGGTGGTGGTGGTGCATGCACGGTGGTGGTGCATACATGGTGGTGCATGCATGGTGGTGGTGCATGCATGGTGGTGGTGGTGCATGCACGGTGGTGGTGCATGCATGGTGGTGGTGGTGCATGCACGGTGGTGGTGCATGCATGGTGGTGGTGGTGCATGCATGGTGGTGGTGCATGCACGGTGGTGGTGCAGGCATGGTGGTGGTGCATGCATGGTGGTGGTGGTGCATGCATGGTGGTGGTGGTGCATGCATGGTGGTGGTGCATGCACGGTGGTGGTGCATGCATGGTGGTGGTGCATGCATGGTGGTGGTGGTGCATGCACGGTGGTGGTGCATACATGGTGGTGCATACATGGTGGTGCATACATGGTGGTGCATGCATGGTGGTGCATACATGGTGGTGCATACATGGTGGTGCATGCATGGTGGTGCATACATGGTGGTGCATGCATGGTGGTGCATACATGGTGGTGCATGCATGGTGGTGCATGCATGGTGGTGGTGCATGCATGGTGGTGCATGCATGGTGGTGCATACATGGTGGTGCATACATGGTGGTGCATGCATGGTGGTGCATGCATGGTGGTGCATGCATGGTGGTGGTGCATGCATGGTGGTGGTGCATACATGGTGGTGCATACATGGTGGTGCATGCATGGTGGTGCATGCATGGTGTTGGTGGTGCATGCATGGTGGTGGTGCATGCATGGTGGTGCATGCATGGTGGTGCATGCATGGTGGTGCATACATGGTGGTGCATACATGGTGGTGCATGCATGGTGTTGGTGGTGCATGCATGGTGGTGGTGCATGCATGGTGGTGCATGCATGGTGGTGCATGCATGGTGGTGCATGCATGGTGGTGCATACATGGTGGTGCATGCATGGTGGTGGTGCATGCATGGTGGTGGTGCATACATGGTGGTGCATGCATGGTGGTGCATGCATGGTGGTGGTGCATGCATGGTGGTGGTGCATGCATGGTGGTGCATGCATGGTGGTGCATGCATGGTGGTGGTGCATACATGGTGGTGCATGCATGGTGGTGCATGCATGGTGGTGCATGCATGGTGGTGCATACATGGTGGTGCATGCATGGTGGTGCATGCATGGTGGTGGTGCATGCATGGTGGTGGTGCATGCATGGTGGTGGTGCATGCATGGTGGTGCATGCATGGTGGTGCATGCCGATGCAAGTGATTCAATTCAAAGGAGCTGTGGTTACTTGGAACTACATGTGTCTACATGTGTCTACTCGCAACCGATTGGTTGCAAGGAGTTGCATGGCGACTCATTGGTGTGGTTTGGGCTTAAGATCGCTGTTTACACAGAAGTTTATGGAGCGGCCATCTTGGTCCGAGCTGAGTCTATCTACCGTTAGCATTAGCAACCACAAGCTAATCGGATGATAATAACTTTAGAGAGCTTTCATATAACCTAAATAACTCGTCCAACTTGTCTTTGGCAGTGCAGTCCACAGGGAACACACTGGGGAAACTAGTTATAGGCAGCCAATGAGTTTAATGTGACCATAATTAACTATCATGATGATTTAAAAAAAAAAAACATTAAACTAGCGATTGAAAACATAAAGCGTTTATGAAAAGGTTTACTTAGGTAATAAAATCAAGTGTAAAGTCGACCAAAACCTCAATGAGTTATATTTAGATGATTATAGTGTATTGCAAATGGTAGAAGGTGAAATAACGACGTCTGATGGGACACAGCAGGCTGATTGAGAACCCATAAGTGGGCTAGCTTCAATTCCAGCAAACGAGGTTTGCCTCTTGTATAGTGGAATGACTCTTAAACAGTGCAGGGGACATTGTAATCCTTCCAGAATCATCCCTGTCTAGATTCCTGGAAAGCAATATACTAGTGTAAACCCACATCCACCAATGAATTATGGATGGAGATGAAATGCCTCTTCTGAATTTCCCATCCCACTACAGGAGATGTTATTTACTACCCAATACATGTTGGCCCATAATGGGTGGCACTATGGTGTGTGTGTGTGTGTGTGTGTGTGTGTGTGTGTGTGTGTGTGTGTGTGTGTGTGTGTGTGTGTGTGTGTGTGTGCGTGCGTGCGTGCGTGCGTGCGTGCGTGCGTGCGTGCGTGCGTGCGTGCGTGCGTGCGTGCGTGCGTGCGTGCGTGCGTAATCTGCTTTCAACACAATGTGCAGACTGGAAATAAAGAAAATGGTGATGGGAAACACGTTGATAACATGATCCACTGATGATTAAAATAAGCTGACGACAAAGCTTGACATCTCCGTAATTTAAAGGTCGGCTTAAGTTACAAAGTGCTAAATGGTTTCATCTGCCGCTAATACAGTTGGTTTAGTGTGCAACAACAGGTGAGCAGATAATTAAAGAATTATTAGAACTACACTAACTATTGTTAGAACTGGGATCTTCAAAGGACCCCTTACCTGCGAAAGACAAAGCAGAGACTACAGTACACCATATTGTAAACAATTGTGCACTTTCAGACGTTTAGTATTAACCCCCCCCCCCCCCCCCCCCCCTTGCAGTATGACGGATGACCCCCAATGGCACCACCTGTTGAAGACAAATGTGTTAGAATAAGCTTTGTTGCCAGCAAACCACATGTGGAGCTATAATAACATACAGTATGCAGCTTGTGTGTGTGTGTGTGTGTGTGTGTGTGTGTGTGTGTGTGTGTGTGTGTGTGTGTGTGTGTGTGTGTGTGTGTGTGTGTGTGTGTGTGTGCGTGCATGCATGCCCTCATGTGCATGTAGCCCTAATATGCATGCATCATGCATCTGAGACTGTGTGTCGTTTACGTGGTTACGGACCGTCACACGTTGTCTGTCTGTCTGTCTGTCTGTCTGTCTGTCTGTCTGTCTGTCTGTCTGTCTGTCTGTCTGTCTGTCTGTCTGTCTGTCTGTCTGTCTGTCTGTCTGTCTGTCTGTCTGTCTGTCTGTCTGTCTGTCAGTCAGTCAGTCAGTCATTGGATGCTGATGCCTGCCGGTGTGTGCATTGCTTGTGGGTTTTTTGCAGAGAGCAGACAATGGCACTCTGACTCTGCCCAGAGGCAGCATTGATTTAATTAGTGTGTGTGTGTGTGTGTGTGTGTGTGAGTGTGTGTGTGTGTGTGTGTGTGTGTGTGTGTGTGTGTGTGTGTGTGTGTGTGTGTGTGTGTGTGTGTGTGTGTGTGTGTGTGTGTGTGTGTGTGTTTCTGTGACTGTGCGTGAATTTGTTTGTTTGTGTGCGTGCGTGCGTATATATGCATGTGTGCATCCGCCATCCAATCCGCGTATGTGCGCAAACAATTCATTGCGTGCATGCAGGCATGTGTGTGTGAGTGAGTGACACCTGAAACAAAGCCAAGACACACACACACACACACACACACACACACAACAGACACACACACAACAGACACACACACACAACAGACAGGCCCTGGCCAAAAAACTGAAAGAGAATTGAGAAGACAATGCATGGAATTAAGGCCAGCTTGTGTCCCAACTTCTGTTGCTGCCACTGAGAAACACAAAGGTTGCGAGTTCCTGTTAACTTTAATAGGGTGCCTTGTAATGGGGAATGGAATGCTAATAGACCTTTGCAGCCGATATATGTGACTTGATTGTACAGTATTGCCCTAGGGAAATATGCGTGTTGTTATCGCTAAGTAACGCTTTTGCACACGCAGACAACTCGCAAAATCAACATGATATGTGTATGTGACATGACATGTTGTTGTTGTTGTTCACAACAACACGCCCCAGGGGGGTCCTTGAGGGGATTCCAGGGCGTCCCCAGCTAATTTAGTTATTATAGCATCAAATTCCGTTAACAAGTTTAGCCGAACATTCTGCAGATGTTTCGCTGTGGAAGCAAAGCAATTAATAGCATGTATAGCTCGTTCTTTCAATAAGGAAGGCTACTGCTGCAAATAAATGCTGCAGCAGTTGCTCACTTTCACTGCCCTGAAATTGAGCTGTCAAAATCATCTTTCCATTCTGTGTGTCCATAATTTTGCGGAAATAACGCTCTCTTCCTCATAGCTTGTCCTTGTACGATATATGTTGAGCGCAAGCCTCGTCTTTCCATTAGTTTTCCGTTCAAACTTTAGTAGGCAAATGAGTACGTTTACAAACGCAAAGCGCGTGATACAGCGTTCAGCTGTGTCACGCGCTTCAAAAGACTCTCTCTTCATTCTCAAGTTAGCACTTAGCAGTCATCCTCTCCATGTCAAAAATCTTAGAGACTACTTGAAGCCATCTACAGATGGAGATTCTGCCTGTCTGCCTGATTCTGCCTGTAGCCATTAGCCAGCCTGAGTAATGGCTTTTTTTCCCTGCAGCCAAGACATTTTTCATAAGATATCTGTCACTTCCTGTAATTTCAGATCTCCCAGATATAGCGGTAAACAGGAATCTAATATTTGTATACCCAGAATCTCCTGCAATTTCTCCAAGACAACTTTCCAAAAGGTGTGAATTTCTGCGTTACAACCCCAGAAAACATGATAATGATTTGCTTCCACCTCTCCACAGTTTCTCCAGCACAACTGGGGTATTCCAATTTCCAAGTGGTTTTGATTTATGTTTTGGAGTGATAAAAAAGCAAGATGTGTTTTTCCAGCAGAATTCACGCCAGGTGATGGAACTTGATGTTGTGTATGTTGTGTATTGTTCAACTGTGATTTGAGCATTCAGTTATTTTCTTTGATGTAATCTGTTAGCGTTCAGCTATATGGTTCAGGCGAGGGGGCGAAGATCAGAGAGAGGGGGGCTCTCTATGAGGAGACGTTGCTAGTGGAAACTATAGTCCCCCTCTCTGAAAACAACATGTTGTTGCATGATTCGACCTTCTACTAGTCTCTCCCTAGCCAGTCTGCCTCAGGGAATGTAAAAAACAATGTCTGATAGAGTTGTTATTCCACTCTCATGGGTCAGACTAAACTACAATTCCCAACATCGTGACTTCCTGGGTCTACCAGAAGTGACATCATCTCTGGAGAGATTAGACTCGACAACGGATTACAGGAAGTGTTGGAATGGAAGAAGAGGCCGCTACTCTCTGTAAACCTGTATTATAAATACAACCAAATGGGTTTTTTTCAACTTACATTATTTTTCTAACAACCAAAAAAACAAAAACAAAAGAACAATAAGACAAACAAAAGGACATCACAGTATGTTGCCAGACATCATCTTGTGAATTACATAAACGCGCACGCACGCACGCACGCACGCACGCACGCACACAGTACTATTGGACAATAAAGTACGAAAAACAGAGTTTATCTTGTTTCTTTTTTTTCAGACATTCAGTTTCAATTCTACTTTAGATATCATCCCATCTATGGAATTTCTCCTTAGAGATGTTAGTATCTATGTATCATATAAATATGATTATTTAGGCCAATGATTTAACCATCATATCAAGTGCAAACATTTTTTATATATTTGAGAAAACATCCTTCTTGTCGCTTAGAAGTACAATCTAACATTTTTGTCCCATTTGTTTTCAAAAGACTCTCTCTTCATTCTCAAGTTAGCACTTAGCAGTCATCCTCTCCATGTCAAAAATCTCAGAGACTACTTGAAGCCATCTACAGAAGGAGATTCTGCCTGTCTGCCTGATTCTGCCTGTAGCCATTAGCCAGCCTGAGTAATGGCTTTTTTCCCTGCAGCCAAGACATTTTTCATAAGATATCTGTCACTTCCTGTAATTTCAGATCTCCCAGATATAGCGGTAAACAGGAATCTAATATTTGTATACCCAGATTCTCCTGCAATTTCTCCAAGACAACTTTCCAAAAGGTGTGAATTTCTGCGTTACAACCCCAGAAAACATGATAATGATTTGCTTCCACCTCTCCACAGTTTCTCCAGCACAACTGGGGTATTCCAATTTCCAAGCGGTTTTGATACAAAGTGATACAAAAGCAAGATGTGTTTTTCCAGCAGAATTCACGCCAGGTGATGGAACTTGATGTTGTGTATTGTGTTACCAATGTAACCATTGTTCAACTGTGATTTGAGCATTCAGTTATTTTTCCCATAATTTGTCTTTGATGTAATCTGTTGTATGTTTTCTGCAGTCTGAAATATTTCGATATAACTTTGATACTATTTTCTTTGTTCCTTTTGTATCTGCCTGAGTAATCAATTCAATAAGTTTGCTCTGATTTATTTGTGATTCACGGTTCTGGATTTCTTGATTAAAATAATGACGTAACTGGAGATATCTAAAGAAATCTTGAATTTCAAAATAATATATCATTTAGGTTCTGAAAGCTCTGTAACCTATTTTCTTCCATAGTCTTATAATAGGATGTGATCCCGTGATTGGAAAACCAAAACTTGAACCTCTGATCCAGTTTCCATGGTTTAAATGCCATATCATAGGCTATACCCATCTCAGTATTTTTGATTGCTTTTCTATTTTTAGCTGTTTGACAACAGTGGAGAGACATTTTTCTAACGGCTGTACGTAACTTCATCCTTTCTCTCCGGATTACACAACCTGACGTAAAAGTGACACCCTGGCTGGACTCCATTCTTGTGTCTGCCTGCTTTATTAATGTGGGTACTTTTACTACAAGGTATTTTTTAATACGATATTATTTTAAAGTATTTTTAAGGTTTTTCTATAAAGTTTATGATTTTGCTAAAATATATTTATACTAGGCTATTGATAACTTTAAATGTGGCTGTGATGCCTTAAAGACCTAGTGAAATGAAAATTATGTTTTTCACACTTTTAGACCATATACGATTATACGTCATCATATGGGCATACCTAACGCCAGGGCTCCACCGGGCGCGTTGCGTCTCTGTCGCGTGCGTCAAAAAACGCACCAGTTCAATTTTAATGCACGCGTCACGCCACGGGCAGTGGAGCCACCCTTCATTGATTAAAAAGGGAACATTCCCTGACGGTGACGGAGACGCGACGCTGACGCGCCCGGTGGAGCCCTGGTGTTACAATCGATGCCAGAACAATGGGAAAATGTACATGTTTGTGTATTCACAAAAGTCCATCCTTTGAACGAAAACGTGATGCCTGATGACGTGTCAAGCTTCTCATGAATAAAAATGAATCTTGATTGTATTCACCTGTTTGATTCCCATTGCTGCGTCATCCTCCACACACAGCTGCTTCTGATTACAGAACTACTTTTTAATCTCATTCAAGATGACATCCAGGCAGTGTATTACTTGTTTTAAACTCAATCATCAAGCTAAAATATGTATCTGAAAACATTATAGGTTAGAAGTAAGCCACGAGCTTCGCTGCCCGTCTCTCTGTCACTTTGTAAACAAACAATCATGCATGCGTGTGCAGCACGCATCGTGCATGCAACGGAGCTACGTCCCATAGCCTGGAGGGATGCAACGTTCTGATTGGTTCAAAAACTCACCGCTTTCCGTTTCAAACTGAACACTAAAAAATAAAATGCCCGTATTTTTAATTTCAATAGGTCTTTAAGGTATATGGTCCTTCAAACTGATTATCAAATTATTGAATTACTGACACATGGAAATCTAAAATATTTAACAACTACCTCCAACCTCTGCAGACAGTTATAACATATCCTACGATATACCGATTAAAATACCATTTTATTAATTAAAAATGTGTCCTGGATCGTAGCTTCAAAGGGAAACAGGGTGATATAAGGGCAGATGTGACATCATTCAGCGGTATCAAATGGGATCCAGCATCCTATTACGAATGGTTGGATTAATTAGGCCCACAACACGCCAGAAGGCTTCACAGTGAAATGTGACCTTCTACTACCCACACCCCTTTATCTACACTCTCCCCACTAATTAAACCCTTCCTCCACTACACCTACACACAACCACGAGACACTGTAAATGTCTCGAGAAGCGCGGAATGCTTCAGTTTTTACGACATGTATTCTACAATATCATTCAGACATAACACGTAAGGGATACTCCCGCTTATCAATATTAGGGTTAGATTTGTGTGTGTGTGTGTGTGTGTGTGTGTGTGTGTGTGTGTGTGTGTGTGTGTGTGTGTGTGTGTGTGTGTGTGTGTGTGTGTGTGTGTGTGTGTGTGTGTGTGTGTGTGTGTGTGCGTGCGTGCGCGCGTGCGCGCGTGCGTGCGTGCGTCATCTTGGGGTGTCATCTTGCAGAAATGACTTAATTTTGTCACCGGGTATAATTTTCATTTTCTTTGCCGTTTGACAGTGTCAAACAAAAGTAGCAAAACTAGCCAATCTACAAGCTTGTGTGTTGCATTGCAAGCTTGTAGCTTGTGAGCTTAATTGTAGATCTTCTAATTTGTTATGTAACTTGTTCAAATTAGGGATGGCAGGTTGAAAGTGGTTCAATTAAAACAATTGGTTAATTCAAAGTATTAACAAGAGTGGGTGACTATACAACATTAGATTCATTTAAAGATGTATTCTTTCTTCCATAGCCTGAAAAGTAACGCAATGTTTTCGCCCCCCCCCCCCCCCCAAAAAAAGACAAAATGGTTATTCAATTGCTATATTATGCACTCAATGGTAAGTACTCTTCCATGTGCAGATATAGGCAGGTTAAAACACTGGAACATAGCCGTTGTAAAGTTTTACACACACACACGCGCGCGCACACGCCCACACGCCCACACACACACAATTGTACCGGTGATTTATTACTTTCATAAGCGAATGAGGGAAACAATAAAAATATAGAGATAAAGTGCACTCATGTGTTTACCTCTTGTGTTTATATACATCACCTAGACTTATATTCTTCTCCCTGTCATCATCATCATTTTTCGACCGCGGTCGAGATCGTGGATTTCACAATATCACGCCAAACTTCCCGGTCCTTCATTGCCACCCCCAGTTCCTGCTTACTGATGCCTGTGTCCCTAGTGATGACATCAGGGAACGACAGTTTTCTACCTCTGGTCTGCTTTGAGGCAGGACTCCAGAGAAGAAGGGAAGATATAACCTCATTGTCAGCTCTGTAGCAGTGGCCGGCAAACTGTGTTCTCCTGGATCGGACTAGTGAAGAAACTCACCCTGTACTGGGTGAGTGCAGGGACTAAAGGCCCTATGGCCACACAGCTGTCAACTGGGCTCATGCGGCAGTAACTTACCAATCTGTGCTAACTAAACTGCCAAGGCTAAATGATATTTTTATGTAATTTTGACTTTTTGTTTAAAATTTCAGTTTAGCAGTAATCGGTTACCATTTGAACAGTAGACCCTATCCCTGTTCTGAGGCAAAAACAGCAGATCCACAAGCTTAAAACGCGTTGGGATTCTGGTCAACTATAGGGTTTTTAAGTGGTTTAACCAGAATGCTCTTATATCCATGTTTGAACTTGTTGTGTTGTTCATAAAGTATAATGTCCTACTTCATCAATCATCATAGTGTCACACAAAAGTAAAACAACAACAACAACAACAACAACGATTTGAATGTTTTAATATTTTTTATGTCCAAAATTTGAGTTTTGGACATATTAGATTCAGTTAATTTTACAGTATAATAGCCTTGTGGTGCTGCCACATGCTGAACTGTCACTGTCACTGCAGAAGGAACTCAACAAGTTCAAATACTGTATGGATGACAACTGTCTAGCAAGTAACCAAGGAACCGAAAGAAAAGCAACCTTTGAAAGATGACGGAATGGCTGCCTATAACGCGTACCAACGAGGGTGAAAACCTGCAGCTGTGTCTCAGCAAGTCCTCACTGGAAATCCCTGCAGGACTGCCATGGCGGCAGTTCCCCCTCGATGGTAATATAGCTTTTTTTAATAATTGACTAATTCAAGTATTAACCATGTTTGACCTGATGTCTCTATTTGGGGCATGTTTGTATAGACAAAGGAAATCTAATCTAAAACAAATCTAAAATAATAATTGCAATTGTACTATATACAGTTGGAGGCCATCGATATTGTCCTTTTCTTTTTGCTGAGGTTTGCGTGATCTGCGCAAAAGGACAGTTAACCCATTTTGGTGTTTTAAACATTATGTTATAATTTAGCTATTGAAAAATAGCAGATCTACAAGCTCATAGCGCGCCACTCGGTGGCGCGCTATGAGCTTGTAGGTCTGCTATTGTAGGTCTGCTATTTTTGAAAAATCGTGAAAATATTTATTTCAGAAAACTGGAGGATTTAGAAGGATTTTTTTAAATTTTGAGGTCAGGCCTAAATGGGTCAAATGATAAGGGACAATATCGGTGGCACCCAACTGTATATGCAAATCTGCTATTTTTCGGTATTTGTCTCATGACTGAATTGGGATAACGTGATTAATCAAAGGCCATTTTGTTGTCTTTGTGAATACAGGCTATACTAACATATCAACAATCAATTCTTTCGAAATTCAACATTCACCGTTGACAGCTCAAGGTTCACTTTAAGGTTCACTTTATTCCTTGTGCAAGAGTGTACCAAAACGTGTGAAAAAACAAACCCCAAAAAAAATGTGACTAAACGAGAGAGATGGAGTGTTGGAGAGTTCGTGGGAGGGACAACGAAAGAGGAGGGAGAGATATGGGGGAGAGAGAGAGAGAGAGGGAGGGAGAGAGGGAGGGAAGGCAAATAACAATGAGACAGAAGATTATACAGAAGAACCGGAGGCAGGGGAGGGGAGGTTAGAGAGAGAGAGAGAGAGAGAGAGAGAGAGAGAGAGAGATAGAGAGAGATAGAGAGAGCAGGGAGAAAAAAAGAGCCAGGTGATGGAGTAAGAGACACATTGAGAGAGGCGGAAAGCAGCGAGGCTGCATGGAGGCGAAAGACAGACAGCGAGCCAAACACACACACAGAGGCAGAAACAGTGGACATAAACAGAAGCTGTGGTTACTACCTTGTTTTGTTTATGTTTACATGCATGGAGGGGGAGGGGGTCCACTCTGCTTCCTCGCCTGCACAATGAGCAACACGCCCTCGTCTCTCACGACCCCAAGGCGCAACGGCGGTCTCACCAACACGGTGAAATTGCACGGATTGGCAATTCCGTACACACGCACGCCTATAGGAAACCCCAACATCCGTACATATTACACTGAAATCCTCCACATATAGACTCGAGCCACGAGAGACACAGAATTGCCGTGTTGAACGTTGCGAAGTTCGGTGGAGCCGACTCACCCCCGTCCGAGGTGTACTCCAATAGCACAGAATCGTAAATAATGTCAAACCTTCCGTACATACAATACTAGTGAAAGCCACGCCTCATGAATCCCAATGCAATGCATTTTTTCCATAGACATTTCAAAAAGTATTTATTTAAAGACGTTTAACTCGAGTCATCAAATCATGACAACAAACAAAAAAAATTGGGCCGAACAAATAATTAGAAAGAAGAAAAAAACGGCAGGTTACAACACTTTTTTTGTTGTTTTTCTTCTTTGTAATTATTTGTTTGGTCCAAAATATTGTTTGTGTTGTCATGAGTTGTCACGACTGGAGTTGGCTTTGTCCGCGGCGTAACAGTCTTTAAATAAATACTTTTTGAAATGTCTATGGGAAAAATGCATTGGGATTCATTTCCTGGTCCATGGTAGGGGGCGGGACTTTGACGCTCTATAGTAGTGTAATACAGTATGTACAGATTTTTCTTTTTTTTTTAATGTTTTTTTTTTGCAGCTTTCATCTTTATTTTTTATAATTTTTATAGAGGGACAGACAGTAGGCTGACAGGAAATGGGGGAGAGAGATGGGGGAGTGACATGCAGTAAAGGCCGTCGGGATCGGGAGTCGAACCCGCGGCACACTGCCAGACTCGGGCTACCGGCCAAGGTGCCTGGACCGCTGAGCCACGGCCCAGGCCAGTATGTACGGATTTTTGTGTTTTCTAGGCGTGTATGTATGGAAATACGTCTTCAGTTGAACGTGCTCACCACATGCACTTGTGGGCAGGCACCCGCACATTAAGCCTGACTATAGTTGTGCGCATGTGTCACACAGAGAATAGCTGATCTAGAAGCCCACGACGTGTCACAGCGTGACGTGTTTTGGACTTAGAGATCTACTATTTTTGCCTTACGGCAAGTCAAGCCTTATATTTAGAGAGCATGCTCAGATTTGTGTGCAAGAATTATGCACGCACACGCAGAAAATACAGAGGTGTAAATACTATTTACACTCGTAGCGTGCACGCACACGCACACGCACGCACACACACACACACACACACACACACACACACACAGCCCTCACGCCTTCCAGCCACGACCCTGTGCAGTCCCTCAGCTGGGAGCAGCTCCATGCAGACTAATTGCATCACATCACAGAAGCCCCCCCCCTGCATGGAAGACAGTGGCTGGACTCGGTGACCCCCCAGCCCCCCCCCCCCCCCCCCCCCCTTCGGTCACCAGCGGTGACAATATGACCTTCTCACATGGTCTGAACAGAAAGAGTGAACTGACCGGGTACAGGCTTTAGTTCCGTCATACTATTGGTCCGACTGTCATTAGACCGACAACCTCAAACCCTAACCTATAACCATAACCGCAAGCACGGAAGCAGTGCATGTTCGACCGCATGTTCGACCGTTGTGTCGGACCTTCGGTGTGTCGTTGATTTGTCCCTGAAATTGTGTGTGTGTGTGTGTGTGTGTGTGTGTGTGTGTGTGTGTGTGTGTGTGTGTGTGTGTGTGTGTGTGTGTGTGTGTGTGTGATCCAATGACCCAATTGTATCTGCAAATATAACTGCAAATACACCAGATCATTACAGTCATTATAATTGACAAGGTTTTTCTATTGGAAGCTGGCTGTACTTTTGATTCAAGTTTAGAAGAAGCTTTCCTTACTAAACAAGTAAAATATCAACCATTAGTACAAGCCATTATACAACTAGGCTATACGTGTCAGCTCATTGTTTTTATATTTGGCAGCTTGGGCCATGTCCACAGGCTATAGTGGTCAGAGGCGTGAGGATTATGGGGTTGTCCAAGTGTAAAGCAAAGCAGCTTGCAACATACTGTTCAATCTCCTCCATTATAGGCAGTAGGTCTATTTGGAGGAGAAGGTGTTTTTTGTACCCATGATTTTGTTCTTCTCCCGGGTGTTGGTAATATGACAGACTGAAGTGACCAATGTTGACTGTGAATAAGTTCATGTGCATGTGTTGATTATATTCTGTACATTTAGTGCTTGTTTGGACTCAAGCACTGAGACACATGATGTTCCGAGTGTGTTGGATATCAGAAGCAACTGAAAAAGATGTGTGCCCTTGATAATGTGCCCTCAAATAAAGACATTTAAATGTGTGTGTGTGTGTGTGTGTGTAATCACGTTAAAAATCTAAAGTAAAACTGCCAAACATGACACGATTGAATGGCACCTGCAGTTTGATGTGATAGAGGCCATGCACTATAGCAGATAGAAGGGCACTTCTCACTATAGCAGATAGAAGGGCACTTCTAGCTGCTATAGTGCAACTATTGAGTTTCCTTACTTCCTAAAGCAACAGGATTAGAATTCTCAAAGTTATAGCGCCTGGGTAGCCTCGGTCCCAGCCTCACTCATCTGCGAAGAGAAAAGCCTGCATGGTCACAACCTAAGGCAGAGAGTGTATCGGCGAAAGTGTCGGGCCAGAACTTCCTTCAGATGCATTTCCCCCGGATAATTTTTTTTCCCCAGTGTGGCACTTTGGGTGAAGCAGTGGTAAAGTGCTTGCCCACCACCACTGAGGTTGTGGGCTCGAATACATTGCGTGTCTATGATGTGTGTGCGTGTGCGTGCGCGCGCGCGTGTGTGTGTATACATATAGCTCCAACTCAATCCATGTCATCATCTAATCTAAGAGTGATTGATTTTCTTCACTAATTTTAGAAATCAAAGACAAATCTAAGAAATTCTATGAATTAGAAACGAAAGTTTAAGAAGTACTGAAAATAGCCAATCTACAAGCTCACAACATGGCACGAAGCGACGTTCGTGAGCTTGTAGATCTGCTATTTTCACGTCCTCATGTCTTGAGCCAAAATGTTTGGGAACAACTCGCCTATAGGGTACTAGGGGCTACATTTTCGTCACCGCTAAACCCCTTATCCCTAAACTTCTTTGCCTTTTTTTACTATTTTGAAAAACATTTTTGAATAGTTCAACTAGCCAATCTACATTGACACGTTGTGAGCTTGTAGACTATTCAAAAATGTTTTGCAAAATAGTAAAAAAAAAGGCAAAGAAGTTTAGGGTTAAGGGCTTTAGCGGTGACGAAAATGGAGCCCTAAATGTACTCTAGTACAGTATAAGGCACAACCTGGTTTGTATATATTATGCTTCATAACCCTTCTTGAAACGAGGTTAATCACAAGAGCTGAGGAGACGATGTGCTTCGGGGCCAATTCCATGGAGATACCGTACAGTAACTCCTATTCCTTATGCTGACTGCACGATGAAAGAATAATACTGTATGTCTGCATGACGGGAAGCATATATACACACCACCATTACATAACCAGCATATATACACACCACCATTACATAACCAGCGACTGTATTTGAAATGCATATCGTTGCTGTCGGTCAGAAACCTCTTATCTCCATATTTTTACTTTTTATGTTTAAAAAAATCACACCCGTGTGAACTGAGTGGTGCAACTACACGTCACATACTAACCATAGCAACCATGCTCGTTTTTTTGGTACGAACAAACAAACACGGGTACACGGGTACAAAGCCAGTGGTTGGAGTGGTTTGCAACTATATATATATATATATATTATATATATATATATATTGTCGCACTTTGACCATAAACCAAGACACAGAGACAGCGCTACGGGGTATTTGTATAGCCTTCCTTTATTTAGAAGTGAGTTGACAAATGAAAAGGTGAACTAAGGCAGGTATTCACACACAAGCACTCGGCCAACACAATGTCTATCCTCTTCCTCTCCTCCTAGGTTCCCGTGGTTCCTGGAAGGCCTGAGGTGGGTATTTAATATATAACGGTTACTTTCCCTCCTTTTCGCTCTGGGAGATCCAGGCTCGTGACGTCACGTAGCCATGGCAACAATGTCAACACAGGGGGTTCGCCTCCGGTTACCGGCTAATATCACTACTCCCTGGCTATTATGAGGGGGCTGGGGGTTCCTCGTATCCTCCCGGTCCCTTCCCCGGGTTTTATTCTGAGGTTTCCGATGACTCGTCAGAGCCGTAGTTTGCCGCCAGGCGCTCGACGGCGTGTGCACACCAGAGAGACCAGACCTTGACTGAGAGGGAGGCTGTGATATTTGTAGGCTGTAGGTGAGAGACGCAGGTGGGAAGCAATCGCTCTGATAGAGGATGACAGCCGGTACATACCGCCCCTCTATGATGCGTCCGAGAGGTGGACGCGGTGTCCCGCCTCCCTCTGCCTGTCTCTCTCCGGCGTGTGGGCGCCTACCTGGTCGGCGGTCCCTTAGCGAGACACCACAATATACTGTATAAGCGAGGTCGTGCACGCATCCGCCTGGGTAACAAACTAACAGCAGACTGCTGGGTGAGCTTTGGCATGGGGGGGTCAGATCGACAGCACAGAATTCATTCCATGAATTCTGTGCCATAGATGGAGCGTGTCTTGAGTGTACAGGGTTTGATGAGGTCAGATCAACATAGGGAATGTCTGAACAGGTCAGCTCCATATATGGAGATCTATAAGGGTTTTAGGTCAAATTACATCAGGGATCTCCATATATGGGCATTCCCATATATGGGCTTAATATTGATGACATCTATTTCTACAGTATAGATCTCATCCCTGATGATGTCATGTGATGTCACAATCACAGTGACTAACTAACTTGACTGACTGACTGACTGACTGACGGGAAATGGACGTTTTCATAGTAAATGCGATCGCAATTCTTTATATGAAACATGTTTGTTACATTGTCCATGTAACAAATCATACCAACCACCACCATATTATATATGGCTATTTTTTATGATAAAAGCACTTGAAGAATGAGGTCAGAGAGGGCATGTTCTTTGAGATGCAGTTCTCTTGTGTGTATCTGCGCGTGTGCGGGTGCGCGCGTGCGTGAGTGCGTACATGCGTGCCAATTCCATGGAGATACAGTAACACATATTCGCACACACAATTGCACGCCTTCCACAGGCACACACTCGAGTCAGCACATGGGAACACACTGGCGGCGATTACGGCAACATTGAATATGAAAATGGTGTTCCGTGCGTTTGTCCACAGACCACAACTGCTTTGTGGAAAGATAATGGCCCCATGACGGCATCCATTGTGAACACAGCTCGCAGTCGTGTATGCGACCCTCACAGGGAGTTACATTGCAATATTCTGAGCTGCAATGATAAAACATTATGAACTGTGCGTGAGTTCATTTGTTTGCGCCCCCACTTGATGCGCACACACACCCACACAGGCACACACACACACCCACACAGGCACACACACCCACACAGGCACACACACCCACACAGGCACACACACCCACACAGGCACACACCACACTCATCATTAGCATTGGATCAAGGCTATCATACTGTAGATGTATTTGTATCAATTTTGACATTTACATAGATACGAAAGTAGGCCTACATCAGACTCGATACTCTGCTCTAGACTATGATAGTCTACTCTGGATCCAAGGCTAACTCATCATACAGGTAGGCCTATACTCAATGCATGTATCCCATGCGCGCACATGCATGTGCATATACAAGCGTGCTCACACAAACATACACATACACATACTAGAGACCTGCGGATGTAGTTTATTGTCACCCGCAACCGCAGATTCATTATCCGCCCGTTATCCAGCCGCATCATCCTATTTATATTAACCACACCACTGTAACCGCGGCTAAATCCGCCATCCGCAGGTCTCTCCTGGCTTGGGACACCACCATGGAAATCTATGAGGGCATAACTCCCAATTCAAATCACCCGTTATCCGACCGCATTAATTATATCATCCTATTTAGCACCAACCGCGGTTACCCGTGGCAACCGCGGCTAAATCCGCCATCCGCAGGTCTCTAACACACACGCACGCACGCACGCACGCACCATACTCTCACCTCCACATGCACATACACAAACAAACCCATATATGCCATTCTCTGCACATACAGTATTACCACCTCAGACACACACACACACGTACTGTACATGGGCGTGCGCACGCACGCATTCAGGCCACGCATGGCTGGCTGCGTGTGTCTCTCATGCACGGGCTAAAACCTATGTTTAATTTCCATTCTCCTGTCGTTGGCACGGCAGTAAATTATTAATGTCCCTCGGCAATAGCCGTAGCTCATTTTAACGCTCTACATTTGCGGTGGATGAAAAACGGAGAGAAACAAACTTCATATAAGAAAGGCCAAGGAGAGAGAGAGAGAGAGAGAGAGAGAGAGAGAGAGAGAGAGAGAGAGAGAGAGAGAGAGATTTCAGGGAGTTGGAGCAGAGGGGAGGGAGTGAGCTTGAGGGAGAGGACGAGGAAGGGAGATATATAGCCGAGATAGTGGATGATAGATTGGGTGGGTGCATGGGGAGGGAGATAGCAATAGAGATAGAGTTGGAGGGAGGGGAGAGAGAGAGAGAGAGAGAGAGAGAGAAACGATGGCCCCTGAAAGCATTTCAAGGCAAAAGCAGAAGTGAATTGAGGAGAAGGAAGAGAGAAAGAGGTTATCTGCACTTTTCATCACCTATGACAGCCCATGCCAGAGTATAGACCAGAAGCACACAGACGCTGGGGAAACCACTGCATGATTATTTTTGACACATTTCTTTCTTCACAAACATGGATGAATTTGTGTATAAAAATGTGCCGTGAGCTTGCTATTTTTGCGATATATAAGATGTCAAAAAATAATAATAAATAATTTTGATAATGTTTGCACAATTTCAACAAAATGCTTTTGAACTTTGAACTTTATTGAGAGGATGGCCCCTTGAGATGTCGCATCTCGTTTTCGAGGGGGTCCTATACATACAAAATACAAACAATACAGCAGTGCAAGTACACAGTACTAAAGACACAACATGACATACAGTACAAACACACAGGACATACACATACAGGTACAGTTAGCTTGCTCCCCTTCTCCCACCCCACCCCTGACCCCCAACTCGTTTATATATGGAAATAGAGAAAAACAGTACTATAACCAGTAAGAAGTAAACATGTGAGTAAGTAGTATTAGAAGCATGAACAGGTTGTTTGGAGATGTGAATATAGGGAAGTCCTGAAGCGGCCTAGAGAGGTAGTTGATCTGAGTGAAAGTGGAAGGTTGTTCCAGTCAGATGGAGCTTTGTAGTGGAATGACCTGCGTCCGGATACCGAAAATATTCTGTTGGGAACCATGAGATAGGGGTGTTGTGTGTGTCTAAGTGGGTATGGGGATGTGAATGGTTTCAGGGACTGTTTCAGGTATGAAGGGCAGTTGAGGTGGATGCATTTGAAAAGGAATAGGTACCAGTGGTGTTGCCTTCTAGCCTTGGGCTGCAGCCAGTCAAGTGAGCTGTACAATTGGCAATGGTGGGTTCTGTATGGGCATCTAAGGACAAATCTAATACATTACAGGAAGTTACAGGAGTTACATAATACATTAAGTGGCTTGAGGTGAGTATCAGTGGCGTTTTGGTATACAATGTCGGCATAGTCTACGATGGGGAGTAATATTTGAGAAATTATTATTTTCCTTACTTCGAAAGAGAAACAGTTGATGGATGGGTAGAGTGAGCACAGGCTGCCATAGGTTTTTTTAACTGTTTGATCAATATGAAGTTTAAAAGAAAGTTCTGGGTCCATTGTGACACTGAGGTATTTAAATGAGTCCACCTTCTCAAGGTTAGAACCGCCCTCAAAATAGATCAATAAATCGGAGGAGCTTTGGACATTGCGTGTGTGGCCGAACAACATGCTACAGGACTTCCTCATATTCAGTAACAGTTTATTATTTTTTAGCCATTTTTGGACCAGGTTGAAGTCAGACTGTAAAAGGTGTTGAATTTGGTGAGTGTTCTTTTCGGCGGCATAAATGACGGTATCATCAGCATAGAGCTGGATTTGACAGTGGGAACAGACATCCGGTAAGTCATTAATAATAAATGCTGATTTGGGGGGGAGTGTGGGCGGGCATGTTGATTTTTGGGGGCTTGCTACATGATTTCTAGGTGCTTGATTTCTGGGTGAGGGGAGCATGCATAAGATAAACATTAAAAGTCCCTAGACTTGGCTGCCACATGATGTCATCTGAAAGCCAGACGTTGGAGGAACTCGATTGACAATCTGGCCATATGTGAGAAGAGCTGCTGTCCACTGACATTACTCGAGTAAGTTGACAATCCAATCCAATCCAATCCAACTTTATTTATAGAGCACATTAAAAAACAACAGAGTTGACCAAAGTGCTTTACATAACATAACAAAAAACACAAATAAAAGTGCACAAAATCGTCAAAAACATATTATAGAGATACAAATATACAACAGGGTGGAGAAAAACAAAACAAACAATAAAACAAAAAATAAAAAATAAATAAAAAATATCTCACTCTGGGGTAAAAGCTTGGGAATAAAAAAGTGTTTTAAGACGGGATTTAAAAATAGGGATAGAGGGGGACAGTTTTACTAAGAGGGGGAGTTCATTCCAAAGTTTAGGGGCAGCTACAGAAAAGGCACGATCTCCCCTAAGTCTCAGTTTGGACTTTGGGACCTCCAGCTTGTTTGCTGATCTCAATGATCTTTCTGGGACATACAATTTTAAAAGATCTGAAATATAAGGAGGTGCTAGCCCATTAAGGGATTTAAAAACAAACAATAAAATCTTAAACTTGATCCTAAAACATACAAGCTAAAATGGGGGAAATGTGGTCACGCCTTCTTGTGCCTGTCAGAAGGCACTATCTCACATGCACAGTCTCTCTCTCTCAGGCCTTAAACAAATGCCTGCAGGTGAGAAGCCAAATTAATATCTGTGTTGTGTCCATATACAGTATACACCATGGCTAACTGCAGATACTGGACAAAACGAAAGAGCGGCAAGTTGTGTGGAGTAAGTGGGAGCGAGACGATGCAACGCAACCTATAGAGAAAGAGACTGAATGGCCAAAGCTAAATCGAATTTAAATTGAATTAAATGAACAAAAGAAAGACATATGGGAGAAATGAAAAGGGCAGTCCAGCAGGGGAAAGGTTTCCTCTGGATTATGAACACCACGCGTTGAGGTTTATTGGATGACAGCGCCACGCCGCCTTGCACATACATGCACGCACGCACGCACGCACGCACGCACACACTGGTATACCTGCCATGCTTACTCTCGAACATACAAGGGGCTCCCTTCCATACACAAAAGTACACATGCAAATACACATCCATATAGCCCAAGCATGCACACACGCACACACACACACACACACACACACACACACACACACACACACACACACACACACTTGCCTCCTCCATCCTGATCCTCGCCCCCTGTAGCCATGTGCTCGGAAAGGGAAATGTTATATTTAGCTGAGACCAGTATTTTGTTTGTTCACTGGAAGTATAGCGGTGCTCTTGGACAGCGGCCAGATGCCAGACACTGCTGCAGCACCCCCGCCCCCCCCTCCCCCTCCCCCCCTCTCTCTCTCCTCCTTTTCTTCCCTTCACATGACTCCATCATTCTGCTCCGCCACTCACTTCACCATTCCTCGGTCACCCTCTCCTTCCGCTCTTTTTTGGTTTCATGCCCCCAACCAACCCCCCCCCCCCCCCCCCCCCCCCCTCTCTAGCATGGCACTGAAATACATCTGGTTCCACGGCATGTGGCGCGACGCGGAACAGCAGGGGTGTGTGTGATGTGTCGTGACACCACCAAGGAAATGTTGAGGAAAGAACTCATATCTGGAGCTCATACAATAATAAACAGCACAAGAAGAAAACAAGACAAAGAAATGCAATATTCCTTTGATCTCCCAACAGTGGAAATAAGGCAGATGTGGGTTGGGGTAATTATTTGTATTAGATGCTTGTTTTTTACACCGTGCCTCGTGTCTGTGGATCTCTAAAACCGCTACAACGATCAACGCCAACATTTCTTGAGCATGCTGACTTGCTTATAGGGCTGCCTAAATATGGAGTCATATAGGCAAGGCAAGTTTTTTTTTTTTGTTGCACATTTCAACAAGGCAAATCGATGTGTTTGTACAGAACAACAACACGCAAACGGACCACAATTGTACAATCAAAATAACAGATATGCATATACAGTTACAGTGGAGAAGGGAAAGAAAGAAAAAACAACTCAATCAAAGGCAAGCAAGAAAGGTCTTCAGTTGTGTTTAAAAAGAGACATGAGTGGCAGCAGACCTGCAGTTTTATGGGGAGTTTGTTCCAAATATGTGGTGTATAAAAACAAAATGCTTTTTCTTTTCTTTTTTTAGGGACATATAGCTGACCTGAGAGAGAGAGAGAGAGAGAGACTTTTTTGACTTTTAACAACCTCTTTATTCTTGAAATTGTTTACATTTTAAGAAACAGTTACAAATTACAATAGGACATTACCCCTTTTTTTTGTTTTATTTTTATTTTCATTTACAAAAGTGACTCCCTCATCATTTACAGAAAAAAGCACACTTTCATAGTCCCAAACACCCTTAAAAACCTCCAATTCATCCATCCATGAGAGAGAGAGAGAGAGAGAGAGAGAGAGAGAGGTATAGTACTTGATATAATACAAGATCAGATCTGTTTCGGCTTTAAACAATTTAAAGTTTTCTGCATCATAGATACGTCAGACTCGAAACTTATAAGTCTGGGATCCATGGGAACCACGTCATTATTAAACCCTGAGTTGTTTTGTTTCATCATGTGCTATTATATTACTTGCGAGTGTGCACACGAGCACGCACACACGCATGCACGCACACACAAACACCATTTTTATTTTACCGTCACCATGGCAACAAAGTGTAGGCCTTAGCGGAGTGTCCACTGGAAGGGGAAGATCACTGGCGAGTGTCACTGACCTATATATTCTTGTCGCACGTACTGTAGGCTACAGCAGGGGTTCTCAACCCGTGGGTCGCGACCCCTCGGGGGGTCGCCAAATTATTTTAGGGGGTCCCCAAATTATTTTCAAAAAAAAAAAAAAAGATATTTTTTTAATTTTATTTTCACGATTTTTCAAAAATAGCAGACCTACAAGCTCATAGCGCGCCACTCGGTGGCGCGCTATGAGCTTGTAGATCTGCAATTTTTTCAATAGCTAAATTATAACAATGCTTAAAACACCAAAAGGGGTTCCCGCCCAAAATGGTTTAAGGTTATTGTAGCAGTCAATTTATATTGGGGGTCGGGAGGGGGCGGGGCGGGGGTCCCGAGACATTGCCAAAGCATTTCCGGGGGTCCCCGGCCAAAAACGTTGAGAACCCCTGGGCTACAGTACTGTATAAGCATCCATCCATCCGTATACGCTGTTAAGTCTATTTTCCCCCTCAAGTCCAGTGGGAGGCTGTTTGTGTGCTGTGACAGGAGCAGCCGTGTTAAGTGATTCATGAGTGCATTGCGTGCGCGCATGCATTGTGTGCGCGCACGCACGCGACAGACACACATTTTACAATCAGCGGATTCTGAGCAATGCCAGTCTCAATCAGTAGAACCATTTGTACCGTCCTCTATGAGGGAATCTAGGCCACACATGTGCCAACACTCAAAACCAAAGCCCAAAGCCCAAACCAGGTAAGGAAACTTCTAACTAGGTCGGCTAAGAAAGCCCAAGCTTCACAAAATGTCAACTGGAGAATTGCAAAGAGGAATTTATGGAATTCATCTATTTATTTCAGGATGAGAGTCTATGACAGCCAGTGTCACAGACATAAAAGGCACCTGGAAGTGAACATAAACCAAGGTAGAAAAGATGAGTCTATATTTTACATTATGTTTCCCCAGGTTGTGGGGAAACAAAAATCCCGCAAATCTTTACACACTATCTCTATAGTCATGTGTTCAAGCTGGATCTGTCCGATATTTCATATTCCATCCTAATTGGCTAACATTGGTTTTCAAAGTTTGCAGGATTGGCCCGTTTTGAACAAAAATCATGAACGCAGCGTGCAATTTACGTGAAATCTTTCACAGACTTTCCTACTAGGCTGAGGAATATATCCCACCCTTTTCACATTGGCCTGTTATAGCGCCACCAACAGGTGGATTTTTGCAAAACACATTTTGGAACAAAATGCCTCAAATCATCCAATTGCCATCCGAGGCATAAGAAGAAATGCCACCCTTTTCACATTGGGTGGGAGACTATTTTTGTTCCTAAAAAGTCACAGTTTCATCAGTGGTGGGTGAGTTCAGGGGTGAAAAGTAACTAATTACAAGTACTCCCATAACTGTAATTGAGTCCCTGTGGGGACTTGTGAACCCATGAAGATATTCAAAGAAAATATGTGCACACACGCACGCGCACACACACACACACACACACACACACACACACACACACACACACACACACACACACACGCACACACACGCACGCACGCACACCAGAACGATAGGCCGGCCCATCTGCAGTGTCAGCGTCGCATCAGCAGATGACACGGTATGGTGGCTGTCATCAGAAGCAGTCTGTTGCTGTAATGACATATTAACCTGATGGGGGTGGGTGAACACTCTCTCTCTCTCTCTCTTTCTCTCTCTCTCTCTCTCTCTCGGTTTAAATCCAACACCTCATCAAGCTGATAATTAAATGATGATTGCCTCACTCTGGAACCAAATCAAACAGGTGGCAGGAGACACAAAACACACGCACACATTTGTTTGTTTTGTGTGCAACTGAACTCCTGCCTGTAACATAAACACCTACATGAGGACACACAGGTACTGGCTCACGCATAAGGCCTGATAACAGGTCAGGTCAGGTCTGTTACTACACACACTCACTTACCAACAATTGAAATATATGTAGCGTTTTGGTGCTATACAGTGAAGCTGTAACGAAAACCTAGAAATGAGTACCAGCTGAGTACTCCACTCATGTGTGGAATACTCAGCTGGCACTCATTCCTAGGTTTTACCGTGCTGTCGGACTAACGAGGGCTTGATACCACATGATAATATTTAGTATGCGTTGTCGGTAATGCCTCACAGCGCAAACTGTGCTTCCGTCTGTGCAAACCAGGTTGTGGGAAAAGCTTCCCAAAACTCTGGTAACGTGATGGGAGTGCTCGTTGCCATAGCATGTAGGGGTTGCAACTTCTCATTTGGGTACGCAGAACGACATGTCCATTTATTGCACACACTTCATTCACACTGATAACACAACACACACCTCTTCCTTGTTGACACCAGGGAAGCTTACAGAAGGAAAGGTCATGGTCACATATGACTGGGCTGCACCATGACACTTTCATGGGAGGCAAATGTCGCACCGGAAGTTCAATGAATACATGGCAGTGAATGGAGTCGGCTGGACCAGCTCATGAACAAACACTGTTTCTGAACAATTGAGACCTTCGTCATATAATCGGTTCAGGAATATAATAAAAGACATATCACAGGTTGTTTTCTAATCACTTGCTTTTGATGTCCACAGTAGGCCTACATCATTTATTGATCTAAACAGCGGCAGGTATCGTTTCTGCGAGAGAGTGAGAGAGTGTCTGTCTGCCTCCCCTCTCTCTCTCAGACATATGTGACCAGATTTGACTGAGAGACTGCCATCGCGCAAATTACAGCTTTTCACCAGAGGAGAAAAACTTTTTTTTTTTTTTTAAATGAGTTAATAGCACAGGCAGACTCTTCACATACTAGAGCATGTCTGAAATAAGTGTCAGAGCTTGAATCGACATGTAAATATGAAATAAATGCTTAAACATGTAGCTAGGTGTAATGTTAGGGAACACAGAAGTGAACCTTTCAAGCCTGTTTTCTCAACTCGCTGTTTTCTGCAAGACATTACTCTATAAGCCATATCTCCAAAACTGGTGGGTCAAACTGAACAACCAATATGTCAATTTGAAGCTATGATTCCCTGCTTTTATATGACATGAAAAAACGAAAATTCAAAAAAATCCAATGGCAGTCCCTATTAAAATGGATTTGACTTTGTACTGATACACGTGCATGCATGCACGCACATGACGCACGCACACACACAAGCTGTGGTATAATTTGATTATTTCGGAGGGTGTGTGTGGGCCACTGTGGGGTGCTTGGTGGGGGTGGGGGGGCGGGGTTGTGTGTTGTGTCGGAATAGCGGTGTGTTTAATCGTCGGAGTGGCGGGGTCTTTGGAAAATGCGAGACACCCCGCCATTCCGATCAATGGAACTCAATGGTCAGAATGGTGTGCGTCGGAAAGGCGCTCTGTTCCCATCGTTTCTGTCTCTGAGATATCGCGAGATTTGGTTGTCAGACAGGAAACGGTGGACAGTCTTGCGATACTTTTGGCACGTTCATAAACTTAGTTTGTGGTCTTTAGATACCTCTATAAAATCACACAGTGTACACATCAAAAAGCAATACAACAGACAATAATGTGTTATATTTCTTCTGGTATTTCCAGAAGCAATTACTTTACAGAGGTCTCAGTCATTCAGAAATAGTGTTTGTTTATGAGATGGTCACCAGGCTCTCAATGACTCCAATGTAGTTGTGTAGTTTGGCTCCCATGGTGCGACAAATCTGCCATCTGGAATTGCATGATAGCGAAAATGACGTCGGCGACAACCCAAGTCTCATGTTAAATTTGCATTTGGTCTTGTGAGCGGCAACAGACGAGATGTTTGGAGATGAGCATGTAGATGCTTTGGTGTGCCATGTTTTATTTTATTTTTATGAATTAAGTTCTGGACAGTAAATGTGTGGTTTTTACATCACAGCATATTCCATTAAAATCCCAGCTAGATATAGCATACATGGGTTAGTGTTTTGCCCCACTACAATGTGGCATTTCTGTTGTGTATGTATTTTTCGGGATATTGTTTTTGGGAACTGTATGAGTGTGACATACAGTTGGAGGCCATCGATATTGTCCTTTTCTTTTTGCTGAGGTTTGCGTGATCTGCGCAAAAGGACAGTTAACCCATTTTGGGCGGGAACCCCTTTTGGTGTTTTATTATGTTATAATTTAGCTATTGAAAAATAGCAGATCTACAAGCTCATAGCGCGCCACCGAGTGGCGCGCTACGAGCTTGTAGGTCTGCTATTTTTGAAAAATCGTGAAAATATTTATTTCAGAAAACTGGAGGATTTAGAAGGATTTTTTAAAATTTTGAGGTCAGGCCTAAATGGGTCAAATGATAAGGGACAATATCGGTGGCACCCAACTGTACCTGTGGATATTGTATGTTACAGTATTGGAAACCGGTACAAGTGAGAAAAGCGGAGCGAGGAGCGCCCGGTGTTCTATATACCTTCCGCTCCGCCAGTTGAAACTGCCTCGGAGGACGTCAGGCCGTTTGACACGGGAAGTGATTGACTTGCAGGCTGTATAGTAATTCATTCATTCACGGTGAGAGGCTTGTGGGTCGGAAGGGAGGCGTGAGCAATCTGACAGGTGGAGTGAGCTGCGGGAGCAATCTCTGCGTGAAACTGTCACATTCATGCTTGTTTTCACGCACACAGACGCCCACTGCCAGAGCTGAAATGCGTTGAATTTCTTCCACGCCAGTAGTTCTCAAAGTGGGATCCGGGCGGGGACCCCCAGGGGTCCTGGAAGGGGTTCCAGGCGGCCCCCAGCAAGATGAGTGAATATACCGTAGCATAAAATGTACTCTAACCACATTAACCCTATATACAGTACATCGGCTATTTGAAAATTGCCGATCTACAAGCTCACAACCAACATACTCTCACTCCCAAAACTTTCTAGAGACTTCATGGGACAAATCTGACCAAAGGGCAAATGTTTGACGTGACAGGGGTCCCCTTCACGTCATATGACGCTGTCTCGGTCAATCCCGCCACGACACTTCCGCATATTAGGAGAGCTGACTATTGCCAAGTGCGCTTCAGAGTCTCACCCCACCTCGGGCTCCTCAGCAATACACATACATCTCACTTTGTGCAATAAATACTGTTTAACTTGAGCAGAAGGTGTGGCATCTTAGTAGTGTTGAACGTCCCGATAGAAGGGACAGAATCGTAACATACGACCCCCTAGTCAACATGTGGCATATGGGTTAGCCTGGCTAATAAGCCAGACCGAATCAGCTGGCAAAAAAAAAAAAAGCCTGCCGGCGGATTACGGTCTGGAGAGGCTCAATTGTACGCCCATTTCCTACACCAGAGAACTGGTGTGGCCAATCGGGACACGGTATGCAATATGGGCGGGCCTTTGGTACAGTGACATTCAATGCTTGAGACCTTTGACTGACAGTACCTCTAACCAATTGCGTCAAAGAGAAAATGTTTGAACCCACCCCCCGGGAAACAAGATCCATACACAGCATCTCCAGACTGAAATACCACACGACAGTGTGATTTCAGTCTGGCTTATTAGCCAGGCTACATATGGGTAGCCCTGAAATGCCTCGTCACAACGCATTGTGAGCTTGTAGTGAGAGAACTATTTTTGAAACATTTTGAAAGCACACAATCTTTTTCGGATGGGAGTCCGCTGCCAGATGGGAGTCCTTGACATGAAAAGGTGCAGCATGAGAGCCGCTCTGGGCTGTTCTATGCGAGCAGCTAGAGTACAGCAGAGGCCTATTCTATTCGCATGAGGAACGCAGTGCAACCCCGCGGTCTTTTCACCCCTGTGTGAAAAGACAGACTTTATAGATTGGCGAGGGTAAACAACCCTGCTGCTTATCGCTCAGCCAACTGCCTGGAGACAACACGCTTTGTATCCATGACCACCTCTCAGTGCATCCGTGGTTATACTGCAAGTTAACCCATTCAGGCATGACGTCGAGAAAAAAAAAAAAAAAGTTTTCTAAATCATGACAATTTTCGGAAAGATTTGAGGCACATTTTAACGATTTTTCAAAAATAGCAGACCTACAAGCTCGTAGCGCGCCACTCGGTGGCGCGCTATGAGCTTGTAGATCTGCTATTTTTCAATAGCTAAATTATAACATAATGTGAAAAAAGTTTTCTAAATCATGACAATTTTCTGAAAGATTTGAGGCACATTTTAACGATTTTTCAAAAATAGCAGACCTACAAGCTCGAAAAATAGCAGAAAGCTCGAAAAATAGCAGAAATAGAAGCTCATAGCGCGCCACCGAGTGGCGCGCTATGAGCTTCTATTTCTGCTATTTTTCAATAGCTAAATTATAACATAATGTATGTAACCACCAAAAGGGGTTCCCGCTCAAAATGGGTTAATGTTGCAACACTTGAGAATATGGGTGCCTCTGTAGGCGTGCCTCATAGCCTTCACGTGTTAATATGTAGGCTGTTTTATGTTAATGAGATTCATCTTGTATATATGCAATCAGAATAAACATCCCTGGTGTTGTTTCATAATCAAAGCAATCCCAAATCAGCTACCTTTTTTTTAACCATGCAGGGTAGCTGAGCACAAGTGCTCATTTTCAGCACATAGAAACACACAGACAGACAGACAGACAGACAGACAGACACACAACACAGTTCTGTTGGTGAACTTCTGTCTGTCTGTCTGTCTGTCTACCCCAGAGTCTCTCTCTCTCTGTTCATTTCTGCCGAATTTCGACCACGTACATTCGCTGCCATTTTGTCGCCCTCAACTGCCCTCTGTGAACCCCTCCCCCGAGCTGTACCATGTATAGCGCCCGCAACGAAACAACACAACACTGCCACCACGTGACCTACCCCCCCCATCCCCCCCCCCCCCCCCCCCCCCCCCCCACACACACACACACACACACACACAGCCCCAGCCAGGCATGTTTGATCCTCCCCGTAGGCACCGGGAACACTTCCAATGTTACAGCCCACGTACATCATCCCCAGAGCTAAACTAAAGACTCACCGCCATGATGGGGGAGGATTCTCAAGCTGTCAAAGCTAAGAGGTCCAGGCCTGCACAGACAGCGAGTCATTTGTTATCTCTCTCTCTCTCTCTACTCTCTCTCTCTCTCTCTCTCTCTCTCTCTACTCTCTCTCTCTCTCGCTCTTCTGCAGGGAGCGCTGTGATTGCGAGTGCTCTCCTCTGGTTTGTGCCTTCTGTTCTTTTTAAGATATTTTTCTTTCTCTCTTTTCTATCTCCCTCCCCCCTCATGCAACCATGCACCGCATCTCTTCTGTCTGTGTCTCTCTCTCTCTCTCTCTCTCTTTCCCACTCTTATGGCTTTTAGACTAATGAAGACTACTTAATGTAAATCATCAACAAATGGAGTTGTATAAATCACAGGTCTTCAAAGTAGTGTCCGTGGCCTCCAGGGGGCACCAGGATGGCCAACTGGAAAGGAGAGGAAAAAGAAAATGCACGCACACACACACACACACACACACACACACACACACACACACACACACACACACACACACACACACACACACACACATGTGTGTGGTAGATTATTGCTCTATTGCAGGGTTCCCCAATTAATTTTCCTCAAGGGCCATATTTTGACTAGGGAACCAGGCTGGGGGCCGAGTCCGCACACGCGAAAAATAGGGTTTTTTATTTTGTCATTAATTAATTAAAAGTTTGCTCTCAACCAGTGGTCCGGGGACCACCAGTGGTCCTTGAGGGGGTGCCCAGTTTGACATGCATAGGTTACTGACCCCCATTTAATGCCATTTATATCTGGGACACACCCCGAAAACAAAACACAAAACTTTTTCTTTCTTTTTTTTTGGGAAATTCTTCCAGGGGCCACAAGGGGGCGCTCCGCGGGCCGCAAATGGCCCGCGGGCCGCCTATTGGGGAACCCTGCTCTATTGTAACGATGCTTCTTGGCAATAACTTTCCTATGGTTGGAACCGTTTATTTACCTTTTAAATGGTGCCCCATTTGGAAGGAACATGCGTTCCTTTCAGTTGTGGGATGATCAGCGTAGCTGAGTATCTGGGCCGCGCCCACATTTGACAAATCAAAGTCAATGCCAAACAGCTAGGCCACATGCAGAGAGGAGTGTGAAAGGAAGGAATGACGCAAAACGGAGAGAAATAAAGAGAGAATCAATGAGAGTGAACGTAATATAGTATTTTCTCTCTTCTTCCTACAGAGGGATTTAAATCTATCCATCTACTCAGGAGAAAAACATGTACAAATCATTGAGTGTGCATGGGGGAAAACGTGCACAGCCAATATCAATGGCCGCTTGGCAAAATGTGATGAATGGAATTGATACCCTGCAGTGACGGGGCACTTCCATACACTCCGTTTGATGTATGACGCGGCGGGGCCTCATCGTCGTCATTAACGAGGCCTCGCCGCGTCACCTGATGAACGAGCCTGGACTTCCCTGCCCAACGGCCCAACCCCTTTAAATGAAGACGTATTGGCATGTGTGTTCGCCGCCTGTCCGGCTTCCTCGCGCTAACATACTCGTTGCAGACGAGACGAGTATGTTAGCAACAAGATGCCCATTGCCTGGCTAGCCGCAATCTGTTTGACAGAGGTAGGGGTGTGTTTGTGCGTGCGTGTGTATGCACATAGCATACATGTGCATACAGTGCTTTTTAAATGCATGCATTTCTGGTTCAATATCATGCATTATGTCTGAAATATATACAAGGGCCTATAGGGCCGTACTGAAAAGTGTCAAAAATTATCTCATAAGAATTGCCCTTAATTTGTTGCCATCCATTTTAGTATGAGGCGGTGTTGCTTTTCACAGGTAGGCTACAGTATAGCAGCTTCTGGTGGACATTGTTGCCACATTTTCATATTTGCCACAGACATTCAAAATGAGCAGACAATAATATTCCCAGAAACACATAAAGAGATAGCCCTGAATGACCAAGAGTATATGTAATGAAATGAAATGAAATCTATATTTACCCAGGGTATCTGGGCTAAGCTCAAGAACTTGTTTCCAGCCAGGCCCTGCTCATAGAACACATTTCATCGTAGTGGTTGATGCCTTGTTCAAGGGCATTTCAGCGGTGGTAATTTTAACGTGTCGGACGGCTGATTCGAACTGGGAACCTTCCGGTATCTAGACCGCGCCGCTATCCGTTCGGCCACCGCTGCCATGTAACCCTGAGAGTGTACAAATGGATGGGGGTACGTCCATTTGTATCAATGAAACGTTTGAGAACCACTGTGGACTCATAATGTGCCATGCAGTAATGTCATACATATTCTGAAGAAAACCTGGAGACTTGACATTCAGTAATTATGATCAAAATAGAGCACCGAAGTGTGACGTCAATATCGGTAGAGGTCACAAATCCACGGGTTCATGTACTTTTTATTTGCATTGTAATCCCCATAGGGGGATTTTAGATCACCTCATATAAGAACTGTGTTTGAAAAAGAAACATGTCACCCCGGCCGCTTCACTCACATGGATATGAAGAATCAACTGACTGAGAGAAAACGCTATTGTTTACTGCTGCTGAATTAGTTAAATTCTCGCTAGAAACAAACTATCATATGAGTGACTGACGGTCGCAAACGATACAGAGACACCTCCCTGACAATAACGCAGAGACAGCTTGTTTATTTTTGGACCACGATGCTTATATGAAACGATTTTAAAAGGATCCCTGGCGAATAAGACAAATATGTCTTAAAACATTATACTTGCCCTCTATAACTAAAATTACAAAATAATAACACCATAAATATTTGATTTCTTTCATAAATAGAGAATCTTTCACTCAATATAGGGACTGCTCCCATCGCAAGTTGATGATGTCATATGCCCATGTGTGGTCTAGCCCTATGGAATTATGGAATGCTAATAAAAAACAACTTAATACTTCCTAAAGTTAATATGAGCATCAAAGCAATATTTAAAATATGTTTTATTAGCACGTGCATTCCATAATTCCATAGAGCTGGACCACACATGAACATATACAGTATGACATCATCAACTTGCGACAGGAGCAGTCCCTATTGAGTGAAAGATTCTCTATTTATGAAAAAATTTTAATATTTAAGGTGTTTTTATTAAAACATTTTAGTAATAGAGGGCAATTATAATGTTTTAAGACATATTTGTCGTATTAGCCAGGGATCCTTTTAAGATGACGCCATGTTATTCTCCTAAAATCTCCATAGAGAAATTACTTCCATGAACCAGGGGATGAGCGAGTGACGTCAGGACTTCGGCGCTCTATAGGAACACTATACTGGTCTTGGTCTTGCCACAGACACGCACATTTGTCCGTGTACGGACATATTTCGACCCTTGTCCTCAAATGATGAAGACTCATCAGTCATTCAATCAGATTGTTCACGCACTAAGCGTGCATGTCAAGCATATGCCATTGCTACAGTTTGTGTAACTTATTTCCCCGCGGAAACTCTACAAAGTGATGAAGAACTTACCGCAAATTCATGTGGTGAAGGTGCACCGTCGGCATATAGTCTCTGTGTAGCCTCTCATTTTGTAACCAATTTGTTACTTTTGGTTCTTCTTATTTCAAACCCTACATATTTCACTGGGGAGAGACTCACCAGACATATAGCAGATTGAATATTTATGTCTAGCAGATGGAAATCGCCGTCCCTGTCTCATAATGGCCTCCGCTCGCTCACGTTGATTGATCGGCCCCGCAACCCTAGGCAGCATCTCAGCTGTGACTCATAGGATGACTCAGTCATATGCTCCAGTAGTGTACACTGTATATGCTGGCGTGTGGTTGTGCAGGACAATAGTCAGTTTGACTGGCCTATATTTGTCACCACTCATGATGTGTACAGTTGGGTGCCACCGATATTGTCCCTTATCATTTGACCCATTTAGGCCTGACCTCAAATCCTTCTAAATCCTCCAGTTTTCTGAAATAAATATTTTCACGATTTTTCAAAAATAGCAGACCTACGAGCTCGTAGCGCGCCACTCGGTGGCGCGCTATGAGCTTGTAGATCTGCTATTTTTCAATAGCTAAATTATAACATAATGTTTAAAACACCAAAAGGGGTTCCCGCCCAAACTGTCCTTTTGCGCAGATCACGCAAACCTCAGCAAAAAGAAAAGGACAATATCGATGGCCTCCAACTGTACCATCATCAGTCTATTGACAGTTAGAATCCATCTTTCTATTGGCCTCTCTCTGCGTTTGTGCAGTTGCCAAGATGTAGAAGTCCTCTATTATTGCTGTAAACGGCAAAACCAGGGGGATGTTGAGGAGAGCAGCTGATAAAAACCAGCAAGTATGGCCTGATGGTTGGTTGATCAGTGGTGGACAACTCAAACCTCAGTTTGTGAGTCAAAATATAGACACTCCTGGTCAAATATTACTCCTCTACGAGCTAAGGTTGCTCTGTCAGAGACTCAGAGATCCCTCATTTGTTTTGTTTCTTTACTAAATACGTAGGTCTATAATATTTCTAAGGGGTAAATTTAAATCACTTGTTGAGACTGCAGGTTGCATTTACTATGAAAACCCTTAGATCTGGCATATACTGTATGGAGCTGACCTGTTCACTGACATTCCAAATGTTGATCCTTCCCCATCCATCCTTCCTCTTCGATGTCTCCCTTTTGACTGATACCTGTCCATTCAAAGTCTAGAATGGCCTACCCCAAAGTTATTAGTGCAGCCAGAAATTCTGCCAATTCTGTGCAAGACGTCCGTGTCTAGTTGACAATCTATGCATATATACTGTATCTTAGCAATCATCTTAGTTACTGTACATCACAATTGTTCTTGTGCAGTTCTGATTGAAGATTATAAAGACTGTAACACACATTAAGAGAGAGAGAGAGAGAGGCAGGGAGAGAGAGAGAGAGAGAGAGACATCACTCAGTATACATCATGTGGTTGTTTTCATGTTCACTCAGCCAGTGTGTTTGTCACGGAGCAGGGTTTGTCACAGACTAATTTCCCCTTTCCACAAGCTTAACCACTTAACCCCTTTGTATTTCATTGACTCAGACTGGAGTCCCCTAGGGCTCTATATTAGGCCCCATCCTTTTCCCCCTCTAGAAGTAGGTCAGGAGTGGCTTATTGTCGGTATCAGCCGGTAACAGGCAGGAGTCCGTCCCCATAACAATGCAGTAGGGGTGGAGTGCAACACCTACCTCCAGCTCCGAGTACTTCCCGCACAACTTCCCGCACCCAAGCCGTGCTACTCATACGCTGAGGTGGCGGTGCCCGGGATTGAACACATGAACTTGTGGTCCGAAGGTAAGAGCTCTACCGACTGAGCTACCCGGAGTACCGGACACACAACTCTAGACCAAATGTCTTTGGTGTACAATTTGTGGGACATCGCAGTAGTGACATCATGAGTGCCGGAAGTTGCTATAGTTGGTACAATATTGGTTTAAATAAATTCTACAATTCAAGTCAAGAAGCAGCAAGGTAATACCATACTTCCACTCCTGACATCAAAGCCTTTGAACAGGCTGCTCAAATACATTTTACAATTTTGTCGTGTATTAACCTTGGGCTATGTTGGGGTTTTGGAACAATTATGGTTACAATGTATTTGTAATCATTTGAATTATACAGTTTGTTATGAGTATACATTTTGTTATGACCCAAAATGTTGGGTCAGTGTTCCGCGACCCAACCCATGCTGCAGGTTACTGTTTTTAAAGAGTTGGATTTGCAGCATTTCAAATGATGTAGGCTACTATGGACTAATTGTCACCAAATGTTTTGTGTACGAGGCGGAAATAATAATGGCCGTGATAGCTTCCAGCTTCCGCCTTGTGTGCACCTCCACAATCACAGCTTGTCGAGCACCCTTTGAATACCTAAAATTACTGCATCGAAATAAATCAGCAAACTATACAAACTGGTCAAAATGTCAAATAATATAAGAAAGAGAACATTTTGAAAATTACTGAGCTGTCAGAGCAAGCCAGGTGTCAGACCAGCTGTCAGACCTGTCAGACCAGCTCAGCGTTTTGTCCAAATGTACACCATATAATAGTGTACTTTATAGGTTTAAATGCACATATCAGTGCATTATGTATAGGGAAATATTGTATGACATATTAACCTAATGAGTAGGCACTATAAAGGCATATATGAATAGAAAGTTGAGAAGTGAATAGCCCACCCAGGAAACAAGGCCATACTGTATGTAAATTGTGTGATACGCAAGAGTCTTGGCAGCATTCCAGCAGTGGGACGGCATTCGACTGTACTCGAAATTCGACTGTAGCCCCTCCACAAGCAAAAATACTGTATGTATACAGTGAGAGGTCTTCAGCCATTTCCAGGTGATTATAATCTTACTGGAGCCATAAGCAGTTTGGACGTCAACTTCATCAGAAGTGACAGCTAACAGATGACCATTAGGTGTTGTCGGTTCCAATGTAGGAGGAGGTGTCAGGGCCGCGCTAGCTCCTAGCCTCCTAGCCATGCCTCCTTCTCCTGTTCCCTAACAGGTCCAACTGCAAGTGAATGTGCAATCAGGCACTTTCTTAAACACGTCAGCCCCATATTTTCGACAAATAGCAAAAATAGCGATATAATGAATAGAATATGATGAGTTGTGAGCCTGTGTAGATATATACATTTTTGAGCGGTGCTAACAGCTCCAACACGTGCACTTATGTGTGTATATAGCATTAGTCTTCTGTGACGTCATGTGGACATCATCATCATACATCAGCATCATGATCAAAGGCACCGCTCACTTCACATGGGTGTGATTTTTAATAGCTCTTTTTAACAATTTTGCCCCGTGACGCCGGAGCGGCTGTGGGCATTATGTTTTTGGTCATGTGAGAGGAAAACGAGCACTCGGTCTAAATAATGCAGTTTACCGGGTGCACGGCTCACAAAGAATCACTGTAATAGAGAAATAGCCAGCATTCCGAAGTCCTTCTGGTATTGTGCAGCACAGACAAATCAAGTCCTCCTCAGCATGCCGTGTATACAGTATATCGGATATATACTGTACAGTTGGGTGCCACCGATATTGTCCCTTATCATTTGACCCATTTAGGCCTGACCTCAAAATTTAAAAAAATCCTTCTAAATCCTCCAGTTTTCTGAAATAAATATTTTCACGATTTTTCAAAAATAGCAGACCTACAAGCTCGTAGCGCGCCACTCGGTGGCGCGCTATGAGCTTGTAGATCTGCTATTTTTCAATAGCTAAATTATAACATAATGTTTAAAACACCAAAAGGGGTTCCCGCCCAAAATGGGTTAACTGTCCCATGCGTGCAGATCACGCAAACCTCAGCAAAAAGAAAAGGACAATATCGATGGCCTCCAACTGTACATGCTGAGGAAGGCTCGACGCCGAAGCGCATCCGTGATTTGTCCGTGCTGCACAATGAAATAAACGTACCAGATTCCAGAATGATGGTGGATGGGAGATTATGAATTCACACAATGTGAAAACTTTTCATTATTAAAAAACACTAGGCCGACGCCTAAGCCGACACCGTTGGAAAGTCTCGCACGCATGCACGCAGCCACGCACGCACGAGCGCACGCACGCACACAGAGCTATCTTCCTATACAGTCAGAATGATACCGTGTAAAAAAAAGTCAATTTCTTGGACAAGCTGTCTGCGGGTGAGTCATGAATGGAGTACATTACATACTATTACCGGTATGTCATTATCAAACACTATCCCTCTGGCTGCCATAGAGAGAGAGAGAGAAAGAGAGAGAGAGAGAGAGAGAGGGAGATGGATGGATGGACAAAGTAAGATGAATGGTGATGTGAGGGGAGGGGGAGCGATGAAATGTTTGAAGGGTAGGAGGAGTGCGCAAAATTCTGGAAATTGTGTTGTGTGAGGAATGGGGGTGACCAACGTGTGTGTGTGTGTGTGTGTGTGTGTGTGTGTGTGTGTGTGTGTGTGTGTGTGTGTGTGTGTGTGCGTGTGTGCGTGCGTGCGCGCGTGCGTGCGTGCGTGCGTGCGTGCATGCGTGCGCCTTTGTGTCATCGTGTTTACTCGACCCTCGGCCATCTGTGAATGATGGGAAAAGTTCTGTTCAATAAAGTCAGTGCGAAACAATTTTATGCTTGGAATGTTGCCGGTGATTCATCGGCAGCAAAGTCATCGAACACAATCCAAATAAAATGTAGGCCTATATGTAAAACTAGAAAAAGTGGAGTCTCCGCCAGGTTAGGTATAGGTTATTGTGGGCCAGCAATGTTTGGAATTCAGTCTCTGTAAGAATAATTTAATAAAGTGTTTTGCAAAAATTGTCCTGCTTCAATGTGACAAGGGTGATTGTCTATTTATTCAATAAAGTAATTCTTTACCAACCTCCTACCTCCTTCCATCAATGTGACAAGGGGTGACATTCTTCCTCAGCCTATGTGTGTGAACATTTTCACAGCAATTGCATGCTGTGTTCATGATTTGAGGCTTTTTGTTCAAAACGGACCAAACTTTGGAAGCCAATCAGGATGGAATATGATTATGAAATACTACTAACATGACTAATAGAGATATTGTGTACCAATATGCTTGTTTGGATAAAATATGTATAGGGGTCTTCTAAAAAACATGGCTGATGTGAAATCAAATACAATTAAAGTTAAAAGGTTTCCGGGCTAAGAAACAGAAGGGGGCCTTTCTTCCAGAAACGTCCTTCTCAGTTTGCATAACCTTGCTGGTTCATTATACGGAACGATAGCTCCACATAAAGTGAGAGAAACACAGCCACGTTTTCTAGCTCTTACTTCTTCTTATTATGGCACAAATAAACAAGGGAGAACGACATACAGGGTAGCTGGGAATAAAGAGTTACCGAAAGTGTTCGTGCGTCGGTGAGGGTGGGGCCGGGGTGCTCTTTAATGAAACATGTTTTAATTAAACCAACGCGCACGCACGCACGCACGCACGCACGCACGCACACGCACACGCACACGCACACGCACACGCACACACACACACATTTATAACTTATCCCTAAAGCCCGAGTTGTACTTAGTTTTGCGCCAATAGTGCTCACCGAAAATAGCCAACCTACATACTCTCACACAGCTTGTACATCTGCCATTCCCGACGCTGCTTATATTCAGGCATAACTTGTTCTTACCATAAAACAACCACTTCTCTTGTGAGGAAAAGGAAATTGTCCTCTCGATGCCTCTTTCTCAAATGCTGCATGAGGATTTGGCCCTAATAAGGAAAAGTACACACATGCACACACGCACACACGCACGAACGCACAGTCGCACACACATGATGGCACAGGTAGGGCCGGGCCTTAATTTTCGGGCCTGTTGAGAACTCTAGTTTGTGCTGCCGGGCACGGCTGCACAAATAACTTTGGGGCAGGCCCGTCTGGAGTTTAAATGGACAGGTATCAGTCAAAAGGGAGACATCGAAGAGGTAGGATGGATGGGGAAGGATCAACATACTGTATGGAACAGAACAGGTTCTGACATTCCAGTATATATCGTATATCCATATAGTGACATGACAAATTGAGTGACAAAATTGAGTGTGACATGACGTGACAAAAACGCAAGGTTTCATAGTAACAATTACTATATTACTAACTACATAGTTACTGCGCACACACGCACGCACACGCACACACACACACACACACACACTCCGATGTTAACATAAGTTTAGCAAAGAATGCACAGCGACAGCAGTGTGCACGTAACGTACACAAATGAGATTTCAATATGTATTGTCACAGTCTCATCTCCCAAAGTACATACTGCTCCAGAAAGAGAGAATGACAGAGGGAGAGAGAGAGAGAGAGAGAAAGAGAGAGAGAGATATATATATATAGAGAGAGAGAGAGAGAGATTGTGTTGAATAACGAGGTTTGATTTTACAGCGCTGCGCTCCTCTAACCCCGTAGGAGAGGGGCCATTATTGCCATGCACACTTGCTCCCTTGAAACCTCCAGCCATTTTTATGCAGACACACATTTGCTTTGTCTCTCTCTCTCTCTCTCTCTCTCTCTCTCTCTCTCTCTCTCCCGCAACGCTCTGAGTCAGCAGTCGAATGTGATATTGAAAGTACCGACACGCCATAGACGAGGTAATGCGTCCTAAAAGAATGATCATTCATCAGATCAAAAAGGATAATCAAAAAGACTTCTTTACTTTACGTTCTATTTGAAACGCAGTTTCCTATTTGCTCATTGGTGCTGCACTTGGTCATAAATCCCAGTATAGCTTCTGGAACTCTTTTTTTTGTTAATTGTTCATTCTTTTTATTTTCTTGCCCCCCCCAACAATCCTCTCTCTCTCCCTCTTGACCATGAACCTACAGCAGGACCCGGTGCCCACACTTTTTTGACTAGAGAGCTACAGAGTACTTTTAAAATGACCAAGTCACCAAGTGACAGATGCCAAAAAGAGGACTCTCTGGGGTCTATAGACACTAAGAGAAAATATAGCAGATTTACAAGCTCACGATGCATTGTGGTGCGAGCTTATAGATTGGCTCAGTTCGGCGAAGACATTAAGGTGTAGGGGGGGGGGGGGGGGGGGGCATAATAACCCCTGGGGGACTCCGCTCGGCGAAGTATATAGAGTTTAAGTTAAGAAAGGACATTCATTCACTCCGTCTCCTCCTTCCTCCTCCTTCTCAGTCATCACCTCCACCTGCCATTGTTATAGGCCGTGAATTGTGGAGGGAGGATTCATCGCTCCACATCACAACAGCTGGTACACGAAAGCTTTTCAAGTGACAGTGGGTTGCCGTGGCGACTGCCTGACATTGTTCGCTTCGTCCCTTGCCTCCTTTCTCCCCTCCCCTCCTCTCCTCTCCCTTCCTCTCTGTCGCCTAGTGCAGAGAGCATGACTCAGGACAGCTCAGCTGTTTCACTTGTGAATATAGCTCCCACGGCGCAGCGCGTCTAAAGCCATTTATAATGTGCCTGTTCATTGCAAACAAACACGTGCGTGCAGGGGTTGCATGAGGACATGGCAGAAAGAGAAACTGAATCCTACACGGGCAATTATTAATCACAGATGGCACGACTGAAAAAGAGTACTCGGAGAGACAGGCCAATACGCCATGCAATTCAGAGACAGGCCAATACGCCATGCAATTCAGAGACAGGCCAATACGCCATGCAATTCAGAGACAGGCCAATACGCCATGCAATTCAGAGACAGGCCAATACGCCATGCAATTCAGAGACAGGCCAATACACCATGCAATTCAATTTACAGTGCTGCAGGCCTACAGTTGGGTGCCACCGATATTGTCCCTTATCATTTGACCCATTTAGGCCTGACCTCAAAATTTAAAAAAATCCTTCTAAATCCTCCAGTTTTCTGAAATAAATATTTTCACGATTTTTCAAAAATAGCAGACCTACAAGCTCGTAGCGCGCCACTCGGTGGCGCGCTATGAGCTTGTAGATCTGCTATTTTCCAATAGCTAAATTATAACATAATGTTTAAAACACCAAAAGGGGTTCCCGCCCAAAATGGGTTAACTGTCCTTTTGCGCAGATCACGCAAACCTCAGCAAAAAGAAAAGGACAATATCGATGGCCTCCAACTATAGGCAAATAAACGCACACACACACACACACACACACACACACACACACACACACACACACACACACACACACACACACACACACACACACACACACACACACACACACACACACACACACACACACACACACACGGGTTCGACTAGCAAGCAGTTGAGCTAGACTAGAGGAATCAATGTAGTGAATTCGCATGCGATCATAATGGTGTAGTTGTAGTTACGTGGTGCAGTACATAATAAATCATATGTAAGGAAGGAAAACGATATGCACATCCCAGTTTCAGAATAGGGTGCTGGACCCAAAAAATTACTGAATGAAGAAAAAAGTGGAAGGTCCGCACACACGATATAGTTCTGCTCCCCGTCTTTTTTATTTCAACCTAAATACAACAACGTTTCGCCCCTCCGGGCTTTCTCAAGTTACATGGGTATGGCCTTGATGCAGTACATAATAAATAAATAAATGAAACAAATGACATGGTCCATATGACAAACATGCAATGACACCAGCATGGTTTCCTTTAAACTGCAGCAATACATGCTGCATAAATGTGTTATTCAAACCAGGGTTTCCCATGTGGAAGACACTCGCCTCCAGTGGGATACATAATACCCATGATCTATAAGGAGAGGAACCAAGCGGTGGGGAGTTCTGGTCGTTTTGGTGAATATGAAGTAGTTCCGGTCTGGGCTATTGTATATATTATATATTAAAAATATATATTAAAAATATATGAATCCACAAAACTAGCATCGTTTGTATTGCTGACCTATTTCTACCATATAACGCAACTTTCGTATAACTTAGAACCCTCTGTCATATGGAACTATTTTTTGTGTCCAGCACAAAACCATATAGTTCCTTGTGACAGAGGGGTCAAAGTTGAACGAAAGTTGCACTATATGGTATAGGTCAACAACAATACAAATGATGCTATATAGGTATCAATTCATAACTTTGGAACCACTGTATTAATGGAAAGTATTTCCTACAGCTTTAAGTCCAAAAATCTAAACTAACCCTTAAATATTCAAAAGCTACAATAGTACAAAGTAAACGTTTTCAAATAAATGTAGTGGAGTAAAATACAATATTTGGATCTGAGATAATAGTGGAGTAGAAGTTAAAGTATAATAAAATGTATACTCAGTTACTTTACACCAGTGCACACGCCTCCAGTGGGATACATACCCATGATTTTACGGAGAGGACTATTCTGGCCACTGATGGTGATGCATGATTTAGTAAGTTATTTGAACCTGGCCCTAACCCCTTTTTTACGGGCAGGCTTCTTGGGCCTTGCTGCCAAAAATGCAAACAGAGGCTGTTATAGGGCAGGTCTGTGCAGGATTTGAACCTGGCGCTCCTAATTTTACCATGTTATTATAGGTGAAAATGTTTTTGACAGTTCAGCAATAGGGAATGCAAGGCTGACGTCACGGTAGGCTGTCACGTCTACCGGCGCCATTTTGATTGTGATGGCCTACAAGCCCTACATATTAGATCTGCATCAAGTGTATAAAGTTGGTGTTTGAGTGTTTAGTGCACTGTGCTAGAGCTCTTTCCGTTCGCCAAAATGGGATAAATTAAGCCTACTTGAGTACTTGTTGTGTGAACAAGTAGGCTTCTCACCATAAACAAGGTCAGAATAAAAGGCATAAAATAGATAATGGACTAACGTAACGTTTCACCGGCGCATTCATCTCACTGCCGTCTCTGAGTGTGACTCTCTCTCTCTCACTCTTGCGCTATATTATGGATATATAACTCTATTCTCTCCCTCTCTCTCATATATCTCACACACGTTATACATTCGCGTTAGCGAGCCGATTCATACTGCAGTAGATGGGCCGTGGGCGACCCGTTTCCTACCTGCTGCTCCATCTGGCTGTCAAACCACCACCTCGGTCATTTACTTATTTAATATCTCCGACCGACGGCGACAGTCAATGAGAGTCAAGCTTGGCTATAGGTGGATAACAACAAACTAGCCTGTAACATAAAACCGCTATTTATTTACTGCAGAGAGAACATGTCATGTTTGCCTGATGATCACTTGTCACTCTTGTGGTGTTTCCCCCTCTCCCTTCTTATATGTCCACGTGCGTCGTGCAGTGGCGTATGCAGGAATTAATTATTACCTTCGCCTGGGAAAATTTGCCTGGGCACACTGTGCGCGCAAAAATTTGGAATTAATTAATTAATTAATTAATTAATACCCCTCATTTTTAATTAATTAATACTCATGTTTGCCTTCAATTTCCTAAAAATATTAAGTCAGGTGTCTTAGAGATTGACATGTGTAATGTCAGGCTGCTACATAGTTCACATTCCCAAATGTAAACAAAAAATCGCACCTTCGTCTTCAATATTTGTGTTTACACAATGTTTGTGTTTACAAACATTCAAAGCTGGCCATCCATTGTCAATGGCATTCAATGTTTGTGTTAACACAATGTGTGTTTACACAAACCCTCAAAGCTGAACATAGGAGCACTCCTCAACAAGCATATAAACAACAACATGCACAGTGCACACTGCCTGGGAGGGCAGCCTACTAGTATTGAAGTATTAGGGTTGAGTATTGAAGACTGCAGAGAGTGTAACAACAGCTAGTTTGTAGTTTCTTTCAAATCACTTCCAAATTACAAATTAGCAAGATAGCACCAGCACTCCATAGCATAGCAGCAGACAACATGGTTAACACCCCATAGCATAGCAGCAGACAACATGGGCACAATTAATGCAAATCCATTCAGCAAAAATTACAATTCAATTCTGACCTTTGATGTCTTCAATCATGTAGTAATCCATAACCAAGGTATAGGCTAGCTCCTCTAGGGACTGCTGACTTCCTTTCTTTCCAAAAACTTTGCAATAGACGTTTGGCATTGTGAGGCTAACATTTAGGATACTCTCAGAGAGGCTTCTCATTAATATTTAATCATAAACAAAGAAACCAAGTTTCTGGGGTGAAGACCAAAGAACCAAATCTGCCACATTCTAGAAACAAGCATGATGCATCAGGCAGGCATGACCAATCAATCTATGCAGGTACAGATTGACAAACTAGGCAATAGGCCTAATAATAATATATTTTGCTAAATTGAATGCAGTGATTGCATTCACATTATTTTATGCAATGACGCTATACTGTCATCATTTATTTAAAAAAAAGTTATTTTATATTTTTTGCTGGGCCGAGTTCGGAAATACCTGGGCCTAGGCCCAAGTAGGACCAGGTGTGGATACGCCCCTGGGTCAGATTGAATGACATGCAATGCATGGGCAAATTAACTCTAATAGAAAAATAGCTAGCGAAAATAGCAGATCTACAAGCTCACGGCAAGAGTGGCCATTTGCCATAGTGGTAAAAGATGGAGTGCCGTGATGTTTGTATTTTTTCCAGTTTTTCATGAGGTGACAGCCCTTCATATTAGACCCCTTGGTGTGGTTGTTGTGCAATTATGTCTTCCCTACTGTATGCAAGGACTGTCTAAAGAGGACGAGACGCGAAGGCCACCGTAGACCGTACGGGCGACGCCATGTTGCTCCATGGTGCTCCATGGAAGGAAAGAAACATGCGCAGTTGAGACCAAGGAAGCTGAACGCGGAAGTGTTGGCTGCATAATATGCTATATGCTATATTATAGCCCATTGCGCATGTTTCTTTCCTTCCATGGAGCACCATGGAGCAACATGGCGTCGCCCGTACGGTCTTCGACTCTTCGCGTCTCGTCCTCTTTAGACAGTCCTTGACTGTATGTAGGCTATATTTAGGGTTTCTTCCTGGAACAGGAAAACGTGCCAATGAAAAAAACAGTGATATAGTGACATCACAGTATTATCCCCTCCCCTAACCCCTCCCCCTAGATCATACAACAACAGCTATGATCACCACCCATCACCACCCACAAGGCAAACCAGGCATATACTCAATGAACTGGTGGGCGTGTCTACATAAAAACATTTATTTTAACAAATACTGTACACTTTGTTTGAAAGAAATTCGTCCTCCTTATGATCATGTTTTAGGGTGGAAAAAATATCACGGCACTCCATCTTTAGAAAATGCCCTGGCTTTAACAGGAGTGAGCAGGCAAGTATGAGGTCCTGCTCAAGGACACCTTGACAGAACACAGTTTGACAGACAGGAACATTTTCAGTATGGGTCTGTCAGTCAAATCCCAGCTGCACCGGCCCAATTTTGACAGCTGTTTCAGTTTATATCCGTGTCTGGTTTGTTGAGTTTGCATTCTTTAAAATGGTGGTTCTCTTGTCCACTCAGCAACCAGTTAGGAAGACTAATTATTACCTAATTTGGAATTCCATGAGTTCTCCATCATGTAGCCTACTGTAAGATTGGAATACTATAGGCCGGGGCAGTGGGCCAACTGGAAAGAAGAAGACACAACTGAAAAGCTCACAGCGTTGTGAGCTTGTTTTTTAAGTGCCTATGGTCCCTGATTGTATTTGTATGTTGTTGTTTTTTTTACCGCCTGTTGACTCTGTTGAAATTCAAAGGAAAAGAGGGCGCTGTTTTTCCTTTATTTTTGCCGATGGGTAAGGGTTCTCAGCTTGGTAGCAGTGACAGTTGCGTTTCAGCCCGGACGAGAGAGGGGGACGGACAAAACAAAACAACGTGCGGTGGTGACAGGTACACGTGTTGCATATGGTTGCATCATGCTGTGAAAAGTCCTCGGAACAGCTACCTTCCACCTCGGGGCTCGGAGTAAAGGCTCATACATTGTAATGACCCAAGGCACTGTATTTTGTCTGTGTAATTATCTGCATGCAACATGTGTCATACTTTTAGGTTTTTTTTGGTTTTGAGTTCAGTGTGTGGCTGAGAGCCTGGTAATTTTCCACTGGGGGTTTCCTTGATTGGTTATTGCACTCACCTGGCTGCTCAGAATCAGAAGGAAATGTTTGAGGCAAGCAGCAGCAACAGTTTTATCTTAGCACCCAGCTAGAACGGGAACAAGGTAATGTGTTTGTGTTTTATGATTCTGTGCATTTACTTGGATATGTTTATATTAACACAGAGAAGGTGTTGCTTTCATGTAAACATTGTGATTATTCATGATTATGTTTTGTGTGTGTTTAAAGACCCATTCTGTATGTTTGGTTAGGTGACCACCGAACTACAACATGACGTCACGAGCCGCGGTGAAGAGCAAACCACCGCCACCGCTCCAGCCCTTCTCTATGTTTTTACTCACCACCGCTCAACGTTATTCCAGCTCCGGTGCGGTGGTCACCTCACCACCGAAAATCCAGACTATGAATAGGCCATTACAGCTAGAGAACTCGGTTAAAATGTCTCATAAAAGAGGTACAATGAGTCAAAAAATGGAGTCTGTATGGCTGTCCGTAAATGCACACATGTCGTCGGTGGGAGAGGAGCTATTGTGTGTTTTGGACAAACAACAGCAGAGTGGTGGTGCTGATGTGAAGCTTAGAGTGTTTGTGTTGGAACGTCTCAGTGCAGCTGCAGAGTACATGTGCAACCTCTTCCAGAGAGAGATGGAAACTGAAAAGACACGGAACAAACTGCTAGACGCTATGCTACAGCCTCACATAAAACTACACAGAACAGGTGGGTCCATGCCAGTTTTGGAAAAAGTACTTTTTTACATTGATTGATATCAATTGTTGTCTTTATTGATCATGAAATAAAATCATATGCCACATAGATGTGTAACAAACATTTCACCCATTTGACCATAATCAATAGGATATATATGTAGGATTCCTATTTCCGTCAGCCATACTGAAATCAATCTCACAGACTCATGTATTCACTTGAAGTTTTATTTTAGTTATTGTGTGCAGCCATGCTGTTGTTTCCATCAGCTCATCTGAGTGAGCGGGCAAAATTGCCGTCTCATACAATATACGTCAGAGGTTAACACCCACAATACAAGTGTAACAAAAGGGATTGGCCATAGAGCGTCGCAGTCCCGCCTCCTACCCTGGACCAGGAAATTAAACCCAATGCATTTTTCCCATAGACATTTCTTAAAGTATTTATTTAAAGACGGTTACGCCGCGGACAAAGCCAACTCGAGTCGTGACAACTCATGACAACACAAACAATATTTTGGACCAAACAAATAATTACAAAGAAGAAAAACAACAACAAAAGTGTTGTAACCTGCCGTTTTTTTCTTCTTTCTAATTATTTGTTTGGTCCAAAATATTGTTTGTGTTGTCATGAGTTCTCACGACTCGAGTTGGCTTTGTCCGCGGCGTAACCGTCTTTAAATAAATACTTTAAGAAATGTCTATGAGGAAAATGCATTGGGTTTCATTTCCTGGTCCAGGGTAGGAGGCGGGACTACGACGCTCTATAGGCCGTACAATACAATATATGAGAACACACAATCCTAACACCCCCACTTGTTCTCATCATAACAAACCAAATAAAACTGTTCACAAAAAAACAATTTCATAATTACCAAAGAACCAATTTTTGAATTTGATAATTCTGACTCTTGCTACAGGCTTTGTTAATATGTCTGCAACCATGTCTTCTGATGGACAATAGATTCGATCTATTTTACCTTCACTTAGAGTAGTACGGATGAAATGATACTTCACATCAATGTGTTTGGACCTCTGCCTATTTACAGGGTTCTTACTCAGTGCAATGGCACCCTGATTGTCTCCATGGATGTTGGTGCCACTGTAATCTCTATTATCCATACCACTTAGTAGTTGACTTAGATACAGGCTTTCCTGAGTTGTGGCTGCTAAGCCCATGTATTCAGCCTCACATGTCGATAGTGCCACTGTAGCCTGTTTCTTTGATTTCCATGAAATAGCAGGGCCTTGTTTTGTCAGGCTAAAACAGTAACCTGTAGTGCTTCGCCTATCTTCGACTGAAGATGCCCAATCTGAATCACTGAATGCTATTAGGTTCAAGTCCTCATCACTTTTCTTAAAGCATAGCTCATAGTCAATGGTACCCTTTAGGTATCTCAAAACGTGTTTAGCAGCCACCAAGTTTTCTGCTTTTGGATTTGCCAATGTTTGTGACAGCCTACTGACAATCCAGCTAATATCTGGTCTGGTACAAGTCATGGCATAAATCAGACTGCCTACTATCTCACGGTATTCTCTTCATCGTTGCTGACACACTCTACTTTTGGCGGTATATCTAGCTTTGCAGTCTGACATCCCGAACCTTTCAAGCATTTTTAGGATGTACCTTCTTTGATTCATTATGATTTTCTCTTCATTTTGTTCAAACTTTATACCCAAGAAATACGATATTTTACCCAGGTCTTTCATGTTGAATTTGGCTTTCATTGCACCTTTGAAACCGTTTAGTAGATCATTGCTGCTTGCTGCGATTATAAGATCATCCACCCATATGATTACAAGGATTTTCTCATGTCCTATCTGCTTCCTATACACACAGTGGTCAGACAGATTTCTCACAAAGTTATCTTGTTCAAGATGATCATTTAGAAGTTTGTACCAATTTCTTCCTGATTGTTTCAGGCCATAAAGGGATTTCTTCAACTTGCACACCAATTTTTCTCCCTTTTCAGATGTTTTATCAAAACCCTCGGGTTGTTCCAAGTAAATTTCTTCCTCTATGGGAGCATGTAAGTAAGCAGTCTTCACGTCCATTTGATGAACAATGAGGTCATCTTGGACTGCTATTTGCATTAGTGCCCGTACTGATGTAATGCTTGCTGTTGGAGCAAACGTCTCATTATAATCAATACCTTCTGTCTGGTTGTAACCTTTAGCAACGTATCTAATGCTGAAAAGGGAAATGTCTTTAAAGCTAGCTTTAAAGACATTTCCCTTTTCAGCATTTTCTTTAAGGGCATAAACCCATTTCCCCCCCACTACATTCCTGCCCACAGGTAAAGAAGTCAGTTCAAATGTGTCATTTTCTTTAAGTGAGTCGACCTCTTCGTTCATGGCACGTTGCCATTCGGGTGCCTCTGGTGACTGCAAGGCTTCCTTATAGGTCTGGGGCACTCCACATATTCCCCTGCAACAATAATCAACACTTGCATTTGACACATCTTTATCATCAAGGTCTGATATGTAATCCTCCAAGTATTTGGGGGGTTTCTTTTCTCTTCTCGGGTAGCGTTGGTTTTGATTGTGACCAGTTTCTGTAATTTCACCATTTTGTGACGCATCTGTTTCTGCCTGTTCATCATTTTCTTCTAGGCTTTGATTCTCTAGGTTTGCTTCTATCTGCTGTAACTCAGTGTCACTTCCATTTTTAGGCTTTCTATTTGTGTATTCCTGGACCGGCTCAGTCTCATAATCATCAGTTTGTGTTTGTTGTTCCACACTATTCTTTTTGATGAATTTCACCAGCCTATGTTTTGACACCTTTGCTGTATGTGGATTGTAGACCAGATAGGCTTGACTGTTCTTACTGTATCCCACAAATATTCCCTTTTCACACCTGGGATCCAATTTCTTGTGAACATGTTTGTATGCATAACATTCAGACCCAAAAAACCCACATGTTTGCTAGATTTGGTTTTCTTCCTGTTAACATGAAGTATGGAGTATTATTAACTCTATCGTTGTAGCATCTGTTGCGGATATGAGCTGCACTCTGAACTGCATAAGGCCACAATATTTTTGGCAATCCGCTTTCTAATAAAAGGCACCTTCCCATTTCAAAAAGGGTTCTCCACTGTCTCAGCAGTGCCATTTTGGTGTGGAGAATAGGGACATGATGTTTCATGTCTTATACCTCTATCTCTTAAAAGGGACTGGAAAGCTTCACCTGTGTATTCTCCTCCACCATCTGATCTCATGCATTTTACTGACCCAAAAGGTGCACTGTCTGATAGGAATTTCTTTGTGGCTTGTGTTGCGTCACTTTTATTTTTAATGAAATAAACAGCCACTGCCCCAGAAAAATCATCTGTAAATGAAATGGCATATCTATGCCCATCTTGACCAGTTGGGTCAATGGGACCTGCCAAGTCAGTATGTACCAATTCCAGTGGTGTTTTTGCTTTAGCATCCATTTTCCTATTTCTGCTATTAGTACATTTTCCTTCAGTGCAGATACTTCAGTCTAGTTTGGTGTTGCCTGTGATTTCCATACCTTCTACCACATCTGGTAATTTCAACACATCATCCACATTACAGTGTCCCAAAGACATCACAAGTTAGGTTCACTTTGTCACTAGATAATATATCATTCACTGAATCATCAGCACAGTGCTCATCATGGTTAATTACCGTTTTCACGTAGTACAGTCTCTCCTGTTCCTCAATGCGGAAGACTGTCCCATCTCTGGTTATTAGTTCATTCTGTCCCTTTTGGAAGATCACTTTTGCTCCATCAGCTGCTACAGACTCCACCGAAATGATGCTCTGCGGGTATGATGGTATGAACAAAGCCTTTTTCAGTGTGACCACAACGTCTCTTCCCTTGATGTCCTGAAGTGTCACCTCTGCGTCGCCTCGCTCCAATGCCACGTTGTTCCTCCTGGTTCCATCCGCAAGCTCCATGAAGTGTAGATTTGGGTTGAATGTCCTGTCGAATCTCTTGAAGTTGTTTTTCTCTGTTATGATGTGGGATGTTGCTCCACAGTCTACCATGAGACCATTCTTCTTAATGTTGTCTGGTAGTACCTCTTGACTAACTTTGAATACAAACGTTTGTTGTTCTTCCTTGTGGACGTCTGAGCTCCCTGCAGCTTGTTTTGCGTCATGTATTTTCTACTCCTGCATGTCTCATCGCTGTGTGTTGAGCTCTTGTGGTAACTGCACCATTTATTTGCTTGTTGTTGTTCTCCCTTTTGGCGGCAGTCTCTCACCATGTGTCCACGATTTCCACATCTATAACAAGTTACAGATGACACATCCACCTTCATCACATTGTCTGTTTTAGGTTTGTTGTCAAACTTTTCTGTTTCTTCGTAGCTCCGTAGTTTGCTTTTGAAGTTGGTGAACGTTATATCCTCGCTGCTCTGTGTAGCATGAACAACGAACGGTTTGGAAGACTGGTAGTCCTTTAAGAATCATGGCTATTATCAGGCCATCACCAATTGTCTCTTTTGCATTTCTCAGTGCTGTCAGTCTTTTCAGCTCGGAGGATGTAGTCTGTTACAGTCTCTTCATGCTCCTTTCTTAGCGACGTCAGTTCAGTATAAAGGGCAATAATTCTGGGTTTACCCTGGCTGGCGTAGTGGCTCCGTAGTATTTCAAGGGCTTTTCTTCCGTCATCTGACGCTTCTCTCATTATCAACGATAGGCTTCTGTCGTCAAGGTATTGGATTAGTTCTGCGTAGCATTCTTCATTCAATGTTGCGTCTAACTCTTGATCTGCAGGTACGCCCGTGAAGAGGATCGTGTCTTTCAGGCCGATCGTTCTCATGTAACCGAGGAATTTTACTTCCCAGAGTTCGTAATACTAATCTTTGCCACTTGCCTCCATCACGTCTGGGCCCATAACCTGTACGATTCCTATTTCCGTCAGCCATACTGAAATCAATCTCACAGACTCATGTATTCACTTTTTTATTTTAGTTCTTGTGTGCAGCCATGCTGTTGTTTCTCCATCAGCTCATCCTGAGTGAGCGGGCAAAATTGCCGTCTCATACAATATACGTCAGAGGTTAACACCCACAATACAAGTGTAACAAAAAGGATTGGCCATAGGCCGTACAATACAATATATGAGAACACACAATCCTAACAGGGAGAAGAGGGTAATGTTGAATTCTTCCAATCACACCCTAATCTTAAATGAGTTTGCCTCTCATGCTCATGGTCTGTACAATATAACGTACGTTGTATTAATTTGCAACTAAGTTCAAACGTTTAGTTGTTTACTCTCATTATACTGTATATTTTGTCTAGACTTCCTGCACCTTCCAGTGTGGGAGAGGAGTCCCATTCCAGTCCAGGAGGAACCAGAGCATCCACAGATTAAAGAGGAACAGCCGGAGACACTTCAAAGACCAGTGGAGGCTGCTGGGTCAACATTGACATTACTAGCAATGAAACGTGGAGATGATGAAGACGGAAAGACAGAGCCTCTAGCCAGCACCTCAACTGAACACATGACAACACAAGCTGATGTAGAGAACAGTGGAGCATCACAACCAACTATTGATGACCAGCTCCTCTCTTCACACGGTTCTGACTCTGATACTGATGACAGTGATGACTGGGACGAGAACGGGGCAGATCAGTCGGCTTTCAGCACACTGAAATCACACACGCCGCAACAACTGGAAGGACAAAGATTGTCTTTGAGCAACGAGCTGTCCCAGGACCTGACATCATCAAAACAAACGACATCCACGAGAAGTCACACAGGGACGAAAAGCTTGATTTGTACAGTTTGTGGCAAAAGATGGCGCCATGTATGTCAACTGAAGATACACATGAGGACTCATACAGGGGAAAAGCCATTTACATGTACAGTTTGTGAAAAACGATTCCATTCAAAAACCACACTGAATACACACATGTGGATTCATACTTGTACAATTTGCGGTGCAAGAATTGGAAATGTTAGGGAACACATGAAGACTCATACAGGGACAACCCACTTTACTTGTACAGTTTGTGAAGAGAGCTTCAGTCGACGGCATTGTATGAGGAGGCATATGGAAACTCATACAGGTATGGGGGGAAAAAAAACCTTTTCTTAATCTGTTGACATTACTTCATAATCTTTTTTCAAAATGCAAATTTAAAGACACAAGATTTATACAGGGGATTGATTGATTGATTGATCGATCGATTGATTGATCGATCGACCAATCAATACACCAGTATAATACATAAAAATCACACCCGTGTGAACTGAGTGGTGCAACTACCTCCCCCCCCCCCCCGCTCTCTCTCTCTCTATCTGTCTCTCATTAGCAGGCAGCAGTGCAGCACTATCTCTCTCTCTCCGTTTCTGGCACAACAGCGCCACTTTTGGTAGTCATTGGTACTCGTGCTCATAGTGACATAGATAGTTAGGTGAACACATAGGACGGTGAACACATAGGCACGAACATTGCTGTTCGTTGGAGTGGTTAAAAACAATGCACAGTTATGGTACAGTAGAAAAGAAAAACATTAAAAGCAGTTAAAGGACCACTTCGCCACTATTCAACCTAGTCTGTGTGTTTTTAATCATTAGCATATATGCTAAAATGCGCCCGTTTATTATCATTGGTGTTCTGTAGCTCCGTGGGCGCACTTCCAAAGCTGTCCACCATGTACGTATTTGTCCAAAAATGACGTAGGTGGTGGACACTCGGTAGGCTTTCAGAAACTACAGGGACAATGGACAGGTAGGCTTGCCGTAGCTAGCCTAGCCGCGAAGGACACCCCTGTCTACACAACAACAAACGAAAACAACGAGTCAGTATGGCTGCTCCAGGGGATTTTTCTTTTACACATATTGGCAGAATCTGCGTTAGGGTCGTTATATGAACCAGAAATATACGGAGGAAGAAATGCAGTGACGGGGACAAGAGCAGCTGCTAGTTGCTGCATCTGGATGTGTGGACTGTTGCCTGCTGGAGCGACCTAGCTAGTAGCTTTCCCTGGTCCAGTGCGTCGCACATGCAAACCTTTCTGCCCAGGAAAAGTTTTTTTCTGCCCAGATAGTGTTTGTTGACTGTGTTACTGGGAACCTGCGTTCAGGATTCCTAAATAAACTGGAAGTTGCAACCGAAGCCCGATGGACGAAGAGGGACATTCAGATTGAAGTAAGTGTTCAATGTATTTACAGCTTATTTGTGTACATGTGTGTCGCCACACCGTATTGTTTACATAAAGTGTCAGAGGCTAGGCACGGCTTCAGCCTACAACTTTTCGGTCCAAACATCTTCTATTCGTTCAACTATTCATTAATTCAATTCAAAACTGTATGGCATGCCATCTGAAGCAATGTTAGCCATGGGCATGGGCTCGTATGTTTCAGGGCTAGCAATGTAAACATTCAAGTGTTATACCTGTGTCCATTAGGTCAGCCCAGATGGGTACAGAAGGCTGATGAAGCTGAAGATGTCTTTGATGGACTGATGGTGAGCCATACATACTCAACTCAAACTTTATACATAAAGCACATTACTGTATTTGCTGTATTTTGTTTGACCCCCTAGAAAACTAGATGACACGTCTCAAGGGCATATCATTTTCAATAATGGTTCACATATTTATATATGCTTTTACAAAGACCAGTCAGTGGTCAACCAAAGTCCTGTAAAATGTAGTAAATATACTGTCATTTATACTATAGGCCTACTGTGTCTCACACAGACGGTTTCACACTGTAGTATTGAATTGTATCTGTAAATCACACTAGATGACAGTGAATTGACTTTTTAACCTTTTGTAATATCTCAAAAGAAAAAAAAAATCTCATTACTGCATCAAAAGTAATCAACAAACTATACTATAAAACTGATAACATTGTACAAATTACACAAGCAAAGTGCCTTGCACTGAATAATAATAAAACTATTTGTATCGCACCTTTCATGACATGCAATGCAGCTCAAAGTGCTTTACAGAGCAATGGTGAAAAAAAAGAAACGCAAGGCATAAAACATTGAAATGGCAGTAATGAATAAATCTAAAAGCAAGAGTGTATAAGGTGGTCTTGAGCTGTGCTTTAAAATGTCTAGAGACTGCCTGTCAAAGGTACAGTGGGAGTTTGTTCCACGCCGTCGGCCCGTAGAAGCTGAAAACTGCTTCACTGTTTTTTTGTTGCCATTTGTTAGGCACATCGAGCAAGCCAGCTGTGAGGACCTGAGGGGGCGGTTTGGAAGGTCACAGATGCAGACCAATAATTGTAAAATCAATCCTAAAAACAACCGGAAGCCAATGCCAATGCCGTGACACTCAAACACTAACTAGTTTTAGTTAAAACTCTGGCTGCCGCAAATTGTAATCTGTCAGTTGTTTTCTTTGGCAGTCCAGAATAAAGTGCATTGCAGTAATCAAGCCCAGAAAAAACAACGGCGTGGATCAGTGTTTTTGCATCATCTAATGACTGACAGGCTCTGATTCATACAATATTTCTAAAGGTGAAAAGGGCAATCTTGGTAACATGATTGTGTGAATTAAAATTCAATTCAGAATAATGACCCCCAAGTTCTTTACTGTACTGTTACTTTCTACAGTCAGGTTGCCAAGTCTGCTTATTATGATTGATATGTGATACTCAGTTGTAGCCTACCTACTAATTTGATCAGTAAAGTATTGTATCACATGAAACATACTGTACATAGCCTACACACTCAATCGTCCATTCCAGTAATCCTTGAGTGCTTTCACCATTACTGACTCTACGTCTTCTCTCACCACAGCATGTGCGTCTGCTCCTGTCCTGTCTCCTGTCCTGGCCAGAAGCAGCTCCAGCGACGTGTCATCATGCAGAAAGCCTGAAAAACCACCTGCCTCAGTGACCTCTGACTATAGAACATCTAGTTTGTTAGTTTCCAGTTCAACCATAGACCCCTGTTTTTATATACATCTGTAGATTAATGTAAATCAGTACTATTAAAAGATAGTTGATTTGATGTCAAGTTTGTTTTATTTTATCTCATGTAGGCGTATGGTATTTATACATTTTGACCAATTCCTAATACTCGTTGAGGCTCAAACTGTCATGATATTGCATCAAAGGCCACCGTGATACAAATCATTCACATCTGAATGCAAACAAGACCACAATGGAAATAAGTGAATAAGTGAATGTGTTTTATTGTACTGTAACATAAGGTTTAAAAAACAAGGCCACACAGGCAAAGTTTGTCCTCTACTCAGATTACAAAAATCAGACAGTGTGCAAGAATCCCAGAAGAAAAAGTATCAATATTGCTATATAGAAATACTCTGTTACAAGTAAAAGTCCAGAATTTAAAATGTACTTCAGTAAAAGCACGACAATATTGGTAAAGGCTTAGGAGTAGTACATGTCTAATATTTGAAAATGAGATCACATTGATTTATCAATCCAGATTCTGTACAACAGCAACATACAAAGTAAATTGTATCTATATAATATACTGTATACTTCATGGGAGTTCCTTGAAAGCCACTTCTTCATCTCTTGAGTCGAAGACAGCCACCGAGACCTCAGCTCCTGCATCAAATAAAGTATTATGCAATTATGGGCCTATCTGACCAATCATGAGACAATATGGTAAACAATAAGGTTTTTCATTTTTGCAAAAATGTTGAAAAATAGCAAATGTATACAAGCTCGCAGCACGGCACCAAGTGACGCACTGAGCTTGTATATCTGCTATTTTTGAATAGCCAATGCTAATACAGATGCTTTCCCGGTTTTAAATGCTTTTATGTTTGGTTTGTAGTTTGAAGCTCGATATGGAAAAATGTATCTCTGGTCCATAGCCTTCTGCAGAGTAAGGCTATGGACCAGAGCTAGGAAAAATGGTGGTGTTTATGTGGAGGGTGTTCCAGTTACAAACAGCAAAAAAGGTCTTTAGCTGTAAGCATCAGAGACACTCGGTATGTCAAATTCATTTATAGACATCACAACAACAACCACGTGTAACAACCATGTATTTTGAAAGGAAATGCATGTGGTCGTCGCTTTAGTTTATTACGACATACCTCTGTTCTGCTTCGATGATGATGATGATGATCCGCGTCAATTATTCCATTAGATTGCGGTCGAACTGGAAGATATCTGCGGTGGTGAAATGTTCACTGCACACCCAAAGTGGTTCGAGTACAGTACAGAGTACAGCTGGATGATTGCATCTGTATTTTCGTCATAACGAGTTCTAAAAACAAAGCCAGCCAGTGGCATCTCGAGTCCGACGCACGGATACTTTCACCACCGACACACGTTCGAAATCACTACTATTACCGCTACTTACTTACTACCAGAGACTATGCTACTAACTACTATACCACCACTACTGCTGTTACTATTACTACCGCTAAATATTAGCTATTATTACTTCTATCGCTTGCAACTCCAAACAACAACAACACGAGAAACTTTCAGCTTCCTGGATGCCTGGGGCTGCCTGTCGCGCAATGCACTGTGGGTAATGTAGGAAATGAGCGCACCGTTCCTCGGCTCGTTACATGAGCCGTTGTCAGCCACTATATCGCCAAATGAAAATATTTATATTTTTTTCATGAACGGATATCATACTAAAGCATGACAAATGCCATGTTATAGTGGCGAACTGATCCTTTAAGAGCAACAAGGCAAAAATGTCCTATTAATATAAAGTGCAGGAGCATTGGGACTTAAAACTCAACGGAGGGGACAGACCTAACAGCAAGGGGAATGCTGTTCCATAATGTAGGAGCTGCGACAGCAAAGGCACAGTCGCCCCTGAGCCTCTTCTTTGTCGCTGGAATTTCTAGGAGTCGTCTGTCTGCTGACATGAGGGTCCTATAGGCCTATCTCACAGCCCCCTTTCCACGCCCACTTCCGGTAGATAGTGGTGTCATTTAACATTAGGCATTTACACTTTTTTTCTCTGGAGAATCTAATCCTAATGTTAAAATGTCAAAGACCGATAATAATATGAAGAAAACACAATGGTATAACAACTCAAATAAGTAGAATAAACCTTACCTTTACAAAACGGTAGTTTGTGGCTTGTGAAAATACCTCTTTTAACATGGAAGCCTATGGACCGCAAAAAAATAACACCACTATCTCCAAAAGGGGGCGTAAAAAGGGGGCGGGGAAATGCTGTGAGATAGGCCTATTGGAGGGGGGATAGGGTAGGAGGTCGGTGATGTAGGAGGGGGCCTGAACCGGACCGGTTCAGAATACTAGGCACTATTCTAATGTTGCTCCCTGTGCTCGTCTCTCAACAGCGTGTCAAGGCCAAGACCGGGGCAAGACTCAGTTAGTCTCCTGGAATAGTGCCGGAACAACAACAGGAAGCAGGCCACGTGTCCTGGTCCTCAAGAAGCAGCAAGCTATGGAAATGACCCAGACTGAGCCTACAGTGACATCGCCAGAGCCGGACTAAGATTCCACCTTTTTTAGATGCCTGAAGAACAGACAAACATTTGTCTTGCTACTTTATTTTAGTACTTTATTTTATTTTGTACTTTTTATACACAGGTTTAATGTTTGTCTTTAGTTCAAAGTTTGTTTAGTAAACGCATTGACAATAATAATAATGTGTCGTTTACGTCATATTGGTCTCTTTATTGTTAAAGATGAAGTGCCGTGGTTTTTCCCCCCCTAAAACATGATCATCAGGTACTATGATTATACTAGGAGGAAGATTTATTTCAATAAAGTGTACAGAAAGTGTTCAAATGATGTTTTTATGTGGCCACACCCACCAGTTCATTAAGTATGCCTGGTTTTCACATTAGCACCACCCACCTGAACTTAAGCCTCGCCCACAGCTGTTGTTGTATGATAATGTGGGAGGAGTTGGGGTTATGATGTCACTAAAAGGGTGTTATTTCGGTTGGGTCTTTTGACTCAAAGGCTTTCAGCTTTCAGGAAGAAACCAAAAATTCTGATTCAGAAAAGAGAACAGGTCTTGAAAGTGAGACACAGACTGTTTTGCATTATTTATTTTCTTGTATTTCCTTTCAACGGTGTTCCTGCTATTATGTGCCTTGCTTGAGAGCCACCAGGCGCATGGCAGACTGTGCAGTTGGCTGAGACAAAGCATGCCAAGTAGTGCCTTCTGGCTTGAATATTGCACCAAGATGAAAACATAAAATTCAACCTTGACCTTCCAGCAGACAATGTATAGTGATGGCAAGTCATGCCCATATGGCTCTCATCTACTCACTAACAGAAAATCTTGGGTCCGCCCCCTCCTATATACAGCTTTAGAGATGTTTGTCCTAACACAAACATTACATTCGCATTGACAATGAATCGAGAGTTTGTGTCTCAGCAAATCGGCTATTTGATAACAACACAAACATTAAATGCCATTGACAATGAATGGAGAATTTATGTCATCTGTGTCTGACCAAATCAACATGTTACGTCATGATGTTGCACGATGATAAGAACGCCCCTCACTTCACACGGGTGTGATTTTTTTTTTTTTTACATCCTATATTAAATATTGGTTTAAGGGAGGACCGGCGGACCACGGCCACATCACTCTGAATCCATAACCCCCATGTAGTTTTTGTCAGTGGAAAAAGGTAGTCGACGAACAATTTTCGTCTTAGTTTTAGTCGACGAAATCAACACCGCCATAAAACCCCACGAAGAGGAAGACCTCTTACTGTATCTCCATATTTCAACTTATTGTGTTTTGTTTTGTTTTTTCCTTTAAATGAATGTCATACTTCATACAAGACAACACTCAACACAACACAATAGTTGTGTTCTCTTTTTTGTCGTAATAAAAAGGAACCGTTTTGGACATAACGAGGTTTCCATCCGACACCAACGACATGCTCCCTCACCGGGGAAACGCTGCCAGTCGTGTTCGCCGGAGTGCCTTGCCAAGCGGGAGGCACCAGCTTGCCTGGGAATTAAAGCCGGTCTCTGTGGTGATGGTGGACGAGTGTTTTACCCTTACCACCTTTTTTTACAGTGAAAGGATATGATGCCGTTGTAATGTGTTCTCAACAGTGATGATAGCATATGAGGCTGTTGTAATGTAATGTGTCCTCAACAGTGATGAGAGGAAACACTTTTGGCCATGTTATATCATACGTGAACTAATTGCATTGTGACACGATGTGAGCTTATTTGCAATTTTGACAGTTTAGCAACAACCAAAAAAGCAACATGCTTCAAATCATCTTTTTTTTCTTTCTTTTCAGTAGTTGCATAGCAACAGTAGCAACCGGCTGTTACACCAAGCACACCTTGCTCTAATGGATGTACTTAAGCACATCAAACCATAAACCATTATTGCATCCTATTCCGGTTCAATTTCACATCGCAAAAAGAGGTGACACCGTACATTACTAGACAGTATAACTCACTACAATTCCTTTTGAAAAGGATCAAATAAAAGTTGGGAAGGTGGGAGGGGGCAAATGCTGCATCCAGATAATCAAATCTAATGTGCCCTCCCTGATGGTAATATATTTGAACATCACGGGGAGTGTGTCGTATAATGGGCCTGTGATCACTGATTCGATCCAAGTTGATGTTCCGTGGCTCCGGCACACTGGTCTATTTCTGTATGAGAACAGATGACAGTGCATGCGTGTATGTGCGTGTGTGCGTGCATGGGCATTATGCATTATTATGCAATGCATTATTTGGCCTGGTTAAAAGAAAAAATCACACCCGTGTGAACTGAGTGGTGCAACTCCCCTATATGATTTTATGTTATGTTCACCTTTTTGCCCTAAAGCCTGCAGGTCACAACCTAAGGCAGAGAGTGTATCGGCAGAAGTGTCGGGCCAGAACATCCGTCAGATGTATTTCTCGACCAATCACAGACTTTCATTTCAAGTGTCAGCGTAATTTCCGCCGATCAAGGTCAAGGTCAACTTTATTGTCCACAAGGAAAATGTGTCTTGGGCTTTCACCCCTGCTGCAGCCACACATAAAACATCAGTGACAAACGAAAATACATAACAGAGGAAGACACAACATTACACAAGTGTACACGGTTCTAACCTTTCACAGTCCCTATAGACTACTGTTTCAGAGCCTCGTTCAACATTTTAGTTGACGCTGGGACAAACGACTTTTTAAACCTGATGTACTTCCACATTGGTTCTTTGTACCTTCTCCCAGAGGGCAGAAGTACAAACTCTCCCTTTAAAACATGGGTATAACATCACTGACAATTTTCTTTAGACTGTTTTAGTGTAACCTTCTAAATAGACTGCAGAGAGGGGAGTTGTCTTACCCCTAGAAGGGTCAGTCAAGATGGCGATGCCATGGTACAGGCCTAGTATCTATCGTTTAGTGCTTGGTCCCATGGCGCACGCAAGTGTGTCTTATCTCCCTGCATTCAGTGCATGATTCACTGAATACAGATACTTATCATACTGTGATACCTTGATTATCATTCACCAAGTGACCAAGATGTCAAATATAGATACAGGACCGCCTAAATTCAAGACTGACTGGAGCAAGTGTTGTCTTTGCCAAGAGAAGAATAGTAAAGAGCTCTCATCACCACATGCACAACAATCACAACAACATGATGGAAACACTATGATTGCAACTAATATTCCCCTCTTTCACACAATGAATGAGATTCCTATTAAATTGGATGCAGAGTAGACAGACTTGATGATGGCGGTGCATTGAAGAAAATCTGAGGAGGAACAAGGCGCAATATCGTGCGACTAGATACAGTCACAACTCAACACAACATATACCCGTAGATTCACATCAGCATCCGGAGCCAGTTTCATTTTCACTATTGGGTCTCAAAATGACAGCAATAGTAGACAGCCTGGTGGCCTACAGTGCACTAATCCATCGAGCAGTGCCCTGTAGGTCAGGTGTAACTAATCAGTTAATGGTACACCTCAGTAAGGGCACCCCTCTGTGGAGTTGTCTATAGTGCACCAAAGTCCTGATGTCACTCGCTCATTCCCTGGTTCACGAAAGTTTTTCTCTATGGAGAATAACATGGGGTCATCTTAAAATCGTCTCATATAAGAATTGTGGTCTAGAAATAAACAAACGGTCACAGCGATACGGTCGGGGAAGTGGCTCTGTATCGTTTACGACAGTCAGTCACTTGTCTGTTTCTAGTGAAAATTTAACTAATTCAGCAGCAGTAACCTTAGTGTTTTCTCTCAGTCAGTTGATTCTTCATAATCCATATGAGTGAAACGGCCGGGATGATTTGTTTATTTTTCAAACGCAGTTCTCATATAGGTGATCTAAATCCCCCTATGGGTTTACAATGCAAATAAAAGTACATGAACCCGTGGACTTAGCGGTTAGCGCCCTCTACCGATATTGATGTCAGACTTCCGTGCTCTTTAGCATCTGCAGGCAAAATACATTGAGTGCGCTGCCAGTAGGCCAAGGAGTCCACATTTTGTGATATTTTTTTTGTGTGTGTGTGTGTGTGTGTGTGTGTGTGTGTGTGTGTGTGTGTGTGTGTGTGTGTGTGTGTGTGTGTGTGTGTGTGTGTGTGTGTGTGTGTGTGCGTGCGTGCGTGCGTGCGTGCGTGTGTTATCATGAATGTGAAATGGTGCAGTTATGTAACACCATTCTCCAAAGCCCTTTACAATGTGCATTACATTTATCCACTCTAATGGCGGAGTAAGCCATGCAAGGCATCAACCTGCTCGGGAGCAGATAGGGGTTGGTTAAGTATCTTGCTCAAGGACACTATTGACACATATAAGTGCATGGGTGCCGGTGATCGAACCAAGAACCTTCTGATTTCCAAGGGGACTCTAACTCCTGATTTCTTTCATATTTTGTCCATACTGTCCTGTTTTTTTTTCTTCCAAAGACAGGGTATTTCAGCGACAAATCAATGTCCTTAAAGGACCACTTCACCACTTTTCAACTTCTCTTCCTATAATTGGTCCTCACTAATGTTCATGATAAAATACAACCATTTTTTCCTACTCAGTCTGTGTCTCATAGGAAGGCTGTGGGCAGTTCAGAAACCCGTCCACCAGTGACATCATCGATGGTGAATCCAAGCTAATAGAAACGGCAGGCTTTCTTTTCCTGAAAAGTTGCAATGCAAAAGTTGAAGCCATCGTTCTCACTATAATAAAAATCTAAATATATTTTAAAACAAATCTTGTTTTAAAAAAAATCTGCCTAATGATGATGTCACTGGTGGACGGGTGTCCGAACTGGCCAAAGCCCTCCTATTAGACACAGACTGATTAGGAAAAAATTGTGGTGTTTTATCATGAACATTAGTGAGGACCAATTATATGAAGAGATGTTGAAAAGTGGTGAAGTGGTCCTTTACATTTGAATCACTGCGGTGGCTAGCATGATGCATCTGTTTCTTTTTTCTTTTTCTGGCAACAGCAATCCGAACGAAGAGTAACAAATGACCGCTAACGTCTGGCTATTGCAGCTCCATCGCGTGGCCCTCGCAATCGGAGCCAAGCAAGTGAGAGCCATCAGTCAGGCTCTCGTTATTTGCTGACAGGATATATCCAAACACATCCTTCCCAACTGGCAACCTGATAGGTACACACTCACTTACCCTGCTGTCCCTCAAATGGCAAATTGACACACGCGCGCACGCACACGCAAACACACACACACGCAGGGCCCATGATGTGTGACATTTGCCCAATAATAATGTAGTGATGCGAGTATGTTTTAGGAGTCATTTTCAGGCCAATCAGCCGTCCCCTGCTTTATGTCTTTACTGTTATCACTGCTCTAATGATGCATGAAAGTGCCTCTCTCACTCACCTTGACTGTGAGTGCGTGCGTGTGTGCGTGCGTGCGTGCGTGCGTGCGTGCGTGCGTGCGTGCGTGTTGTATTGCAGGTGTGAGGCGACACAGGAGAGCGAGTGATTACAAGAGCATGCATGGGAGCAAGCGATAGAGGTTTTCTGAGCACGCAGACCCGACCCGATCCATGTTGGCTGCGAATGTCCCTCCATTTCCTTGGGTCCAAGTCGTGCCATGCACTCTTGTGGTTACATAAAATGTTTTTATTTTTTTCTTAATACGTAACCGAAAATCGAAAAACAAACCTACGTTAATCATTAGTCTCGGCAAGTGCCAAGCGCCGATAAACGTAAGTTCTGTTTATTCAGTTGTATAAATGTTTTGATCCGATCTAGTCGAAAGTCTACTCACATTCGCTTCGGATGGCTATCTGTTGTTAGCCATAACACTGGACTGCGCCATCTCTATTTACCCGTGCACCCACCCACGCACACGCACACTTTCAGTCGCTTTTATCTCCAATTCCCCGTCCCAGGCGGCATTTCTGGTCAAAACAACGCTTATTGCACGGAGCATAGCGGTCGCTGTAATGGTGCCGGCCTGTACTTTTCATCAGCTAGTGAGAGATCAACACCTAATCCGACAACAAACACACCATTCAGTCAACATCCGGTTCCGGTCGCGGTGTTCGCGGGGAGATATCTTGGCATAGAGTAATCATTCTTTAATTAATCCTGGCGGGCAAACGGTTAAGATATTCAGGAGTAGCCTAAGATATTTTAATGTTCAGGATATTTAAGGTCCTGCATGTAATTCTTAACAGATTCATACATACATACAGGCATGCAGGCTCAGAGAGACCATGTACATACTCGAGTAGGGTTGGCTTTGTGTTTTAGGGTCCAATCTAAGCTGAGGAGCTACAGAGAGAGATGTACAATAAGCTTGTAGATCTGTAGCCTGAAAGAGAACTGTGCTTTTCTGGGCATAGAGGGGCGGATCCAACTAGCGCTGGAAACCGACGCCAACTCCCTTTTGTTTCACCAACCACCAAAAGTGAACATTTTTACTCAAATCTTTGTTTCTGGGGGTCCCTGGAACAAAATATTTTGAGATGGAGGTCCACGGCCATATATATCGATTTGGGGATCCTTCACATGAAAAAGTTTGAGAACCACTGGCCCAGGCAACAGCCACGTTTGAAGTGTCCTCATTCCCTTTGCCAGTAAAGAAATGTTGCTGTACATTTCTGCAAACCGCTGAAAAAACTCAAAGTTTCATCCCAAAGGTGTCCTACCTAGACCGAGGTGTTGGTGAGCAGTGGCCTCACCAAGTCGTGCGAAGCCTGCTGCTGCCGACTTGATAGCCTTCCAGTGATAGCATCCCGATAGTGAATGCAACAGCATAGTAAATAATATGTTCTCAGTTATAATGTAGCCTACAGTATAAACTAAGATTAAGTCGACATTGACACGCTTTGACAGCATTGGCATGCAATGTTTTGGGATTTAAAAAACTGTGATTTGCAGTAACGTACATTAATTGTTTTATCTGGTAACCAGGCTGGCGTCCTTGAGCACAACATTGTGCCTGCTGCTCGCACATTGTGAGTCACTGCGTAGAAGTAAATCTGGCTCTGCTTAACATGAAAACGCCTCAAATGTAAAGTTAAAAGGAGGCAGGGCATGGGGGAAAAGAAGCCATGCACTGAGACCCACATAAAATGGCTTAGTTTAGCAGCTACACCTGCACACCTGGTGCTACAGTGTGTAGAACTGTCCAGGGATATATCAGTAATCGTCTATTTTTCCACTTGTAAAGATTCATGGTTTTGACGTTTCAGAGTACCAAATGACAAGGAATAAATGCAGTATAGCCTATCAAGCTACATACTGCTTAAAATGGCTAAAATGGCTAATTGGAGAACTACTGTTTTTTTCTTAAAGACGTATGACGAATATTTTCAGTGATAGCCACGTGTTGTGCCGATGGCCTAGTGGTTAAGGCGAATACCACATATAGGTTCTACAGGCTGTCAGTGAGTCGCAGGTTCTTTCAACTGTACTATCGAAATAAAGCCAGAAAAAATAATAATAATACATTTCTAAAAAATATATATACTGTACATTCCCTACCCCAACCTGTTGTACAGTATCATGCTGCAGCCCTTTCCAGTGAACAACAACAGCATGATCATTCCACTCTCACTAGTGTCAACCCCCACCCCGACTTCCCTTGTCTTCCGTCTGTTATCCAGGTTGTATCCAATGGGTTTCTGGCTCGCAGATCTGCGAGCAGATGCTGATTTGTTAGACCTGAGAGAGCACAGCGAGAGTCATGAACGCTGCCCGAATCCTTGGCACGATACCTCCCACGCGAGGCATTTCTTTTCTAGAGCGTTTGTAGCATACTGTAGAATCAGCGTGGGATAGCGTGGGGGCGACGGTAATCTATTGGCCTTATTATAGATATGATCTGATCCATCTGTTGAGGACACACACGCGACTGGGCCGTGTGTGCGCACGATGCCGACCAGTCGGCAGTGGACTGGAAAGTAACTAAATACCTTAAAGGGGCATTCCACTCATTTTCAACATTTTACTATGTCATTAATATACCTTAGAGCTGTTGTGTGGAAATAATAAAAAAGTTCCCCCATTCTGTGTTTCCTAGAACTGTAAGTATGAAAAAAATCATTAACATGGTGAAACACATCTTGATGATATCATCAAGGTGTTTCCAGTTCTAGGAAACACAGAATGGGGGAACTTTTGTATTATTTCCACACAACAGCTCTAAGGTATATTAATGACATAGTAAAATGTTGAAAATGAGTGGAATGCCCCTTTAAAGCCCAGCTTCCTTAAGGCTTTCGCAGAAAAAAGCAGATCGACAAGCTCACAAAGCGGCGGCGAGTTTGTCGATTGGCTATTTTCAGCGAAAGCTTACGCACAATTAAGTATAATTACAATTTTGAATAAAGGACTTTTACTAGGTTACTAGTATTTTCTACATTGTGGTATTGCTACTTTTACTGAAGAAGAAGATTTTCTTTTTTTGACTGCCAGCAGTCGCTGATTGATTCCAGGCCAGAACAAGTTGTGTGTGTACACAGAGAAGAGAGGGAAATCCATGGCCCCTTGTGTATTTAATAAATACTATTTATTAGAGCTTCGTGGCGTTTAACGGACAATGAAGGCAATATAGGCATTACCATCATTGTGATTGCTACCATTGCTACTTCACCACGGCTCTGTGTGAGTCAAATTAGACTGGTAATGACACACTGTGTCACTAGTTCACATTGTGTGGGTCTGTGGGACCGTACAATGCTATTTGAACACAGGGACATGCTGTGTCTGTGTGTGTCCCTCTGCTTTGAAACAAATCTCATCACCTTCCAAATACGAAAGTAAGCCTTGCTGAGCCCTCAGGCCCATATGGCAGGAGCCTATATATCTCATGTTATCTTAGCTTGAGGCAGCTTAATGTACAAGTACACCCGCTGGACATGACGCTAGGATGTCGCAGGGACCATGTGTCGCATATCGAAAATAGCAAACTACAAGCTTACAACGCGTCACAATGCGATGAGTTGTGAGCTTGAACATTGGCTAGTATACAATATAAATCAGGCAGGCCCTCATGAAGCAAAGTAGCGGTACGGTACATTACATGTATTTGTCTGAGTCACACTGGTGCAGGGACATACAGTTGGGTGCCACCGATATTGTCCCTTATCATTTGACCCATTTAGGCCTGACCTCAACATTTAAAAAAATCCTTCTAAATCCTCCAGTTTTCTGAAATAAATATTTTCACGATTTTTCAAAAATAGCAGACCTACAAGCTCGTAGTGCGCCACTCGGTGGCGCGCTATGAGCTTGTAGATCTGCTATTTTTCAATAGCTAAATTATAACATAATGTTTAAAACACCAAAAGGGGTTCCCGCCCAAAATGGGTTAACTGTCACACAGATCACGCAAACCTCAGCAAAAAGAAAAGGACAATATCGATGGCCTCCAACTGTACATGTATTTGTCTGAGTCACACTGGTGCAGGGACATACAGTACTCTATTGACACTCATGGAGTTGAGCTGAAGTTGAGAAGTTCATGTTACTATTTTACCAGTGTATTCTAAGATATGGAATAGCACTGGCACAGAAAATAGTGTCTGTCACAACAACTCACATTCTCCACCTAGAGTTTCTGCAGATGCAGGGTTCCCCAGAGCAGGCCTGAACCAATATGAACATTAATTCCTACCTCTGTCCATTTAGATTCTCAACACAAACTGGTAACACAGGATTTGGGTCGTGGGGGTTGTATGTCGCCATTGTCCGAATGTGTGTAGGCTACAGTAGGCCTATATGTATATAAATTAAGCAGTGTTGTAAAATGTAGGCCTACATGAAAACCATACTTGAGTAAAGGTATACATATATATACGCAGATATATACTTGAAAGTTACAGTGGTAACTCTGCTCTTTCTTTTATAGAAATTGTTTTTGGTGTGCAACAAACAGTATTTGTTTAACTGAGTAAGCATCTGTCTGCAGCATGTCTAGGCCTACTTTGGAATACTTGGTATTGCCCTGAATCTTATAAATATATCTGTTATCTCACTCGCCCAGACGTATATACAAATATTTTCTATCTTCAGCTGGCAGTCTATTTGGGCTGTATTGTGGGTCGAGAAAGCACCTGTAGACATACAAAAATGTGTGTCGCCCATTTGTAAACCATACAGACACGGCCTCATGCAGCAGTAGACAGAACAGCGCCCCCCCATGTGCAGCCGAGGTAATGACCCCTCTGATAGGAGGACGTCAGTGTTGCTTTTAAGGACAATTTCAATTTCCCTAAGGTGACATTAAAGCATTATCTTATTATCTTATCTACTGTATGTACCCAACTGTACTGACACTGACACGGACTCACATTTAGTGAAATATGACAATGAACGCTCAAGGACCACTCATAATGAGTCCATATACAACATACCCGCAAAGGTCAAACATTAATTTGGGAATAGAAGGTGCCTTGTCAAATGTCATCCGAACAAGACACCTCATCAGCATGTGACATGATCTGAAATGATGTTTCCCTCAGAGCCCTGGGGAAGGACATTTTTGGCCATTCAGGAACAGGAAAGTGTCAAGATGGCACAACTATATATTTTTAGAATAGCAGCACTTCTCTTTGTTTTTCAGAGTGAACACTTGAACTTTAAACTCCATCTCGTCAAAGTGGCCGCATCTTACAAATCGTCTGACATCTGACGGCAGGCGACTTGTGTCCGATGCACGCCACTTCGTGTGGCACAAGCTCAAATCTAATCTCAGGGCCTGGGGGGGATTACCACTTTCTCAGTAGGAAGTAAAAGTAGCTATATATCACAATGCAGAAATACACTGTTACAAGTAGAAGTCCTGTGTAAAAGTATAAAATAATTAGAACTGCACTCTGTCGAGTGCCTACTTGCGTGTTGCACACAAGTAGGACATAAATGGCCTACTAGTGCGCAAACAGAGCGCGCAAGTACTGTCAACCGCTACAAACTTTCAAATCTCAGCCTCTCTGTGAAATAACCAACCCGGTCTCCCCCAAATACGGTGAAATAGCACGGATTGGCACACTGCAAATGCGTGCATATGACACTAGATTCCCCGACATTCCGTGTATATTTACTTTATTTCCTCCCCGTTCACTTCTATACGTTTCTCGTCGGTGACGTCACGAGGACAATCCGTGTATATCTACTAAATTTCCTCCCCGTTCACTTCTATACGTTGCTCGTGTCGATTCGTTTGCGATATTAAACAATATCAAATCTCGCTACTGATGATTTATTGATGACTATTTCTATGTATTTGATGTCCCAGGTGTTGTTCTTGCTTACTGCAAATCGCTATGGAGTGTTATTATTATATTCATTAATAAGAATAATTCTTTTTGATATTATTTTTGACCGGAAGTGCCCTGGTCCCGTGCATAATCACCTATTTGGACTCGTACGTTTGCGATATTTTAAACAATACTCAATAAAATCATATTTTAATCGCTACTGATGATGTTTGATGACTATTTCTATGTATTAGATGTACCAGGTGTTGTTCTTGCTTACTGTAAATCACTCTGGATTGTATTTATTTAAAAAAAAAAATGTTTACCGGAACCGGAACCGGAAGTGTTTTTGCTGCCAGGCTAATCCTAATGTTTTTGCATAATAACATTCATTGCGTTGTTTTTGTTGTCGTGAATGGTTGTCCTCAGACTTTGCTTACTTAGCCTAGCCACAGCCTATAGTACCCACTACCAGCCAGTCTGTTTATTGTACAGGTGAATATTCGAGCCAAGGTAAGATTTGTTGCTATAAATCACAACTGTATAAATGTTTTTTCAGTGTTAGTAGCATGTTAGCTGCTAGCAGTGGTCCATAGTTAAAGGGAATGCCAACAACAACAATAGCATGCTAACGATCTCTGTAAATAGTAGTTAGTAGCTAGCTAGCCTAAGATTTAGACTCGTATTCTAAATATATTCGTTTTCAAGCAGAATCGATGAATGCGTCTACGGGAGTCTAAATATTAGGCTAAGCTAGCTACTAACTACTATTTACAGAGCTCGTTAGCATGCTATTGTTGTTGTTAGCATTACCGTTTTACCTCCCTTATGATGAATTCCTGTTCTGTTCTTTGACTATATAGAAGTGTCTATTTGTACGTCTCTAAATGTTTTGATGAACCCTCTTGTAAACAAGTGTAATGCTTAATTGGGTCGTCCACTCACAGTTAACAGTCTTTGTATTGAGTTTGTGCTCGAAATGTACTGTAATTCTGCAAACTGTTAATATATATTTCAATCAATCAATAGTGTAGGCTATACGGTGCTGCTTGCGTATTAGGCCATGGCTCTTATGGCTCTATAGGATTTATAGGCCCCGGGTTATAGTTTCAATGTACTTTTATTATTATCTATATTCAACCTTTGTATTGATACGTTCTTGGTTTACCTATAGGCTATGATCCTCGATTACGGTTTCTATGCATGTGGTGTATTACCGTATGTTGACATTGCTTATGGTAAATCTAAAGAGTCATTGTATTAAAACAAATACAATAGAATAAAGTTGGCAATAGAGGTAGAAAAATACATGGTAAAAGCTGTTTTCTGCTGTGTTCATGAGCATGGTTAGCTCTGCATTTACGTGCTGGAGTAGTTAGGAATACAGTATGGTGTAGTAGTTATGTATGGTAATTCTGTGTCTGTGTGTCTTCTTTCCAGACAAGCCCGTCATTGGAGTCTCCAGTCATCCTAATTCTCCAGACATCTGACCATCTCCTTAGTGCTTCCCACACCAGCATCTGTCTACGTCCAGATTCCAGAGGTAAGTCTGGGATGTCCTACTGATTGATGCCAGCTTTGAGTTGGTTACCACAGCACAAGCTTTTTTCCAGGGAGTTCTGTCTCGATGACTAGCCTCATCCTCCTGACTGCTATCAATTTAGGTCCCTGTACAGACATGTGTAGGTAATAAGGTCCTGTTAAGGCCCATATCCATAAATGCTCCATAGGGAGTGGACAAAACAAACGAGAGAAATTTCACATGTTTTGTCTGTGTATTTATACTGACTGTTCCCAATATATCTACCGTTCATTTTCACAGAAGAGAAGAGAAGAGAAGAGAAGAGAAGAAAAGAAGAGGAGGAGGAGAAGAGAAGAGAAGAGAAGAGAAGAGAAGAGAAGGGAAGGGAAGGGAAGAGAATTAAGGTAAGGAGAAATATGGAGCACGCACACGCACACACACACCTTCATTCAAAGGGCTTTATCTGTTACGAATGAGTATGTTGGACCCAAAAGCGACAGCAGGCAGAACAAGTAAACTTAGAAGGATGTCTTAACAAAACACAGGAACTTCCATAAATGGGAAAACGGGTAAATAACAGGACTTTCCGAATACAGGACAGACTCACTCACCAGGGAGCTAGAAACCAACAAGAATACAATGCAAATGCGGGGTTTAAATAGACACAGGGATAACAGATGGCGCACACACAGGTAGGGCCTATACTAAATTGACAATCAACACTGGGATGAAGGGGACTAAAAGGAAGGCCAGTGCAAGCATGCTCTGTTGCACTGGCCTAAAAGTGGGTCCTTTAAAACGGCTTCAACTTCTGAGAATGTGATGTCCTACTGATTGATGCCAGCTTTGTGTTGGTTACCACAGCACAAGCTTTTTTCCAGGGAGTTCTGTCTCGATGACTAGCCTCATCCTCCTGACTGCTATCAATTTAGGTCCCTGTACAGACATTTGTAGGTAATAAGGTCCTGTTAAGGCCCATATCCATAAATGCTCCATAGGGAGTCGACAAAACAAACGAGAGAAATTTCACATGTTTTGTCTGTGTATTTATATCTGTTTGGTTGCTGACTGTTCCCAATATTTTTGTTTCAGTAAAATGTCGACACGCAGAAAGAGCGAGCCATTGTCCGCCAAGGAGAGACTGGAAGCGCTTGCTGAGGTTGCGGATGCGTTTGTTGAGACGGAGGTAAGTACATTCTCGTTGTACATGCATGTGAAATAATTTTAACTCCAGTTAGTTGATGCCCATTTCTCTACATTTCATGACATCTCCGTATAGAGAGCTAAAGGCCAAGCTACCAGCCAAGCTACAGCGACAACTCAGAAGCCTGAAGTTAGCTGGTCGATGAGGGATGCTGATGGGATTCGTGTAAAAACCAGCAAACGCAGGAGAAAGGCTTCATCTTATGGTTAGTCTCCATCTATGGAGAGTGATTTTGATGGATTGAAGTGGTTGGAGTATGTATAGGGTAATCATTTGATAGTGTCTGTTATTGTTTTGATTTATGCTGGCAAAGAGTTTGAACATATTTGGTCTAATGTGGTTGCTGTTTCTCCAGTTGGTACATCCACTACACCATCTACGTCCACTACACCATCTGTGTCAACACCATGGCTCGGTTACCAAGAACCTGGTAAGTATAAATGTACTTAAAATAAATTCCTCAAAGAAGACTATGGCAGTGATGTTTTATTTTTCTTGTGTTTCTCTCCCTGAAGATTTTAATAGGCAGATGCTCGAAGAGCTTCTTCAGGACACTGCGTATGATTGTGTAGAGCAGCCAACACAGTCTCACACTTGGAGTCAAAGGCAGAAAGATGTCCAACTAGGCTGGCAACAGGCAAGAGACCACAATGTGGACAACGTGTTGTCAGCGGAGAACATCGTGGAGAGGACGTGTCAACACTGTCACTTGAGAGAAGCTGTCATCCGTTGTGGGGAATGTATGCCTTCAGAGTCGTTTTGTGCAGAGTGTGATCGTTTGGTACATGAACGTCACACTCTGCACAATAGGCAAACCACCATGTGTGGTTATTATAAATACATTCCCCCAACAGAGTCGGTGAATCTCAGTGATGGGAAATACATCATCTGTGAACAAGGTCTCTTTTTCAATTAACAGACAACATTGGCTCATTATAACCTGTTATCCCAGTACCTTCACACAACCCAAACATTTCATCCTGATTGTCCTTTGCCCCTTCAGATTGTTTGCTGCCAACAGCATATCCTGGAAAGATATGCACCTGTGACACGTTTGATGTTTCAGTCTCAGCTGGTAGAGCCATCATACTGGTTTCCATAAATGGTAGGAATTTAAGTCTTCATCTATGTAGATGCACACACCGTATGTGTTTAATAGACATTACTTAAGTTCCTTGCTATGTCTCATTTACTCTCAGGCCGCTATGATCTTCGCCTCCCAGTGCTGTCGTGCAAACAGTGCTCTAAGCAGTGGTCTCCGGAGGTCAGGGACTTTGTCAGAAGTGGCTACTGGCCTGGAACCATGCAAGCCCAGACACTGTTCCACCAGGATGTCTTCCACTCCTTTGAGGCAATGAAGACATCAGCTCCAGCGTTGTCTAGACAAGCCTTCACAACCATGTTGGACCAGAGGACAAAGCAGTTTGGAAGAGTGAGTAATTAGTTTGTCATGTCGTTAAGCCAGTTTATTTAATTTTATTTATGTAGCAGTCATATTAATTATTATATCTTTTCAGACTGGCAAAGTGAATGCAGGTTCTTTTCAGACAAGCTTTCTGCAGTATATGTACTGCAAGTCTGTTGAGAACCAGCTTCACGGAGATGAACAACGCTTTGTCTGTCCTGCTTGCACCCCGGACATGCTGGCTGTTTCAGTTGATGGCAACAGAAAACTGTACAGGTTCCAGCAAAAAAAACAGTTAGTTTGTCTTTCCTATAAACACTATCGTAATGTTTTTTATTTATTTAAGATTACACTTCAGCTGTTGAATGTAATAACTGTTACTTTGTGACCTTGTTTTGAAAATGTGTGTATGTAGGAGTGAAGAGCCAGGGTTCTTTGATGGCTTGTTCTTGGCAAAAGACTCTGAGGTGTCAACTTTTGTTGAGGAGGTCAGAGGAGTTGTAACAAGTGTAAGTTTTAAACAAGTGAAACATGGCTCAGCCAAAAAAAAGTCTTGACTGTATGTTTCAGTATTGAGCCCTGCTATCTATTGTCTAACTATTAATACTGTATATTCTAACTATGTGCTTTGGTAGACTGCGGGAAAAGCGACGTGTGGGAATTCGCACTGGAGAGCTGCTAGGGAGACGTCCAAGCAGGCCAACAGGTTGGACGAAGAAGGCATTGAAGTTGCCGTTTGTAGGCACGGATTCCTTCTTAGAGGTTAGTATTAGTATTGATGATAAATTGAACATACAAAAAGATATCATGATTATCTAAAGCACAATAATATGCTCCTAATCACCCCTCCCCTCCAAAGGTCTGAATATGTACAGAGGAGAAATCTTTGCCTACCCGATGTTTCTCCAGCAAGAGTACAAGAGTGCCACATTCTTGGCCATGGATGTGACCTGCAGATACGTACCTTACCTGGCGAAGGTGTCGGAGAACCTGGCCCATCTTCAACCCCTTCTGAGCATGAAACCGTGCTTGTCTGTCATGCATGCTAAAGCACACACTACAAAATGCGAGGTGATGCGTCATACTGCTTGATGATGTAAATTAGATTGTCACAATGCATGGCAATGTTAGCCACAGAACAATGGTCTGAACTGACCCAAACTATATAACCATAGTAACCTATGGCTATGCATCAATATTGACCATGCGTCTGGCCACACTGTTCATACTTCCTATAGATCCAGTGGAATGCGAGGAACCAGGAGGGAGTTGGGACCACTCTCGGTGAAGAGGTTGAGCAGGTCAACAGTTTCCTGTCCAGATGTGCCCTGACCACCAAGTATATGATGAAGTCAGGTTTGTAAGCTTATTTAACCCCCTGCTACTTTTAGCCTGCAAAGGTACACTAAACATTTTCAACAATCTTATTTGGATTTGTGTTACAGTAAGAACTGACATGCTTGCGGTCCATGCCATGGGGTGGAATCTCCGTAAAGCCATTGGCCTACACTCCGCTTTGTCTTCCAGATACAAAAAGGTATGTTCTTTTGTTAAAAAAACGTAATGTGTAACTCTGATCATGATTCAACTTCAAATGCTATTTCATGAACACATTTGTAAATTACAGTGTTCTGTATTGCAATTTTGCAGACTGTCGAGAAGACTTTGGAGGTAACGGAGGGACTCGGGAAGCTGCAGGAACAGTTTAAGTGCACAGATGACATGCTGCAACAGTGGGTCATTGATGTGAAGCAGTGGGCCAGTACCGGTAAGAACAATGTCCTCACATGGACAACACGCATCAATGTGTGTGGGGAAGAATCAATCTGACGGCTGACAATGAGTACATTTTTAGAACTTGTGTGAACACTTTTTTGTTTCTTAGGAAGTGCAGCAGCCAGTTCTGTGTCATCAGAGATGCATTGTTTGCAGCTCTCCATTGACTCGCTTTTTGTGAGCATCTGTCAGAAGAAACACTACCTCTACAGACAGAATGGTATGTATTGTGAAATTATTTTGCTGGCTCTTGCAGTATGTCAGTTTTGTTCGTTACACAGCAATTAAATTGCAAACCAATTAATCAAGAGGGCAAAACTTACATTGCCTGTAAAACTATAACTATACATAATACATTTCACTCATTTACTGGACAGAGCCCAAATCACAGCTTTTTGTAATACTATTTTGCAGATCGCAACAAAAGGCGTCAGAAAATCACCCAGAAGATTGGCCAGGAGAAGAAACGCTTGTTGGATGATGTCCAGAGGTATGTAATAGATATTTTCGAATCCTAAATCGATTGCCAAATATATTGGTGTATTTCTCTGCCTTCCATTCAATAGTCCAGTCTGAAATGGCACATTGGTGAGAGAGCTTGCTGACTAGACCACAGTGGTCCTCCATGCTTACTATCACTCTGTCAGCGAAGTGTATTTGTCTCATCTTTAGAATATATCCTTTTATGACCAGGTATTTACAGTATAGCACATTAGATTGGGTTTGGGGAACAGGCCAGGAGGCTTGTTGATCTGTATGCTGTTCTGGCTTAATCTTCATTCTCAACACTTCACCCTGCCTGGTATTAATATTTTACATTATAGGTACAACCAACAACCTGATGCAACCCCTGTGGATATAAGCACTGTTGTGCAGAAACTGTCCAACAAAGCTGTGGAGAGCATGATATGGCCATGGCAGGAACAGAACACAGGTGTTTATTATAATACCGGTATCTCTATTAGACTTTGTGAGCTCGTTTGAGATGACTTTTTGTATTTATTTATAATTAATAATTCAATGTTTTCATATCATCACAGATGGTGTCAACATCCTCTGTAAGAAACAGCTTTTTGACCAGGTGATGCTTCTGTCACGACTGGCAGAGGAAAAGCAGATTCTGGTAAAGGAGATGATGCAACACTGTGCCTTCTTAAAGGACTCTGTAGCAAAAGTGCAAACACAGATGGGAACTGTCTTGTCACAGACGGGAAGTAAGTACAACTCCATCTGTCTTTTTATGAAATTGTCCAAGTGAGAGACATGTTGGTTTTTCGTTACCGTTCATTTTAACATGTGTGGTTTGAATTGAATTCCATTAATGTTCTTGTGTATATATTCTAGCTTTTCCAAATGTATTGACCGAGGAGGGTTCGAGGGGCCTAATCTGTCTGCTCAAGAGAAGATTGGAGGACCTTAAACTCAAGCAGCAGATTGCAGGGAGAGCCTACAAGGCCATTCTGGGGCCAAGTCTCCAACTGTTGGAAGAACAGGAGGCAGAGATGGAGGAGGAAAGAGAGTGTCAACCAGAAAGCTCGGACGATGACGACGACGAGGAGGACACTGCGATATGAGACTACATATTGCCTGGGATGTATACAAGGTTGACCAGTGGATTATTTTATTTGCTTTTTTTCTCCTTTTGGAGTGGATTATTTTATTTGCTTTTTTTCACGGTATTGTTTGACTGGGGGCACCCCTAACGTGCGCACGGCTCAGGAACGTCCTGCGCTGAACGGACTGTGTACACTACACACAAGCGCAATGACATGAAGCGGTGTTTGAAGGTTTTTCCAGAAAGACCTGTTGTAAATGTCATTTTACTTTTTGGCTGTCTCATTTTTAAAATGGTACTTATATAGCGCCTTTATCCAAGGTGCATTACATTCACACACACATTTATACACCGATGCCGGAGGAAACCATGCAAGGTTTCGAAAACGTTTGAATATACCCCCTTTTCCTCATAGATGCAGATGGATCTCCGATCTACACATGTCAGTTCAGTTTTCATTTATGCTTGCTGTTTTTGGCGATTTGCTGCAGTGTTGGGTCAGACGTGCTCCCGTTGCATTCGTTCAGCATAATGTCAATTTCAAATTTTAATATTTCCAAAATTATTACAGTTTTGACATTATTATGTCAACTGTTCCTGTGTGTGGGGGGAGGAGGGGGAGAATGTTTAGGCCTGTCTCTACAATACAAATCTCTCTACAATACAAACAGCAGCATAATGTAAAATGTAAAAAATAAACAACAGAAAAACACATTGGACACAACTGGACATAATCACAACAAGACCATAGACTTCAGACACAGGACCATAAGCAGGCAGAAAGGAGAGTGTATACTGCTCTGTGTTCATTCTCGGATGGAAGGTGAGCCTACGACTAAAGGTCCTCACTGTATATTTATTGATTGAATACTTAACAGGCTTTGGGCTAAGCCCCTATAGGGCCATGGCTTGTTTCCATTGTGGTATTCTGTATAATATCGGAATCAGTCAGAATCTGTATCGGCAAATATGACCCTGTGATTAATCGTAGCTCGGATATCGGTCGTAATTTCATTATTGTAGAGCTATTACATTTATTTACCTTTTTAAAAAGGAGATGGCTATTTGTAGGCCTATTATACAGGGAAAAATGCATCCTTGACTCATTTGGAGCATCAATAGTACTACCTTTGCTTGTTGATCTGTGTAAAGCATGTTGAATTCCCTTGTTGAAATGTGCTATACAAATAAAACTGCCTTGCTTTTTAATAACCTATTTGTAATTTCTTGACTTTGAAATCCTACTAAATACTTCAATCTATAAATTAGTAGCTTAATGACTAGTAATACATTGTCTTCATGTCCAATGTATTAGCTTTTACTTTTCAGGATTTCAATTCAAATATAGTAAAAATAGATGATCTACAAGCTCAAAATGCGTCACAATGTCACGTTTTGAGCTTGTAGATCGGCTATTTTTGCGACAACAGTAACATACATATGTCCATCTATTTTCTGTGTTTTTGTAATCTGCATTTTTAATATTGATGTAACTTTAGATGTTCTTAATAGCGTTCTTCTCCAATGGGTTCTCAATGTTTTATTGTACTGAAAACTCCTTGTTTTGCAACATAGCTGAGTTGTCTGTTTTTGGCCATAAAATTCATTAATTCATTCAAGTTTTTTTTTATTCTCGATTACAGTAATTTAACTCATTAGTGGTGCAAACCACTTCCTTAAGTGAGTGTGTGTGGGTGCCTGCCTGCCTGGGTGCGTCTGAGCATGAAAACAGCATGGGTTTTTTTTCACCACCTGTGCGCAACCTAACATGCGCACAAACACACACGCACATATTAACTGTATATATGGTGATTTCAGGTGTGCCAGTACAGTAGTGGGTACAGTAGAGAGACCCCCACACGGTAACTCTGTCACCCTCACCCTGGGTGCGTTCCTGTTTGTCTGGAACTCCCCCCACCCCACACGGAGTTGCACCACTTACTTCACACGGGTGTGATCTTTCTCAGTGTCGAGTAATAGTATGCTAGTATGCTCACCAAGGTTTTAAAACGACCCAGGGGTACCAATGTGGTCAATTGTAATGTAGTTTGCAGGTGATTCCATGTATTAGGGCCACAGAGGCCAAAAGCAGATCTACCAAGTTCAGAGTTAACTTTTGGTACTTGAATTTGGGGACATTTCTTGATCTGGTGTGATAGGGTTCACAGTCCCATTTCAGAAATGATGTATTTAGGACAATCTCCAAGCATGACTTTATACAAGAACAGGTGCCAATGCAGTTATCGTCTCTCTGTCAGGGAGGACCATCCAACCTTGGTATATAAGATACAATGGTGAGTACCATAGCTATCACCTGTAATAAATCGAATCGATAAACAGAGTCTAGGGATTTAAGAGTGGATGCTGCTGCATGCAGAATGTCTTGGAAAAAATTGCATGGTTTTCTCTCTCAACATACAGTACATGTGTATAGGCTGCACATCTCTAAAGTGACAATTTAAGGCCATTAAGAACCTTTGATGACCACTGCTCTCTACTGAAGTAAGACAAGTACATGGGCACTGTTGCTTCTCTTCTAAATCGAGGCCCATTGCAAGTTACCATATGCAATTGTATAATGATTTTGATGTTGGATGTTGTGGATGCTAGGTTGTCATAGATATTGTAATGAACTTTTGAACTCTGCAGTCACCCTATATGCATTATAACAGTGATTATAAAGCTTTATAAATGTTTATAATATGTATTACAACTATGAATAATGAAATTTAGTGCGAGTGACCAGTAATAATAATGATATGTGATGATCTTAAGTCATTATAAAATGCTTTAGAATTATTTATTATAGTTATAAAGCATTATGAGTATAAATATAAGTAAGTAGCCTTGATGAGCCATGAGGCCCATAGGGCAGGAGCCTATCTCCTGTTTCTGTAGCGTGAGGCAGCTTGATGTACACCCCCTGGACATGACACTAGTATGTCACAGGGACTTACCCCCAATCCAACCCTTGATGCTGAGTGCCAAGCAGGGAGGCACTGGGTCTTTGGTATGACCCGGCCGGGGATTGAACGCATTGAATGCATTAGGGGTATATTTATAAAGTATTACAGATGGGATGCATAGCAAGGCCACAATATTGTGCTGCTGGGTGTAGAGGAGTGTAAGGAAGGGAACAACAAGGATTCCTCAGTTTAGCACTGTACTGAACAGTCCTGTACTGTACACCATCCGGCTGAATGCCAAGAGGACTGAGGTTGTCGCCTATGCCGTAGATGTATAGAGCCTCTGTAGTGTACTGTACACCCCACACGTGAGGAAGGTTGACCCTGTCATCAATAATGCTCTTCGGATCCTAACTGGCTGCCTGAAGCCGACCCCTGTGCCCTACCTGCCAGTCCTAGCAGGAATTGCCCCCACCGGCCTTCGACGGTGTTTCCCAGCACACAGACTTACGGTTCTCTTAATTGGCTAGCGTTAGGGTTCGTTTTCAACGCGCGATAGCTCGGGAACAATAGGTCCGTCAGCCAAGTAATTCACATGGGCGCGTACAGCTCTCCAAGATCTACGCTCCGATAGGTCCGCCATTCTCGTGCGACACCCGTAGCAAGAGTCCAACTCTGACCTGTAATCCACAAGCCTTAGAGACATGATAAACCTTACAGTGTATTGAATGATGAAATGCTAATCCTAATTTTGAGAACCACACGTCCGTGCGCGGGGAGACACATATTGGCGCGTTCGTCAGATTGATAGCTATGCGTGGATGTAAAGCACGCCCATTTTCGACCTTTGTGGGAGGAGCTATCGCGCGTCAAAGTCTAACCCTAGTTTTCTGAACCACATGACCGTGTTTGGAGAAACACATATCAGATTGTTCGTCCTGACAAGCTATATAACATACTAAAAGATGGGCCTCTAATATCCAATGGATTTTGACTTAGAGGCCTTAGAGAGGCTAGAAAAATAACAACAATTTATTTTTCCACAGGACCAATTCCATTAAATCCAGCGTGAAAAAGTGAGTCAGACTAAGTAGTTTTTGTAAAAAAAATTGTGTTTGTGGGGTCCAAAAAACGTGTCTAAAAAAATATCTAAAATATTTAGAAGTGTCGTAGAGACTTGAAACCAATTCCATTGGATTCCCCGTGCTTCAGACATGGATAAACACCCTTTGTTTTAGAACATTTGTTTTTTCCCTGTCGACCATAGCTTAAAAGGGGCTCGACGCCGCACAGGGGTCACGGGCGTGACCTTTGATAGTTAGAAGTGTCGTAGAGACTCAATTTTTTAAGGATTCCTCTAAATACACTTCCCCCCCTATGTCAAGTAAGGGAAATCTAATGGTGTTAGTTTTAACTGTCTAGAAGACTTAGAAATGGGTCAAATTGCTGTTTGAAAGTTTAAAAAAAATCATATTTTGTCGAATTTTAGTCATTTTGCTCCAAAACTCCTTCTACCCCAACTAAACCAATGGTGCCTTAATTGGCCCCTAGTTGGCTAATTATAGAGTTTGCGTAGAAATGTCGTAGAGAAATATATATGAAGAATAGTGATGGGGGATCTGTGTGTCTCTAGTAAAGCACTTTGACCTGCATTCCATGACATGAAAGGTGCTATACATTTATCCATCCATGCAGTTATCCATGCGGCTCACCTCTGTTCACAGAATCTGAGCTGAATTGACATCTGTACCATTGTGATCAAACCAGTCAAGTTGTACAGTAGTACTGCTGCACTGCATTAACCTATTTTGGTGGCCTTTCATTCTGTGATATTTTCGGAGACCAGATCCACCACGCAGTCATGTATAGCCTATACATCTTCATGTAGGCCTATGGCATGTGGATGGGATTAACTATAATTATGTCATTTTGTGTTTTTTTTCCTAAATACTTTAGAAAGTATGCACCAAACTGTACAGGCATTGCTTTAGTGCTTCAAAACAGCTACATTATGAGAATGGGATATTTAAGGAGATCTGGAATGGTGTGATGTACTATGTTGATGTAATAGGCTACATTCTGGGTAAAACAGGTCTATTATTGTTCAAATTGAATACTGACACACATTTGCCCATCACTGTTAGGTCTACCCCTTAAAACTTTAAGTGCCCTCTGACCATGAAGGCTTTGAAACATATGCCCCTCATTTTGTACTAGCATAAGTATAAACTCTGCATATGGTTATATTGTAAGGAATAGGGTTATAAACATGTTATAGAACATGTATTATAACCCTATTCCTGTACTGTGTTTCACCCACTGAGAGAGACGAGTTGTTCAATGGCTAACAGACTAGGCAACGTTTCAAAACAGAACTTCTGATACCTATTTCTGTTGCTATTGTTACACACCTTGTTCATGCTTTCGCTAACCATTAGTAGGCTTATTGTACAGTAACAGATCTATAACACAATGATTCATGTATGTGCTTTGTGTATTGTCATCGTGTTGTATTGCATACTAAGTACACGTTAAGGTACAGGAAGAAATAGCATGGTCTTCACACATTTTCTGAAGTTTCAATCATTATCAATTTTCAAAATACCTACCAATTCAATAAGAAAATCTAACAATCTGAGCAGTGGAACTGTAAAGATGTTAAGTGCAATACTTTGGCCCCTGCAGCTAATTGTATAGGGTGAGTTCCTTGCCAACACAGCCCTACTGAGCAAATTATGAAACAGTGATTTATAAACAAATACTTTATTTGTACAAATATAAAATCAAAAAATCAAATAAAATATCAGGTCTTCAGGAGGACATCTTTTGTCAGGATCCAGGAGGGCGGGAAGGTTTTATTGCTGAAATGAAAACAGATGATAGTCCTATGAAATACCAAGAAAGTGTAGTATATCACTCCGCATCTCCTTGACAGCCAGCCTATTTATCTCTATGGTAGTTTGCTTCAGCCGGTAGAATTTGAGCTTGGAGAGTACAGAATATTCTCCGTTGTGAATTTCTGCACATGCAATATAAAAAACGAATAAAGCACCAAGGGGTCGATGGCTGTCAAGGAGTTTAATCCTTAAATTGACACCCTGTGTCAAATAATTGATTTCAAAATACTGCTGGTATATTAAACGAAATACAAAATAAATTTCTGATCTTGTACATGAATCACCCAGACACCTCAGGTGCCCATGCAGGTCAGCCTGCATGGTAAACCATCCTGCTCCAGTGAATTCACGCGTCTTCTGTGAAAACGTAGAAGACGCTCAGGTCCCTGTGATTGACAGACGCTGTCTGAATTCACGTGACCGGGATGGTTTACCAGGCTAGGAAAGGTCTGCTTGAACGTGGGGAAGCATTCATTAGTGTTTAGACACCACATATCTGGAACAAACACCCAGAAAACAGCAGGTGTGCTGCCACTTGTCTGTTAAATCACAACTAAAAACCTTTCTCTTTGCCTCTCTTTGATCTGTAATGTTATGTTATTTTTATTTTACAATTGTTTTTCCTTTGCTTGTTGATCCATGTGTAAAGCATGTTGAATTAATTGGTTAAAATGTGCTATACAAATAAAACTGCCTTGCTTTGTAATAACCTATTTGTAATAACCTGTCCATCAAAATGAGTCAGTTTGTAAGATGCTTCTTCCAGAAAATATATATATATAACTTTATGTCAAATCACAGGCTTAGAATCTTAATTAAGGTGAAATTTCCCTTTCAGGAAAACAAATACATCAGAGAAACAAAGTTCAAGTTACCATTTGGGGCATGGGGCCCAATGGACCAGGGACTGTTTCTTGCCCTTGGGTAAAAGGAAAACAGGAAAATAAAGTACAAATTAAATGAAATAATTACTCCCAGCTTCTAAAATGCTGTCAGCATACAACCAAAATGTAATTGTTTTGTTTAATATCAGAGCTCAAACTCTACATGTTCCAAATACTTCATATACAGTAGATACTAACCTTTCTGGTGCGGCTCTTTTTGTCAACGTACACAATTGTGTACGGTTCCCCGGAGTTGTTGTGAAAGTCACAATCTGTAAGCACAAACCATACCACTTCAAATGTATTTGTTACACAATTAATTTCTGTATTATACCCTACTCACTCACATACTGTTGAGCCTCCACCCAGAGGACGTAGTGCCTGCCTTCTACTCTTTGCACATTCAACACACCGCTCCGCTGCTGACATGCACTGCCTTACCCCGTAAGTGAAGTGACACATATTACCTCTCTTTCTTTATCAGTCAAGTTTATGTGTGTAGACTCAGGTAGACAACATAAGAAACACTTTACATAGATAAAGAATGCCATTACAAGAGCAGTGTTTTCCAAAAAGTACACCGACATATGATAACTCAGAGGCTGGGGTTAGACAGCAGCATACTAGAATTCTGAGACTCATTCAGTCGACACAGAACACTTTTCAGGCCCTATTGAAAAACCTGATTAGATGTACAAATTAAATGGGTCTGCAGAGACTTCTGGCTTCTCCATTTACCCAAGCGTGGCCTTGAAACTGGTTCAGTTCAGTTTATTTCCAGCTCTTTTGAACAAAATGTGCATACATTGTGCATTTAATGCAATTTGGGAAAGACATGATCACAGTCACAAGTCCAAGGCACAAGTTGCCAAGTTCATTTGACTTGTCAGATTCAGAGACACCCTCTATGGTGCAAAGTAATGGAGTCTCACCTAGACACAGGTTTTGACCAAAAGGTCAAGATTCAATGTATCCCCTGAGCAAGCACCATTAGTGCAATCATATGCACAGGAATCCAGGATTATAACAATAGTCATTCATACCATCATCCCCGTTTTCCTCACTCTCCTCACTCCTCTTGGCCAAGATGGTCACCACAGGGCCAGGCGTGCTACATGGAGGGGAAAAAAAGGGAATTAAGGCCTGTGGTCTTTGCCTCGCAAGCCAGGTTCTCAAACACCACGCACCTTTCCAGTCTCTGGTCTGGTCCCCCCGCGGGACATCATCATCATACCCAGAAGTTATGAGGGAATGCCTACTGAGTAGCAAAAAACTACTTTCTGGCCTTGACAGCCCATACATGCAAACAGAAAAGTCCTATATGATTGCATTACACTCACTTTGCCACTCGATCTGCCATTCACTTTATGCATGCGCATACCCTCTATTGAAATGAAATTTAAGTTGCTGAGCAAGAGCAAAAGATTGCCCACCTGTTCTGCATAGTTATGATCACCTCTATTGACTTATGCAGACCGTGGCCATCTTGAGATCAGAGTTTGGAAGCGCTCGCTTTCAGCAAAGCAACGTCCTGCTGCTTTCTGCATTTGGCTATGTGCAAATTCAAAACAGTTGGTATGCAGGGCAGGGCCATTGAGTGATATCGAACGAGCGCTTACAAACTCCAACACATAAATAATCACCTGCAAGGAATTGCAACTAGTTAGCAACCTGCAATTAACTTAAAAGGAGAATTCCATACTAGAGGCTTTCTTACCTTTATTTGTAGTTGTTACGTCCCCACCAAAGAGGTCCAGGTGTTATTTTGTGCAAAAGTGCATTATTGGCTATTTCCCCTACCATAAACCCTCAATGGGGGTTGGGTTTTTGTGCTAAAATTGGCTTATTTCCATCGAAATAAGTAGTAAAGTGTGCCACTTGGGATACTATTTACATTCTGAAGAGGATACAAAAAAAAGATTTTTGAGCGATGGAAATAAGCGAATTGGCACAACACCCCATAGCCCCATTCAATTCAATGCAATTCATTGAGGGCTTATGGTAGGGGAAATAGCCAATAATGCGCTTTTGCACAAAATAACACCTGGACCTCTTTGGTGGGGACGTAACAACTACAAATAAAGGTAAGAAAGCCTTCTAGTATTCTCCTTTAATGGCAAGATGGCTGCGGTCTGCATATACTCAATTGCTCAGCATCTTCTATTCTGTATCGTCACTTACCTTGTAGTTGGTCCCTCCTTCTTCTTCTTCTTCTTCTTCGGCGGCTCAGCCGAAGAAGAAGCTTCCTTTGCCTCCACCATCTGTTCCTGCTCCTTCCTGCTCTCTTTCCCGTCCTCTTCTCTGGCCTCACCCATCTCTCCACCCTCTACTTGTCCATCCTCATCACCCATGTCTTCCTCCATCTCTCCACCCTTCTTCTTCGTCTCAACTTCCTCTGCCTCCACCATCTCTTCCTGCTCCTTCCTGCTCTCATTCCCGCCCTCTTCTCCGGCCTCACCCATCTCTCCACCTTCTACATCCCCTACTTGTCCATCCTCATCACCCATGTCTTCCTCCATCTCTCCACCCTTCTTCTCCGTCTCAACTTCCTCTGCCTCCACCATCTCTTCCTGCTCCTTCCTGCTCTCATTCCCGCCCTCTTCTCCGGCCTCACCCATCTCTCCACCTTCTACATCCCCTACTTGTCCATCCTCATCACCCACGTCTTCCTCCACCTCACCCTCTGCATCCCCTGCCAACTCTGCCCCCATCTCTCTCTCCTCTACTCTCTCGCTCTCCTCTCCTTCTCCTATGTCCTGCGTGTCTCTCCCCTCTTCCCTCACAGAATTGCATGCTTTTAAAGAACAAAAACAGAAAAACAAAAAAGGTATAGTACATTTAAATATGCTCCATCTGGACATAATACAGGACCAATGTCATGGATATAGATATCGTGCTCTAACCTACCTTGGAGTAATCCCTCAAAAAGGGCCAGCATCTTGCGCAGTAAAACATGCCCCTCTGGGGGAAGCTCAAAGGGAAAGTGCATGTCGGCGTTCCAGCCGGCATTCTTTCCCTTTGTGGGCTTCCCCCAGAGGAGCAAGGGAACGTGCCCCAATGCCTTCATTCTCTCCACCTAAAGCAATGAAAAGCATAACAGCAAACATTGTCATGGCAGGGTCACAAAGCCCAATGAACGGCTATTTCAGCTGGTGTCGTTCACTGAAAAAAGCCCTTTATGCTTTAGCCTGGCATGGCCAGACTAATATCACAATAAAACTTTATTTGGAGCACTTTTCATGACATGTAGCTCAAAGTGCTTTACAGAGCAATGAAGAAAAAATAAAAGCAAAAGCATGATACATTCAAATAATATCAAAAAAGGCAGTGAATAAGGCAAAACATCGAGGACATGAATAACACAGGATTAAAAATCAATTAAAAGCAAGTATTAAGTAATTGCTCTTGAACTTTAAAGCCATCTATCTACTGCCTGTCTTAGGTATAATGGGAGTTTATTCCAAGCCGTAGAGACAAAACCGTTTTTTAAAGGTCAACCACACCTACAGTATGCAACTCCTGAGTTGCACTGGTGTGGTTGACCTTAAAAACGGTTTTGTCCCAACCCTTTGGTGTGGTTTGGGCTTAAGACAAGACATAGGTTGTGCAGGTGCTACATGGTTCAATTTCTAGTCATGTTTTGACCAAATTGACATTTCCACTCTCCATCTAAGACTGCGGATATCCAAATCAGAATGCTTGTTATATTCCAAAAGTTACGCAGGCACTTATGCTATGAGGCCAACTTTCTGACTTAGGCAGAAATTATTTTGAATGTAACAAGCATTCGGATGAAGGGAAACACCATAAGTCAATAAACCAAGTCCCTAAATAAGACAAAAACATTCATAGTATAAAACTACAAAATAAATACAATAGACCAAAAATACAATAATACAAAATAGAAAGAAAAAAAAATGTATTACCATCTCCAATGCACGGTCAACTATTTTCGAGCCATTGCCGGCCTTCTTAGTTTTTGCTGCCCACTGGTCAGCGGTTTTGCGGAACAGAACCAGGTTCCTGGTGTGGCGCTCTTTAAAGCCCAACAGCTGCCCACACTGTGTAAGTGAGAGAGAGAGCAAGGATGAGAGCACTATAAGAGGTACAATTAAGATACAAGGGTTCTCTTAAAACGTAGTCAAATTCTATTTCAAATGCAGTATATGCTAAAGGCATACTGTACTGTATATATTACCTACCTTTTTGCATGTTTGAATGCCACATGGCATCTTTGCCTTGCATTGGTGGCAGGTCCTGGTGTTAGAGGGCATTTCTACAATTATTATTTTAAGGGAAAGGGGGGAAACAATTACTTAAAGCAGCACTAATTAAACATTGTAATGAATATAATGTACATTTCTCCAATCTGTATAGTAGACTACGTTATAATATAATAACCTACTCTTTTTGTGCTTGAGCTTCACTGTGGGGGAGAAAGAGAGAGAGAGAGAGAGAATTAACATACATAACTACACTATATTATACTGTAATCCTAAATAACTATGTAATGTAATTGTCATCTTTATTCTATCTTATTTATTTATACAAAAAAAAGATGTATTTTGGCTCCTACAATTTTGATGAGATTTGAATTACAATGACCAAATGACTCAATTTGACATAAGGTAATATTAATACACCACATGCATAGAAATAGTAATCTAGATTCATAGTAAACCAAGAACCACTACCTACATACCTATCTCTATCTAACCTAGTGGTTCCAAAAGTGGGGTCCGTGGACCCCCAGGGGTACCTGAGGGAGTTCCAGGGGGTCCCCAGCTAAATTATAGTTTGGAACCAAATGGACCATTATGGGTCTGTAACTCAGAGTCTACACAAATGGAACCAAATGGACCCGTTCCATTTGTACACTCTCAGAGTTAAAATAACATTGATTTTACAATATAAATTGGTGGTCCCAGAGATAGAAATGCCATTAAATGGGGGGTCCGTAGACTAATGCATGTCAAACTGGGGGTCCTTGAAATTAAACTGTAAAAACTTCTCTTATGGGGGTCCCTGGCATGTCTTTTCAAATGGGGTATTGCATTGTGGTAAGGGTTTGAGCAACACATGAGGTGATCCTCTTAGCATACCATGTAATGAACTGTATTTTCATTAGCCCCATATGTGCCCTCTCCCTACGCTCATTCTGTAGCTCCGAGCTACAGAATGAGCGTAGGGAGAGGGCACATATGGGGCTATATTTTCATTTGCTTTTTCTGCAAACTGCAGAAAAAAGTACTCATTCAATACATATAGCTGCTGAATAGCCACCGCGGGGCTACAGCGTCATCTAGCATGCTAAAAAATACAAAGATAAATTGCAAATCTGAGACATGGTCCCTAACGTAAACAACATCTACATCAACAACAATGGAGCGTTCACACAGGCAGATACAACGATGCACCGTTGTGAGTTGATTTGGTTAGCTACATGCATCGTTCCGTCTATCAACGTGATTTCGCTGGCTTCCATTGACAACGAATGGTAGACCGCATCGTTTAATCTGCCGGTGTGAACGGGCAGATCATTAGATTAATAAAAAAGCAATCCATAATAAAAACTCACCTTAAACATACACCTGAAAAACTTGCTGCTCCTTGCTCTCCGGAAGTCGCATGTGGATTGTGGAGCGACTCACCCCCCCCCCCCCCCGTCCCGGAAGTTCCATGTGGAGCGAGCCAAGAAATAACAACAATAATAATAATAATAATAATAATAATAATAATAATATAGAAGCAGTAAATATGTAGACCTACAGATTGTTGGGCTTTCTATTAATGTATCATTAATATAATAATAATAATAATAATAATAATAATAATAATAATAATAATAATAATAATAATAATAATAATATAGAAGCAGTAAATATGTAGGCCTACAGATTGTTGGGCTTTCTATTAATGTATCATTAATATAATAATAATAATAATAATAATAATAATAATAATAATAATAATAATAATAATATAGAAGCAGTAAATATGTAGGCCTACAGATTGTTGGGCTTTCTATTAATGTATCATTAATATAATAATAATAATAATAATAATAATAATAATAATAATAATAATAATAATAATAATATAGAAGCAGTAAATATGTAGGCCTACAGATTGTTGGGCTTTCTATTAATGTATCATTAATATAATAATAATAATAATAATAATAATAATAATAATAATAATAATAATAATAATATAGAAGCAGTAAATATGTAGGCCTACAGATTGTTGGGCTTTCTATTAATGTATCATTAATATAATAATAATAATAATAATAATAATAATAATAATAATAATAATAATAATAATAATATAGAAGCAGTAAATATGTAGGCCTACAGATTGTTGGGCTTTCTATTAATGTATCATTAATATAATAATAATAATAATAATAATAATAATAATAATAATAATAATAATAATAATATAGAAGCAGTAAATATGTAGGCCTACAGATTGTTGGGCTTTCTATTAATGTATCATTAATATAATAATAATAATAATAATAATAATAATAATAATAATAATAATAATAATAATAATAATAATATAGAAGCAGTAAATATGTAGGCCTACAGATTGTTGGGCTTTCTATTAATGTATCATTAATATAATAATAATAATAATAATAATAATAATATAGAAGTATTATTATTATTCTAAGTAGCACAATGGCTGAACTATTATAGCATTTAGCTTCCAGAGTGATTTACACATACATCAAATACATAGAAATAGTCGTCAAACATCATCAGTAGTGATATATATTTTATTGAGTGTTGTTAATATTGCAAACCTATCGATTTTATTTATTTTCGTGACGTGACGTCACTGACGAGCAACGTATAGAAGTGAACGGGGAGGAAATCTAGTAGATATACACGGATTGTCCTCGTGACGTCACCGACGAGAAACGTATAGAAGTGAACGGGGAGGAAATAAAGTACATATCCACGGAATGTCGGGGAATCTAGTGTCATATGCACGCATTTCCAGTGTGCCAATCCGTGCTATTTCACCGTATTTGGGGGAGAGTGGGTTGGAAATAACGGTTTCAACCAATTAATAGAATCTGCAAAGTAACTAATAGGTACCTATACCTAAAGCTGTCAAAATTTAGTGGAAGTTCAGTACTGAAAAAGTTCAGTATTTGCCTCTGAGATGGAGTGGAGTAGAAGTATCAGGAATCACAAAATGGAAATACTCAAATAAAGTGAAAGTATGTCAAAATTGTACAGTAGTACAACATCTGTCTGTCTGTCTGTCTGTCTGTCTGTCTGTCTGTCTGTCTGTCTGTCTGTCTGTCTGTCTGTCTGTCTGTCTGTCTGTCTGTCTGTCTGTCTGTCTGTCTGTCTGTCTGTCTGTCTGTCTCTCTCTCTCTCTCTCTCTCTCTCTCTCTCTCTCTCCCCCCCCCCTCTCGCCACGGATCTTCTCTGTCTCTGGCATGGTGTCACTGTCTGCGTTGCTGACAAGAGGGTAAGCTGTGTAATAGCTGTTTGAATTGATCCCCGTCAGTTGACAAGATGTCTGGGCAGATGAGGCATCGTCATTGTCCCGTGGAGACAGATGCCTTTAGAGGAAGAAGCGACTCTGAGTGGTGGATTTCACCTCCTTCAAGCATCAATCAGCCTAGAGGAATTCATTCTTCTGATATTCCTCTCTCTCTCTCTCTCTCTCTCTCTCTCTCTCTCTCTCTCTCTCTCTCTCACGTTTATCACTATAAACGTTTATCTACTATATCACTATAGTACAATATCCCAAATAACAGACAATTACCAGTTTAATATCATGATATGGATATAATATTGATACTAGGGATGTCCCGATCACGTTTTTTGGCTCCCGATCCGATCATTTGAAAATGACGTGATCGGCCCCGATTTCCGATCACCCGATCCGATCGGGACAACCCTATACAGTATACTGTATCATAGTAGGGCTAAGGGAGAACAAGTACATTATCAGAGACATTTACATTGGGCCATGTCTTTGTTTAGTTACACATCCTTGATCCTTCATATAATTGCGAAGATGTGTCATCTTGCGCTGTGATTGGCGCTGTGATTGGGGAGGGGGAGAGAGGTGCCGAGGCACGTTTCACAATGAAACAAGCCATGCATGGGTTTCAGAGGCTTATTGATGTAAACCGTGAACTTACAGTTTTAGATATTTAATAGCCTATTGTTGTCACTTGTCACGACAATATAGCTGTAGTTCTGTTTTGGAGCATTGCACGAATAAGATGGATAATGCAAAAAGGTTCACTTTTAGGCCATTCACAACTGTCCTGGAAATGGAACCATGAGAAGGTTGGAACTTTAAGCCAACGTGAGTATACGTTGTGCCTTTCCTCCTGAAACTGGCTGTGGTTGAGCGTCCTTGTTATGCACAGCAGTACGCAATTGATTTTATTATTTGATAGACACAAGGAGCCTAAATGAATGTATGTATGAAAGTGTATGTACGAAATGCATTTTTCATTTCGGGTTGGGTGTGTAGATCATCACAACTGTATTTCAGTATAGGCTATGTCATATAAATAATAAAATTAATAAAACCCGGAGGATCTCTTTTTTCTTTTTTTTATGAGACTCCAGACTCGACTCATACTCGTGGCTAAAGACTCGAGACTCGACTTGTACTTAACCCCCAAAGACTCTAGACTCGATTCGGACTCAACCCCAGAGACTCCAGACTCTACTCGGACTCGGGGTTCGAGACTCGTGGGCATCTCTGCTGCCAGTTCCCACCTGATGTTGTGTGGAAGTTCTGACTGATCCAGACCGTACTGAATAAATGCTAGCTTGCATAACGTTTTAAGAGTAGGACTCAAGTCTAAGATGTACAGGTCATCAGCAGGGTTGCAGTCTCCTTTGTATCCTCCAAAGAGGATGATCCGATCTCCCATCTTGCAACAGCACATATTATACATTGGACAGGGTTGTTTCCCCTTGGGCTCAACCTTCTTCCAGGAGAAGGTCTTTGGACTGAATTTCCACAGGTCATTGAGGTCCTGGATATTATTATCGTAGCCACCAAATATGTACAACTCTCCATTGTAGGTGAATGCTGAATGACAACAGCGTTCTTTTGGAAGATCCTGTGCAGAAGGTGTGTTCACCCAATGGTTGGTCTCTGTGTCAAACACTCTGATGTTGTTGTAGTACTGACCCCTGCTCTGGCCCCCAAATACAAACATCTTGGTCCTGATGATGGTGGCAGAGTGCCCTTCTGAAGCAGGTGGTGGAGTTCCTCTGGTGTCAATTAAAGTCCAGAACATTGTGCTGGTGTCCAACTTGTACATGTCATTAGTGCATCCAGTCATCTGGGTGCATCCTCCATGGATAAACATGACCTTCCCCAAGACACAGGCTGTGTGTCTCCACCTCACCTCTGGAACCGTCCCAGAAACCCTGGGTTTGAACCATCTGTGGGCATCCACATCAAATGCATAAAGTACATTGTAGTATTCCCCTCTCCAGTAGCCTCCCCAGATGAAGACTGTAACTTCTACCAGCACAGTTGTGTGGCCAGAGTGACGGGATGGAACGTCAAGGCAATGTTTTCCTCTCCCAGAGGTCAATGGGGTCAACTTCCTCCAGCATAAAGACACTGTGTTGAAGACATGAACATCAATGTGAGCATGAACACCAAAGCAGTACAGCTCGTCCTGCAGCACCACAGCTGCCTGGATCCAACTCTCTGCTCCTCCTTTCAGGTGGACGGTCCAGCGCATCATTCTATTGTGAGAATTCTCTTGCTTCTCTGTCCCAGAATGCAGTTCTGTCTCTCTGTCCCAGAATGCAGTTCTGTCACCACACGCTACATTTTATATCGCTACAGCGCTACAAATGTCACATGAAGCCTACGGCTAATCCGTGAAGCTGGCGTGTTGCGTCGGCCAATCAGGGAAGCCGAAGGACTTGATGTCATTGGTCTAAAAGTACTGGTTCTCAACGTGGGGGAGTCTGTACCTCTGAGACCCCTTTTGGTGTCAGAGGTACAGGTTTAGGTTTGAGGTCAGATGTAGATTTGCTGGCCGGCTCCATATATGCAGATCTAGGTGATGAACGAAGGACTTTGAATTGAGTGGTCTTACATTCACCTATAACTTGACTTACATTCCCTACTTAACTTGAGTTACATTCCCGTAGTTAATAAAAAAATATTGTGACCTCCCGATTAGCATATTAGCGTTTCTATCACTATAGACTCTAGGGTCCCGACGCAGACTCAGAAATGGCCGATTACTACTTCCGGTACATGGGGGGGGGGGGGGCAAATCACGTTGTCTTCGTGACCTTTTTTCGTGCATTTGTTGGCACTGGCTCCAGACTCCAGACACTGCGCGGCAGCATGTAAACGCTTACCTTAACTTACATTCCTGTAGTTAACTTGGGCGTCTTTTCGGTGGACACCGACGGGCTCAGCTCTGGAAATAGAACAGATAGAGTTAGACTTTAATATATTAGCGCCCCTCACTTCACACAGGTGTGATTTTTGAGGAGCAATAGCCCCTGCTATGTCCAGCTTTTGGTGTGATTGGGGAGGGGGAGAGAGAGGTGGAGAGAGGGGAGAGAGAGGTAGACAGAGAGGTTACTAGATGTGAGGGCCGCATACCAGCCCGAACCTCTATCTCCCTACAAAATCAATATAGCTGCTATTCAGAACGCTGCTGCTTGAGTCCTTATAAATACCAAGAAAGTGCATCTTATCACTCCAGTGCTCAGATCTGGAGTGATATAGCTCCCTGTCTGTCAAAGGAAAGGCTGGTTTAGGTGTAAATAAAACACATTTTCTGATCTCCTAATGCTGACCTTATGAATCAACCAGAAACTCTAAGGTAGTCTACGATAAGTCAGCTTTATTTCCCCAGAGTCAAAACTAAAAGTGGAGGAGGAAGCGCTCAGCCTTTATTCACCACATAATCTGGAACAAACTCCCCAAAAACTGCAGGTCTGCTACAGCTGTCAGTTCTTTTAAATCAGAGCTGAATACTTTTATGCCATTTCCTTTCATTGACGCTTTTGATTCATTTATTGCACTGCACTGTAATCTATTCTCATATAGTATCATTTTTATTTTTGCTTAATCATATTTTCTATTCTCAAAGTTTATTTATTTTGTGTAAAGCAGAGCTGAGACCAGTATTCAAAAAATTTAACATGGTTGTATGTATAGCATTTAAGCTGCCCTGAGACCAGCATTCAAAAGCTGCCCTCAGGGCAGCATTTTAACATTGGTGTTTGTATAGCATTTAAGCTGCCCTGAGACCATGCAGCATTCAAAAGCTGCCCTCAGGGCAGCAATTTAACATGGTTGTATGTATAGCATTTAAGCTGCCCTGAGACCAGCATTCAAATGCTGCCCTGAGAGCAGCAATTTAACATGGTTGTATGTATAGCATTTAAGCTGCCCTGAGAACAGCATTCAAAAGCTGCCCTCAGGGCAGCATTTGAACCTTGGTGTTTGTATAGCATTTGGCTGCCCTGAGACCAGCATTTAAATGCTGCCCTCAGGGCAGCAATTTAACATGGTTATATGTATAGCATGTAAGCTGCCCTGAGACCAGTATTCAAAAGCTGCCCTCAGGGCAGCAATTTAACATGGTTGTATGTATAGCATTTGAGCTGCCCTGAGACCAGCATTCAAAAGCTGCCCTCAGGGCAGCATTTTAACATTGGTGTTTGTATAGCATTTTGCTGCCCTGAGACCAGCATTCAAATGCTGCCCTCAGGGCAGCAATTTAACATGGTTATATGTATAGCATTTAAGCTGCCCTGATACCAGCATTCAAAAGCTGCCCTCAGGGCAGCAATTTAACATGGTTGTATGTATAGCATTTAAGCTGCCCTGAGACCAGCATTCAAATGCTGCCCTGAGAGCAGAAATTTAACATGGTTGTACGTATAGCATTTAAGCTGCCCTGAGACCAGCATTCAAAAGCTGCCCTCAGGGCAGCAATTTAACATGGTTGTGTATCTATAGCATTTGAGCTGCCCTGAGACCAGCATTCAAAAGCTGTCAGGGCAGCAATTTAACATGGTTGTGTATATGTATAGCATTTGAGCTGCCCTGAGACCAGCATTCAAATGCTGCCCTCAGGGCAGCAATTTAACATGGTTATATGTATAGCATTTAAGCTGCCCTGAGACCAGCATTCGAATGCTGCCCTCAGGGCAGCAATTTAACATGGTTGTGTATGTATAGCATTTGAGCTGCCCTGAGACCAGCATTCAAAAGCTGCCCTCAGGGCAGCAATTTAACATTGGTGTATAAAATACACCATCACATAAGTTAATGAATTACGTCTGAATGACCGTGTAGGTTGATCTAGGGTTGCCATTGCATTTGGGAACTAAACGTGTCCCTTATTGAACTGATAAAGGACAGTGGACACACTGTTCCTTATTTTTGGGGAATCATTTCAATCTTACACGTTCAAAGACACAAGACATAAACATATTGTGGCGACTGATACACAACTCAGGAGCAGAGAGTCAGGTTTTCCCATTCACTAGGGCATTTATTCGTCGCTGGACTTCGTCGCTGGACATCACAGGTAGGTTTGGATTACTTTCCCCGGGGGCTCGGGTAAGTATTCCTGCAAGGGATTCCACAGGTGAGTATACGGGATTGACACAGATAGTTTCAGGCCTATTGTAGCTCTTAATCTCAGTTCCTCTTCTCCCACAGGGGGGTATCAACAGGTCTAGCCAGACAGATGGATAGCAGTCAATATGCACCCTCAGAAGGGGGGTTTCAGAGGGATAAGTATTTCTACTCAGCCTGTACTTTGAGTAGATGTACTCCTTCCGTATACGCTGTGTACTGGGGTCGTATTTCTACTCCTTTTCCATACTCCTGTACTCTGGTTGCTGCCCTTCCATTTCCATAGGCCGATAGTCACTTGTTTCTAGCCGGTTTCATGCACGCGCCTTTCGGCCACGGAGCGCGTGCCCGGTATATTGCCTGCGAGTGAGATACAGAGAATACACTCGTCAGTCTAGGGATTTCATCATATATCATAGAATGGTATTTGAAATAGTGGTGTCTTAGCTTACCGCCCAATGCTGTTGCCCTCAGCCTCGCCTCGTCTCTGGAGAGTGGATCTGTTAGAGAGACAGAGAGCTCGCCCCTTTATACTGCTGTGCTCAGGTGCGCTGATGAATGCAGGTGCTCCTAGTTGTCTGAGTTGATGATGAGGGATGTACCTGCTGTCAATCACCCGACCTAAAGGGCGGTGGCTTATTGGCGCTCTCTGTCTCCCTCTCTCTCCAGAGCGGCGCTTGCATATTGGGCGATAACTAACCACTGAGACACCACAATATAATACTACAATACAGTTTGTAACCACTTAAACGCAATTAGTCCACTGTGTACACCAAATGCTTTTGCCAAAAATGACCGATCTACAAGCTCACAACACGTTGCAACACGACGCATTGTGATCTTGTATCGCCTATTTTTGGCTAGTGTTCCCCCATAATAGTGGATGCTGCTAGGGTTTATATTGTATATAATGTACAAAAACAGTGAGATTTTATTTTTCTTAGAAATAAGGAATGCCTGGCCGAGTGTCCCTTATTTGAATTTCAGGTAGTTGGCAACCCTATAGGTCAGGGGTGGGCAACTTTGAAGATGGAGAGGGCCACTATATTTCCACACTCACTCCCTAGGGCCATATATTACTGTCGTAGCAAAAATAGCCGATCTACAAGTTCAAAACGCGTCGCGCTGCGACGCGTTTTGAGCTTGTAGATCGGCTATTTTTGCTATATTCGAATTGAAATGTTGAATTATTTTTTACTATTTTTGAATTGGAATCCTGAAAATTAACATTTATGTAATTTCAAATGCCTTTTAATTATACTTGTGTTGAGCAATCTACTAATTTAGACTGAAGTAATTAAAGCGGGTCATGTTAGCATGTTGTGGAATTGTAAACAGCTGAAACCAATATTATATCAGTATCCTGACATTAACCTGAGGGCCACATTAAGTGAAGGTGGGGGCCGCATGTGGCCCCCGGGCCGCCAGTTGCCCACCCCTGCTATAGGTTGAGCGCAAGGCTATTCATGATGTGAGAACATGAGCATTGGTTGGTCCGTGAACCCAGCACAGCTAGAGTGAGATGTGAGGTCATTAGAGAAGAGATCGGAGGAGAGCAGCCAAGTGGAGATGCAGCAGAGCAAATGCTTTGGGGTCTCGGCACTAACAGCGTGATGACTCACAGGGCTGAGAGAAAGATGGAACAACAAACATCAGCAATTCAGGTCAAGCAGCCCGAGAGCTCAGATGTTGGATTTTCCATCTTTCAGAGGCCTGCACGCACGCACGCACGCAAACACACATGCACACGCGCACACACGCACGCATGCACGCACACACGTTGTGTGTGTGTGTGTGTGTGTGTGTGTGTGTGTGTGTGTGTGTGTGTGTGTGTGTGTGCGAGCGAGTGCACAAACATTAGAACCGATTACAAAGTCACTGAGGTGTTGAGGTGTAGGCCTATAGCTGTATTGTTACGGCAGAGTTGCCGCCTTCACCCAGAGAGACAAAGCACAAAGTTATAGATATAGATAAATAAATACCCACAATGCCCACAAAAGACCCTGTCCAGATTTATAGCTGGCTACGATTTCTTTGCTACTTTGATAATATATCGTGTCAGTTACCCCCTCTGGAAGGGAATTAGCTATCACAAAGAGTCACTGTCTCTACTCAAACCGCCTGTCTAAATAACATAACTCTGTGTCTTTTATAGTTTTCATTTTAACAAACATACATTTAAACACATGAACTAGCTTATTTTAGGTCAGGTTGGTTGGTAATTTGGTTAGCAATTGGTTAGTGGTTCGGTATAGATTAGGTAAAAAACCTGCATAAATGGAGACAGAATACACAATACATTCGTCAATTTACAGACAGGTTTACAACACATGGATAATGCATTATTCATTGCTTATTAATAGCATGTACGCATAATTACCATTGGTCGATGTGAAGCTGTTATTGGCTGTTCATCGTGCAGTTTTACACAAGGCCTGGACTCTTGTTGGTTGCATAGAATCTGGCTCTTGAAACCGCGCAAGGCCTTTTAAAACCTTCCGTTCGGAAGGATCGCCCTGAAGGCAGGTCTACGTCAGCTTGACATTCAATTGGTTGCTGAAGTACTATGGCACCAGCTCTCCCTGTGATTGGCTGCTTGCATCAGCCCCAGGGAGTGCTGGGCTGACATTTGAGAGACCAGGATGGTCTGGTGTTGGCTTCAGCTATTAATGGCAGTTTGCCCCATCTCTCATTGTTTGATTCATAGTTCCTTATTTCCAGATTAGGCAACTGCTGTTTACAATAACTAGACATTCATGGATAATTGATATCTTGGTTAGTAAACACATAATCATTGATACAACATACAACAGGTTATAAGCACTGACAGGTTATAAGCCCCTCGACCCCTACCCCCATTGTTATCTTGGAACTTCACAGGTGGGGGTCTATTTTTAGGTATGTCTGTGCTAGCAGTAATGGTGACTTCTTGTGAGTCAACACTGGTATAGTACCTATTCATTATTGAACAATATCAATATCATGGATATTTCCACAGACCCACAAAAGACGATTTCCCGGCAGGCTTTCTGGGGAGAGAGAGAGTTTACATTCTGGAGTGAAACTTCACTCTCACTCAACATGACAGACTTGCACACGCACGCACGCACGCACGCACGCACGCACGCACGCACGCACGCACGCACGCACGCACGCACGCACGCACGCACGCACGCACACACACACACACACACACACACACACACACACACACACACACACACACACACACACACACACACAAACACACAAACACACACACACACATCTAGAGGGCTCTGTTATTTGTCTCCTCTCTGTTATTCATCTCTTGTCATGACGCAGCGGGTGGTTGCATTTGGCTGCTGTTTTTTGCCTATTTGTCACACAGATGACATGCTGGTTTATGTCTTGGCGCCGTAAACACGCCGGGGTGTCCGAGACTGGACGTGCATATTTCATTCAGCTTTAATATAGTAAATGTGCTGCCGGGTGGAAACCTTGTATGTCCTTAACTATTATCCAGAAATAGGTGAAAAGAACCTGTCTGCAATGTAGTTATTATTTAGTCACCAGCTCTTGTTAATACTTTTCATCGGTTCAATAACCTGAACCACATTCACTTTCAAGGCAACTCAAAAATAGCCGATCAGAGCGGCTATCTTTGTACTTATGTAGCTGTAGTATGACATTAATTGGAACGACTGACACTATAGGGAGTACCAAAATATCCTTGAGGGGGCGTCAACATATGTGTCACTGGTAGCGGCCGCCATACTTTGTTTACATTGAGCGACTATCCTGTGTGATAGTATACGTTCTTTACGGGGGGGGGGGGGGGGCACCCACTGCCGTTATAAGAACTATTCACGCTTAGGCTAGAGTTTAAATCCCAGAAACAGGGCGCCGCTAGCTTTTCTGACGCAGCCCCCCTCTTGGTGACGTACTCGTTTTTACACTCTATAACCCGGCCCGGCAGAGATATGTGTTCTGCAGAGTTCCCCTTCCTGGTTGTGTGTTTGTGCGTGCGTGCATGTGCCGTGTGGTTCTAACAGGCAACAGGTTTCCATTGTTCATAAGCCTGGTTGCCTGGTAGAAAATGCTATCCCACAGTCAGCTGGCTTAGCCTGGCTGGCCTTGAGGCTGTACCATAGAGTATAAAGAAGGATAGAGACTGAACCGGCGCGATAGCGGTCAGTGCAGTGTCTGCCGTCAGATTTCTCTCCTTTTTTCTTCATATTCAAACAAAAACTCACAGATTGTATCGCCCCTGTGCGAGCGGTTATTTCTTTATCATGATGATCAACGCCGGTCAGATAGAACATTTCAAATGTGTTGTGTTGTTTGGCAGTAATACTAACCGCCTCACAACGGTCGTTCCACCTCGGAGGGAAAAACACCAGGCGAACACGGCTATCCGAGTTGGAACGATACACAGCGTCTGACATAAAACCGCTTCTAGGCTTTCTGTTCAAGAAGAGTACGCTACTACAAAAGCAGGTGTTACATAAAGGTGCATATCTCCAGAATGGAAGATGGTAAAATCACATTTCTTTTAAAAATGAGAGTGGACAAGTTACGCTTTCTTTTGAGGTATGCTGTGTGATTCTCGCTATAAGAGAACATTTACTGTCGGCTTAGGAAAAGTGTGTTTGTCCAATGCTATCATGTAGCACTGAGGGCCATACAGTTAATTAAAATGGTCAGCACGCAACTTGTTAAGTTGCTCGTTTCAGTATTTATAGATTTGATATTCCTTATGGATATAATAATAATAAAAAAATGTACGAACCCGAGTCCTGTAGACCTTGTTATTCCACATGTTGGACATGGTGTAGGTTTCCATGAACTCCGACTTAATCCTGTGATGTTGTGCATTGAACCTTTGCACCAGGAGGTGCAGGTAGGCATGGATTACCTGGGAACAATGTTAAAAAGTATTATGAAAAATTATGCTTCTATAATTGGCATATCTAATAAATATTTATATTAATACATTATATTAATAATCCACTGTAGACAAAGAAGGTAATGACTGACACTCAAGCCAACTTCCTGGGGCTAGGCCATAATACAGATCAGCAAAGAATGGGTTGTATTTCCCAATATGGCTCAGGAGCACACCTTCACCCCTGGTCCAAGCCTGCTTCACCGCTGCAAGATTTAACATTACGTAATTTATATCTATTTATAGGGTAATTAATATCTATATTTTATAGGATAAATAAATGCATTGCCTTCTACTAAGAAGATAAAATAAACATCAATGTTCACTGTACATTTAAAAAAAACTTTAATTTGCAGAGCAGAAAGTCTGCGGTCGCATTGGAAAAATGAAAAATAAAGGATAGACTTCTACATAGACTCTTTTTAATTTGTGAAAAGCATATTCACAAAAGAGTCTCTTAACACATTGGCTCCCAGTCACAAGTTAATTGATGAAGAACAGCTTCCCTCTCAATCATGAGTAGTGGTCCTCTTACCATTGACAATGTGGCCCACCCAGTTTATGTCAAATGCTCATTGCTCAACAACAACTAGCCCTTCTCTACTCCTCCTTTCACCCAGCCATCAGCCCATCACATCAAGTGTAGTGGAATATTGCCGTCAACCAGACCTACTTTTAACACAAACTCCACAGGAACTTAAATCCGGCTGATTTGTTGGTACGGACCTAGCAGACCACCTGGAGACACCCTGGGTGTGGCACCCCTGCTGTCTCATAAAGGTTCTGAAAGAATGTAAAATATTGATAGCATTAATATTTTTGCCAATGCCTTTTGGTTTTTTGGCAACAGAGGGCTGCCGCAGAGAAGCGAGAGCAGCAGAGGCTCCTGGCTGCTATGGAGGAGCAGGAGCAACAGAGGAGACTCCTTGCAGTCAGAGAGGAGCAACATAAGGAGATCCACCCGACACAACAGCCAGGCCCGGGTGCGCCGGATGGAGAGAAAGAAATGGGTGTCAAGAAACTGCTGGAGATGGAGGGAGCAGCAGCGGTGAGGCCCAAAGACTCAGCCCAGCAGTGTGCAGCTGCCCTGCACTTAGATCCCGAGGCACCAGGGGGTTCAGTGGGAGCTGGTGCTGTACAGGTCAGAAAGGCCTTACAAGGGTGGCTTACAAGGTGGCTGCCAAGGAAGACTCCTCGGCTGCAGTGGAACTGTGTCCTATAGGAGTGCCACTGCGACGAGGACAACCAGGTGAAACACAGGCATCCCTGCCCAAGGTGGGAGGACGACTCATGGTGGGAGAAGGATGGCACAGGTCATTGCTATACCGATTGTAAAAGTTTTAAATTTGTCTGGGGTTACATGATTTCTTGATGAAAAAATAATTTGTAATTTTATACTTGGCGTAAACAGTTTAAAATCACTGTATTATTGGTAGGAGTGTAACGGACCCCGAGAAGGCTGAACTTTTATTTTGAAGGGTATGGCCGGAAGCGGAAGCCAGCTCCTTCCAGCTTTTTAATTTGAAATGATTTTGTTTCGGAGTTTTTTAACTTAAACGCCCAATGCATTCTCAATGGCAATAGCACAAACTTTGGCATGCTACTAGTCCTACAATGTAGGACTTTCCCTGGACCTTCTAGCCGCTAGAAGGTCCAGGGAAAGGCCTACATACTCTCCAAGAGTTGGGAAAGAACATATCAAGAGAGTGGATGGGTAGGCCCTTGGATTGACCAGTGGATGCAATGTACCCCACTTTGAGGTGTCACGTCTTAGGCCTAGATTTAGGGTAGGATTGAACCAGTCACATTGTAGCCATACAAAGGCCTAGGGTTCCCAGATTGTAAAATGTTGTTCCTCCATCTTGGGAGAGTATGTAGGCCTTTCACTGGACCTCCTAGCCACTAAGATGACCAAAGGCCCACCACTTAAAGACCACATGTTAGGGTGCCCAAATCTGAAGTTAGGTGGTCAAATGACCTGAAACTGAACTCATTTTAGGGCCTAGAACCTCCAGTAAAGGGTAAAATACTCTTCTCGGTTGTGGGAACAACATATCCAACGATGGGGACCCCAGGCCCAAAGATGTCCCCCTGGCAACTGTTTCAACTTTGGGTCAGCCTACATGTAAAAGTGCCCAAAGTTGAAAGAAGGTTGTCAAATGAACTGAAACTGAAGCAATGGTGTAACTGTGCCCAAATCTGAAGTTAGGTGGACAAATGAACTGAAACAGAAGCAATTCAGTAAAGGTCAACGCTTCCTCATGGGGTCATTTTAGGGCCTAGGACCTCCAGTAAAGGGTAAAATACTCTTCTTGGTTGCGGGAACAACATATCGAACGATGAGGACCCTGCAGGCCCAAAGATGTCCCCCTGGCAACTGTTTCAACTTTGGGTCAGCCTACATGTAAAAGTGCCCAAAGTTGAAGGGCAGAGCTTCAACTTCAGCTACCCAGTACCCAAGGTTGAAGCCCTTCAACTTTGGGCAGATCTACAAGCTCGTAGTGCGGCACCGAGTGCCACGCTACGAGCTTGTAGATCTGCTATTTTTCAGTGGGGTATACATTTAATCACTGGTCCTGGGTCAATCCAAGGGCCTACCACTCCACTCTCTTGATATGTTGTTCCCCAACTCTTGGAGAGTGTTTAGGCCTTTTACTGGAGGACCCAGCCCCTAAAATGACCCCAGGAGGAAGTGTTGACCTTTACTGAATTGCTTCAGTTTGAGTTCATTTGAGCACCTAAATTCAGATTTGGGCACCGTAGCATGTGGTTTTTAAGTGGTGGGCCTCGGGTCATCCTAGGGGCTAGAACAGGGGTGCCCACACATTTATGACGTGAGATCTACTTTCAAAATGACCAGCTCAACAAGATCTACCCACTGAAAAAATAAGTGTACCATTGCTGAAAATAGTTTAAATATATAATGTACCTGGGGGGGCTTTGGAATAGGGAGAAAATATGACAGGCAGTTTGCTGTCATATTTCCTCCCCGTATTTAACTTAAACGCCCAATGCATTCTCAATGGCAATAGCACAAACTTTGGCATGCTACTAGTCCTACATACTTACACCTATAGAAACCCCATTCAAACCTATTTAGGTTCATCTTACGGTGGACATGTTTGCCTGAAATGGAATCTTTGAAATGTTTCATAGTTTTAGAAATATAGTGCTTTCAAATTTGATAAATTTATAATGGGGCTCAATGGCACGTAAAAAATCACTTTCACCTAGAAACTCCATTCACACATTTTATAATTCAGCTTACTGTGAAGACAAATGCTGGAACTTTTTACTTTGAAATGATTTGTAGTTTCTGAGTTATTTAACTTAAACGCCCAATGCATTCTCAATGGCAATAGCACAAACTTTGGCATGCTACTAGTCCTACAATGTAGGACTTTCCCTGGACCTTCTAGCCGCTAGAAGGTCCAGGGAAAGGCCTACATACTCTCCAAGAGTTGGGAAAGAACATATCAAGAGAGTGGAGTGGTAGGCCCTTGGATTGACCAGTGGATGCAATGTACCCCACTTTGAGGTGTCACGTCTTAGGCCTAGATTTAGGGTAGGATTGAACCAGTCGCACTGTAGCCATACAAAGGCCTAGGGTTCCCAGATTGTAAAATGTTGTTCCTCCATCTTGGGAGAGTATGTAGGCCTTTCACTGGACCTCCTTAGTGAGGTTTCCAAACATTAGCTGGGTTGGAATAACAGCCCAGTATAGCATCTATGTAATAGTCAGACTTAGCTTTTTTAACAGCTGATGTGAATTTATTTCTTAGCTGCCTAAAAGCAAGCCAGTGAGAGGTATCTCACTGGCTTTTAAAACCGTGTCTGAAAAACGTGATTTAGCAAAAAATGGCTACTCCACCATCTATTCTAAATAAGTTGAAACCATTTAAGGATATTTCAGAATCAGGAACATCTCCCTTTAGCCAAGTTTAACTTAAAATCAATATATCAGGATCTGTTTGTGATACCAGAATGTTTAGCCAATATACTCCTAATATTTAGATGAATTAAACCCAGACCTTTTCTATTTATAAATGTGGAGTTAATGAGGCTGGGATAGACTCAGACTGATGCAGAGAGTTTGATGTTATAGGCCTATATTAGTGAGAGAGGGCTGCAGGGTAACTGATAATAAATTGAAATTATTTACCCCCTTTTGCCACAAAAGCTACAAGCTCATCTACGTGTCGCAATGTGACATCTTCTGAGCTTGAAATCTTTGCCTATAATGACATGCCCAAAATAGGGGGAAAAGGCTCAAAGTGGTTAAACATGAAGGCAATTCCATGTGGCACTAATTGTGTGGTCAGTCCTATTGTTAAACTATGTCAAAACCACGCTTGTGAGAATGAGTTGGATTCAACTTTTGTTCTTTTTTATTTTATTTAATCCCATGTTTTTGTAACCCATTTTTTTCACCCAGTGTCAACTATCTAATATGATCCTGGGCTCTATGCACTCCCTCTGCCAACATGAGGAGAGCAACGGACTGACCTCATGCTTCCTTCAATGCTTGAGGAGTCCAAGCTGCTTCTTTTCACCTGACAGGGTGGAGTCACCCAGACTTTATTCCAACCAGTTCCTTTCCCCTCCATCAGGTGCCCCGGCTGGCCAGGGGGAGGCAGTTTAGAGACCAGGATTACTGCATGTTTTTTGTGAGGGTACCTACCCTAGGGGACACGGGGAGGACATGCAAACTCCACACATAGGGCCCTTTCGCCAACCCCACCTCGGGTATGGGCACTGATGACGCGGAGGAGAGAATACACCCCCAGCGCCCACAGCGTCCCCAGGGGGAATCGAACCCAGGACCTTCTAGCTGTGAGGCGACAGCACTACCGACTGTGCCACCGTGTCCCGCTTGGTTCTGAACTTTAGTTCAATTAATTCAATGGCAGAACTACATTAACATTGTGGCTGTGCTACGCATGCTGCACATATAATACAAAAATAAGATCATGAGTTGTCATGATATGACATTTTGTCTATCATCTTTATGCTTCTGTGCCTTGTGAGTGAGGAACTAGGAACAGTAATTACATTCACAATTAATGCACGGAGAAAAATGCACTTGCACCCCCCCCCCCCCCCCCCCCCCCACACACACACACACACACACACTTTGAGTTGGTTTGTACCTCTGGGGTATTGAATTAGCCTGCATCTCGATATTCTCCCCGATCCTTACATTCATCGTGCTGCGTCAGCAGAAAATCCTAAATAAACCTATTAACAACCTTCTCCTCTGTAATGCAGTAAATAGGCTTTTGATCCGATGGGCCGATGGGTTTATCTCGGTCCATAAAGTGCACGATACCGAGGCTTTTTATGGAGTGAAGGGTGGGGGGGGGGGGGGGGGGGGGGGGGAAATAAATAGCTTTGGCATGGCTGGTCAGATATGCACACTGCCACTAGCATGAAATTGGAATTTTACAATTCCATACTTACATGGCTGCACTAGGCTGCTAATCTGCTATCTTATCAGACAGAGATTGTTTCCTTAAAACCTATATTCTTAGTGAAAAGTTACAACTGTTACATTATTTTCACCTTACACTATCTCTTTGCCAGAAATAGCTGATCTACAAACCCACAACACATTGCAAGGTGACACTTGTACAGTATATCTGCTATTTTTGGCAAATGTTCCCCCCAGAATGTAGATGCTGGGGTTCAAGTGGTACATTCCTGGACACAGGGCCGGTTCTGAGCAATCTGGCGCCCCAAGCAGGATTTTTCGCGGCTCCCCCTCCCCCCTGTGGCGGCCCTGGGGGGACACTGGGCACTGGGAAGACACTGGGGAGGCCCTGGGCAGACATTGGGGAGGTACTGGGGAGGCACTGGGGAGGCACTGGGGGGACACTGGGCAGACAGAGTTGGGACAGAGTAAAAATGCAACGAAGCAGCCGCTTCGTCGGCCTGTAGGAAGGGCCGGGCCTGCCTGGACACATTGAACATGATTTGATTTTTTTTTTTTTTTCTGCCTTTATATTGATAAAGTGAAGGCAGGAAAGAGGGAGAGAGAGAAGGGGAGAGACATGCAGCAAAGGTCATCATGAACGGGACTCGAACACGTAACGCACTGTCAGGCCACAGCCTATATGTGGCATGCGCCTGGACCACTTGGCCAGCAGGCACCCCACATGATTTGATTATTGTTGCAAGTGATGTATATTTTACCAGAGAGAGTGCATTCTCTCCACCGCACAACAAGACTTGAAATACGAAGAAGTCTGGCCGGGCAGATGATGTTGTTTCGGAGTTCCATTTTATTTGCACAGAGAACAGAGCAGGAGCCACAGGAGAGGCCCTCCGACAGCCTTACTCTGTCGGAGAAAGTGACACAGAAGAAATGCATACAGTTTTCACTTCTTAAATAGAAACAAAGGCACAGTTATTTATGGGCACGTCCTTGATTGGACACCCACACGATTGACACCTTAACCTGCAGCTTTAGTTGGGAATAGCCCCTATGCTATCTTTATGATAGATCAACATTGACCATGGTTCTCCTGGAATGCCTGCTGACACCCTATAGGCCCGGGTGTCATGACTCATGACATCATTTTTAAGCAGATAGTCATTGGGGAGAGAGAGCAACAACTTAGGCTTACACTTAGTTAAAATCATAACTAGGCTGTCCACAAAATACGAGATTATAACAGAATGTGGTTCACAAATATTTGTTTTGTTTTGTTGTTTTATATAGCATTATTGTTCATTGTAAGTTTGTAACATTGTTTTCAACTAAATTAAGTGTTGACATGACTTGACCAGGCACATTTTGGAGTTGGAAATAAGAGCATTTTGCCATACACAAATTATTAAACTAACCAGCAAAGGAGTCGGACCCTGCCCATTATTTGCCAACATAATCAAGCGATGGACTTACATCCAGAGTTGTGTTCCATACAAGCAGAGCCAGAGTGGAACTATAGGCCTACTAAACATACCATTTACTCGGTCACCTGCATCACCCATCTGTCTGCTGGCCTCCCACCACCCCAATCAGGGACGTGCAGAGAGTGTTAGAGGGGCAGGGGCTGAAATCCCGTAAGAGGGGGCACTTGGACAAACATTGCAGATCTACAGGCTCACAATGCGTCGCGCTGCGAAGCTGTTACGCCCCCTAGTCTAGGGTTAGGCGAAGCAACATAAAATGCAAGAAGGCAATTGGAATAAAACTGAATGTACTTATGTATTTATTTACAGACCAAATTTGGGATAAAGGCAAAATAATATACAATATAAACACACACCGAAACTACCTAACAAAACCCTACTAGACACACAAATCAAATAACAGAAATCAAAAGCACAAATAAAGAACTGTCCTTCTCAAGACTTGCAGACTGAGGCAGGCTACTAAATGAGTCTCTTCCAAAAGTTCTCAAAGACCGGATGGTCGCAGGTTTGGTTTGGAGTGGTGTGGTGTGGTGTGGTGTGGTGTGGTGTGGGGTGGGGTGGTGTGGTGTGGTGTGGTGTGGTGTGGTGTGGTGTGGTGTGGTGTGGTGTGGTGTGGTGTGGTGTGGGGTGGGGTGGGGTGAGAGGACAGGGGGACCGATTTCCTGCTCCCCTGAAGCTGACAGTCCTCTGATCAGAGTTTTTTGTGAATGAGCAGCTGGCAGTCTTCAGTGATCAGTCTCAAGAATTTGTCACAGGCAGGTGTCTGTCAAACAGGTCTCAGTCTCCACCTCTCATAACTCTCCACCTCAGAACACAGGAAACAAGAGATAATACCAAATACAAACAAAGAAAACAAAATATAGGCCTAATACAACTACAAAAATACTAATTATGGCTGAGCATAACAGACGCGTTGAGAGCTTGTAGATCAGCTATTTTAAAATACTATGTTCAAGTTCAGGAGACTTCGGAAAAAAAGCTATTCTCCTGAATGCTGCATGGAAAGGAGTGGCATTTGCATTTCTGTCGTCATGTCGTAAATGCTACATTCGTGGTCTGGAAAGGGCAGTTGTTTTACAGACAGGTAAAAGGGCAGGGGCTGAAGCCCCCTTTGATGTCTATGTGTGCACGTCCCTGACCCCAATTCTGATTTGACTAATAAGCTACACTATGTTACTAATGAATACAAATATATAGATTTTGACCAATCTGTACTGTAGTATGTTGAGCATTTGGGATCCTCAACGGGGAGGGGGTCATTATTGAGAAATAAACCCCAACAGGGTAGCCTATACTTTAGACCCTGTTGGGGTCCTTATCACCCTCAAGGCGTTTATTTGAATTTCTCAATAACCACCGGCTCCCTATTGATTATCCCTTATTGCACGGCTTGGGTTTGTTACACGACCCAAGTAACACAACTATTTAATTTATCTTTAAAGGATTGAATTGCTTAGGCTAAGCAATCAACGGCATGCAGTGCAACACTGATTGGAAAGCACTGAAGTGTTGATCAAATATTAATCAATATTCTGACAGGCTCTATTATCTCAGTAGTAAAAAAAAATCACACCCGTGTGAACTGAGTGGTGCAAGGTCTTATATAGTCTGATCAGCTATGTCAGTGACGTCACACACTAACCATGGTAACCATGCTCACTTTTGCACGGACAGGTACACAAACATAGATACAGACAAAGCTGGTTGTTGGAGTGGTTTGCACCACTCAAAAATCACACCTGTGTGAACTGAGTGGTGCAAGGTCTTATATAGTCTGATCAGCTATGTCAGTGTCACACACTAACCATGGTAACCATGCTCACTTTTGCACGGACAGGTACACAGGTACACAAACATAGTTACAGACAAAGCTGGTTGTTGGAGTGGTTTGCACCACTCAAAAAATGTCAGCACTGTAGCTTTAACTTACAGTATGCATGCGAACACTCTATCTCCACGTCCAATCAATCAATCACAATGATAAGAGGTATTTACCATATTTATTTAGGACAGATATTAACGTCTGCTATGTATTTATTTTATCTTCTATAATCTAGAATTATAGCTCTGTGTAGGCTACAAGGCAATCTGAGAACCCATCGTCAAAAAAATAAAGGAAAAACAGCCAACAGGCTGTCTCGAGAGACAAAGGAGCGGAGCGGCGGAGGACGAAACGCGAATTTTGTTTGACAATATTGACAACGTTGACTTCCCGTAGTTGGGAGTCCGGAAGTAAGTAAGGCGAGTCAGGAACTTCTTCGAGTAGAAAGTTGTGTCAACACTAAACAAAATGTAAGTAACTCAGAATCTATGCTATTCATGACGAAACGTTTTTGTTTTTTTTGACGCTCCGACAACACTCCGATATATTCTCGTATGCGTGTTTTGAAGCCTCTAACATTGGACTACCAAACTGTCCTGTTAATGAAACATCATGACAGCAGATCGTTAACGCTATCCTGTGTTAGCATCAGTGCCACTGCCACATCGTCACTTGACAGTGTATGAGGCACAGTGGAGCTGGACTGCATGGTGGTGACATTTCAAAGTCTCTTAGCGTTATTATTTATTTACACGTTTCCTTCAGCAGTGCACCCACACTTTGTATTGTGTTTAAAGGGAGACGTTGCCGTGATTTCTCAACCTAAAACGTTTTTGTTCCTGGCCTGACCTCACGTCAGTATTGATCTTCTCAATATGCTATTGTGGACACTGGACAAAAAGAAAATGTCCTATGTCTTCTGAAACCAGACCTGTAAATATAATACCACAGTCAAAACCAGTGTGTTAATTTTACGAACGTGTACAAATGGAACCAAATGGACCCTTATGTGGCTATATGGGTGGGGTTGATTGATTCATTTGAAAATATTATTCAGTTATAGTAGCATGGGTACAGTTCAACCGAATGTACAGGTCAATACAAAAACTGCTACGAGGATGAAACCAGAAAAATCACTAAGACTTGTTTACATCATGGTCCTAATCATGATATGTATAGTATACATGCAGTTAAAGTAAAACACATGTACAGTATGGAAAAAAGGGCTTTGACTTTTTTACAGGGTCCATTTGGTTCCATTTGGACACTTAGAGTTACAGACAGATGGATAAGGTTCTATTTGTTTACATATGTATTGTAGACTGATGTAAATGAGCCTTCAGGATTTGGAGAAGCTTAGCCCCAGCTTTAATTGTCTGTTATGCAGGTTTTTGTTTCCATCAGTGCAAAACAATATCCTCAAAATCTAAATGTCATAGGGATGCGGTGGCACAGTCGGTAGTGCTGTCGCCTCACAGCTAGAAGGTCCTGGGTTCTATTCCCGCTGGGGGCGTGTTCTCTCCTCCGCGTCATCAGTGCCCATACCTGAAGTGGGGTTGGCCTTTCTGTGTGGAGTTTGCAAAATCATGGGATAAAATAATAACATCTAAATGTGTACACACAGCTGAGTTTTGCCTTTCTGTGTCGAGATACTGACATTCTGATATGGTTAATCATCATGGGCGGATTTTATATTGCCTCACTGACAGCAGGGCTGGCTTTGGGTGAAGTTTAATACCAGCAAATACTATTTTGTTTACCACTAATACCACCCTGTTCAATAAGACAGCTCACAGTGCTAACCTTGTGATGTTCAAGTTCCCTGAAGATGGATTAAAGCTGCAATCCATGACTCATTTGAACGATTAAAACTTTATTTTAACCAAACATTTTGGTAGAGCATGTGGAAAACACTAGCACATCTGTCTTTAAAACACTAGAACTAGTACAACGGCAGTTCGTTGGAAGTGGTCCCCTTAAGACATTTAGATGTGGGTAGGACACAGACTAGTTGACACATGGCACTGCCTTAAGCTCATCAGCATCTCCAGCGGCGCCGGGGAGTGACTGATGAGTGTTAGAAATATATCTTCTCATGCAGGAGACCTTGTGTCCAAACCCAGGTAGTATACATTTACGGATTGACACTTTAAACGAACTTTTGACTGTATTACATTTTGAGTAATATATATATATATATTTTTATGATCTCACAGGGGTTGACTTTACACAGCCAGCTGGAGGAATGTTCCTCGGTACAACTCGTCCCAATTGGCACAACAAAAGCTCCCGTCGTCTAGCATCCCTCTTGCAGCCACTGGAGAAGGTTGCTGTAGTGAATCGTCACAGAGGACCGCTGTGGCCTTCTCCCTGTCCCAAAGTTGGCCATGGCTCTCGAGGAAGAGGAAGAGGAGTTGACTCCGGCGGCGGCGGCAGCGGCAGCCAGGCCCAAGGATGAGGTCGAGGACGTGTTCACGTCGGTGCGCTTTCTCGGCTACATCTCCAGCGTCACCCTGCTGGTGGCCGTGTGCGTGGGCATGTACGCGTGCTGGGAGGAGACGGACGAGCCCATGATCCTGGTCATCTTCATCCTGGGGCTGTTCGTCCTGGCCATTGCCAGCATCCTCCACTACTACTTTGCCATGGAGAAAGCCAGCCTGAGCCTGTTCCACCTGTGGCTGGGCTTCCTGCTGGGCCTCCTCTGCTTCCTCAACAGCCCCGCCCTGTTCCACAACGTCAAGCTGCAGGTCACCAACTACCTGCTCCTGGCCAGCGCGGCCATGAAAGCCATATGGGCGCTCACCGAGCGGATATGCAGCTCCGTCCGTTACAAGCCTGCGCTGCTCACGTCGACGGAGTTCCTGGAACTGCTGGGCATGGGCATCGCCAGCACCATCATGCCCCTCCCCGAGTCAGCGGCCATCGTCGGCCTGGTGGTGGCCCTGGGAACACTCATCGTGGATCTGAGGATGAAGTCTCTCCTGGCGCTGCCCAACCTGATTTGCTTCACCCTGGTCACCGCCCTGGCGTTCTTCCAGGCGCTGGGCATCAAGGCCAACCCCTACGCGCTGGGCTGCTACCTGGGCAGGCTGCTGTGCGAGCCCCTGCTAGACGTGTACTTCAGTGGGCTGGGTCCCAGCGAGCGCTGGCTGCCACTGCTGTCCCTGGGCAGGGTGTGGAGGAGGCTGTCGCTGCTGCCTCTCAGCCTGGCCGAGCTGGCCTTTTTCGTTCTGGCTGCCTTAAAGGTACTGACTCAGGAATGCTGATCTACAAGCTCACAACGCGCCGCATTGTGTGACACGTTGTGAGCTTGTCGTTCTGTTATTTTCGCTAGAAGTTTTGACAATTTCTGACAATATAATGCCCAAAACACGGATGCCACGGTTAAAGTGGGGAACAGCAGTGTGGTAATCTGTATACTCATCATGTGTGACACCCGGTACAATGAGAGCCTAAGAAAATGTAATAATTTCTCCAAATGTGATGCACTGCCCAGAAAGACCGATTTTGGCTAATGACCTTGTCATGGCTGCATGATTATCATTAAATGATATGGCCCCGCCAACTCAATGTTATGATCATTTACATATTATGCAAAGCTACTAGCATTAAAATGACCTGAAATCATTAATTTATTGACTGTAGTGTAGAATCTAAAACTGATACTGCTGTTCAACGAAGTGTGATAGCATCTTTAAATGATACATCATTTATTTTACTTTCTTAGCTGTGGTATGAAGCAGGGGTGGGCAACTTAGATAATGGAAAGGACCACTATATTTCCACACTCACTCCAGAGGGCCACATTGCATATTTCTGTCGTAGCAAAAATAGATTAGCTATTTTGAATAATTTTTTGCTATTTTTGAATTGAAATCCTGAAAAGTAACCTTTTTTGTATTTAATTTCAAATGCATTTAGTTATAGTTATGTTAACTTTATGAACTAAATACAAATACATTGGACATAACAAAAGACAAAATCATTTTAATACTAATTAAGCTACATATGCAGTATGGATTAAAGTGGGTTTGTTTGCATGTTTGGAATTGTAACAGCTGAAATCAATAATATCTCAGTATTAACCTACAGGCTGCATTAAGTGACTGTGGGTGCTGCATGTTGCCCATGTACGTATGGTCTATGGTACTAATAGTACTATGAGGCATTCTGATAACACGAACCGTTGTCTGTCTTGCCCCTTCCACAGCTGGGTCACCTGGAGCTGTGGTACCTGGTGATACCGGGCTTCTGTGTGTTCGGCCTGTTCTGGTCCGTGTGCCACGTGGTGCTGCTCGTCACGCTGTGGGGCTTCCACACCAAGCTGAGCGAGTGCCAGAGCGCCTGGCGGTCCCAGCGCTCCGGCAAGCGCAGCCTGGACCGCGTCATGGCCTCCCGGGGCATCCGACACTTCTGCCTCATCTCCGAGCGCCTCGTTCTCTTCAGCATGCTGTCCACCGCCATACTGGGAGCTGTGTCCTGGCAGGTGGGAACTGTTATACTAGCAATGATCATACTGATACTCGTGCTATTACTTATGCCAGGGATTCTCAACGTTTTTGGCCGGGGACCCCCGGAAATGCTTTGGCAATGTCTCGGGACCCCCGCCCCGCCCCCTCCCGACCCCCAATATAAATTGACTGCTACAATAACCTTAAACCATTTTGGGCGGGAACCCCTTTTGGTGTTTTAAGCATTGTTATAATTTAGCTATTGAAAAATAGCAGATCTACAAGCTCATAGCGCGCCACCGAGTGGCGCGCTACGAGCTTGTAGGTCTGCTATTTTTGAAAAATCGTGAAAAAAAAAATATATATATATATATATATATATATATATATATATATATATATATATTTTTTTTTAAAATATTTTGGGGACCCCCCAAAATAATTTGGCGACCCCCCGAGGGGTCGCGACCCACGGGTTGAGAACCCCTGGCTTATGCTACTGCCATGTACTGGTGCGGGACTGTTATTACTTCTATTATTGCTGCTTCTACCAATACTATTACTGCTGCTGCTACTACAAATAGTATTACTACTACTCTGTTTCTCTTACTAGACATACTATTACTACTATTGCTGCTGCTACTCCAACGGTTCAACAATAATAATTGAAGTACCAATTATAGCAAAAATTATGGAGGTGCTGCTGGGTCAGTTCAGAATAAATCACTAAAATAATCGGTAAATAAGTTTAGCTGAAATGTATTAAACAGCAAAGCACATTAAGCTTCAAATAACTAAATATTCACTTAAACAAAACCAAATAAAACTAAAGGTTTACACTAAATCAATTAGTGTCCTGGCACTGTCCATAAACTAAACTCAAATGTCTAAAAGAAAGCAAATTGCAAAAGTCTATGCAGTGAGTATGGTAAGGCTCGTCTTACCACCCTTTTCTGTAACTCTTAGGGCCGATTCATACTCCTATTTTACCGCTGTAGTGCCGAAATGATTTCGGCTCGTCAGAAATTTTCAGTAGCACCGAAGAGCCGACTTTAGGACGGTACCCCCGTAGTGTGTAGTAATCCACAGTTGAAATATTGCAGTTGAGATATTGTCCCTTATCATTTGACCCATTTAGGCCTGACCTCAAAATTTTAAAAAATCTGTCTAAATCCTCCAGTTTTCTGAAATAAATATTTTCACGATTTTTCAAAAATAGCAGACCTACAAGCTCGTAGCGCGCCACTCGGTGGCGCGCTATGAGCGCCACTGAAAAAAGGACAATATCGATGGCCTCCAACTGTATGCACCACAGCCACATCATGAACATGAAATACAACTCGATGCCTTCTAATAAAACTTAGATCAGTAAATTAATAGAAAGTACATCATAATTGAAACCTCACGTGACTCTGGGCACAGAGGTTACGTTACACTACTGCTGCAGCTTCTACTGGTCGTACTATAAATATAAAAGGTTTAGTTTGTCCTTGCCAATGTTGTAGCGGGCGGTTTAGACATAAACATGGACTTGTAGCCATCTGCCTGTCTCTATGAAAATGATAAAATGCCATTTGTAGTGCACGGCCCTCTCCTTTTTTCCAAACAGTTCATAATTAATCCAGTGTGATAACTGCTGCAGCAATGGAATGGTAATTACATTCTCTCATTTTTAATCAGCGAGGTTCACTCAAGAAGCAACACATTTAGTATGATACACGGGTCATGCTGTTGCACAATACAATAAAGAGTAGCCAATTATTTCTATTCCTTTTTCTCCCAATTTAGTCGTTATGCCAATTAATTCCTCCCAACTGCTAGTTTCCACCGCTGACTCACCTGCCAGTGAGGACCCCCTCCCCCACCAGGAGGACGTCGTGCCTCTGGCCTACTCTGGTCCGGGGGACCACCAGTGGTCCTTGAGGGGGTTCCAACTTCCAGGTGGTCCCCAGCTAAATGATGCAGAGTTGGTAACCAAATGAAACCCTTATAGATCTTTAACTCTTGAGAGAGTAAAATGAAACCAAATGGAGACTTACGGGTCATTTTACTCTCTCACGAGTTAGAAGAATTATTAGAATTAGAATTATTATTATTAGAACGTTTGCCTGTTATCTCTCCTAATGGTGATAACGGCGGTAAATGAGTTAAAGCCAGGGCAATAACCATACATTTTGCAATGCCAAGACCAGCCCGTTGCACATCATGAACCACTGTTATAAACCCCGGAGTAAGATGCTAGACAGTGGCAGTGTGGACTGAGTTGTTAGTCAATCTCCTCTGAAACTGCGACACTGCCTCTATCAAGCGTAACAAATTTAATTAGTGCTTTAATATCCCATATCTACTCGCATACAGAGCAGCAATACATTATTTAAGCGTTTACCTTGTAGTATAGTCTCAGGGGCCCACAATCCTAATTTGAGACCTGTTTATTGTTCATTTCGATTGTGAATTTGCTCTAGAAAATTTGTCGCAAAGTTAGTATTCATTGTTTGGTGGGAATTTCGGAGACATTACATGTACGCATATTTATTCTTTCAGGCTGTTGAAATGCACTAAATAGGGTTATGTAGGGCCGGCCACTTAAATCCACTAGTGTCTGTATAGCCAAATTACTAAGTGTTCCTCAAACTAAAACTGACATTCATTAATAAGTTCCAAGCCGGCATTGCATCTCTTCCAATTGATGTTTCTTGGCGGTACCAAACACTATAAAGACGACAGTTGATAAGCTAGTCTTTCATCTTTCTTTCCCTGATGTACTCTAGACAAATCACTATATTCTACAGCAGGGAATGCAACTCCACTAGAAAAAAAAACCACACATTGGCCTTTTTCTTTCATACCAGGACATCAAAGCTGCAAAACCATTACAGCATCTCAAGGGCTTGTCATCTACCTATCAGCCTGGTGCTTTGCTCTCTTTAGTGGTGGACAGTAAAAGAGTACATTCACTTGACTAGAGTACATGAATAAATACATTTTTATTTATTTTTTATTTTTTCTGTTCCAAGTTATCCTAACTTAACTTGGAACAGAATCAAGTGTGTTATGGTCATGCTTCCTCAGGAGCCTTGGCTTTGGTTTGTTCCAGGCTGAAAACTCTTATGTATGGACCCGAGACCTATAGGCTCCAATGCATGTTTCGAGTTCGATTCTCAATCCTGACGGCCTTTACTGCGTGTTAATCTCCATCTCTCTCTCGCTGTTTCCTGTCTACCTACTGTATAAATTAAAAAAATAAAAAATACGCCAAAAAAATAAAATTAAAAACAAAATATATATACATGGATTTTCTGAACTGTGTATGGAGTAAACTGATGGGAAATTAATTTCCCGGAAACTACGTCCTGAAAGTGGGCCGGCCGTCACTGCAAAGCTCTATTGCTATGTTTCTATGTCAGTGGTTCTTTGATTTTTCAAAAATAGCAGACCTACAAGCTCGTAGCGCGCCACTCGGTGGCGCGCTAGGTCTTGTAGATCTGCTATTTTTCAATAGCTAAAGCATAACATAATGCTAACACCAAAAGGGGTTCCCGCCCAAAATGGGTTAATAATAGTCCTCGCTGAACAGGTCTGGGTGTGTAGTGTGTACTGATAGTCTGTTATTGTCCGTTGTTATGTTCCGTCGTCTGATATGTGCAGTGCTGTCTAAAGGAATTTTCCTATTGCACTCTTGTATGTCCTCGGCCTAGAGCAGGGGTTCACAACCTTTTTGGCCGGGGACCCCCGGAAATGCTTTGGCAATGTCTCGGGACCCCCGCCCCGCCCCCTCCCGACCCCCAATATAAATTGACTGCTACAATAACCTTAATAATAGAGACAATGCACCATAAATAAATACTGAAACCAGATATAATCATTAGGAAGGTGTATGCATGTACTATGTGTACCATGTAAACTCTTAATTTTCGATTTTCCATCTTCAGTTGGGGAAAAAAAAACATTTTTTTTTTTTTTATAATTTGGGGACCCCACAAAATAATTTGACGACCCCCGAGGGGTCGCGACCCACGGGTTGAGAACCCCTTGTCTAGAGCAGGGGTTCACAACCTTTTTGGCTGGGGTTGTCCCCCGGAAATTCTTTGGCCATGGCTCGCGAAAGGGGCCCAGTATTGCCAAAGACTGAAACAGTTTGAAATTCTGAAATTAAAATCGAGACGGTGATGACATTATTTTTTATTTATACAGGATGCATAAACGTGTCTGCCTGTGTTTTTTTTTTTACTGCAGCCGTACAGCGGCCTCTTCCTGAGCGCTCTGCTGGTGGTGCTGCCTCTGGAGTCACTGATCCACGGCCTGTTCCACGAGCTGGGCAGCTGCCTGGGGGGAACCTGTGTCGGCTACGCCCTGGTGGTCCCCACCGCCTACTGCAGGTACAGAGGAGGGGGGGGGAGTATTAACAGATTCTACAAATGTCTTTTAAATCATGACAGTTTTCTGTATCAGTGGTGCCCAAACTATTTCATGTCAAGGACCCTCGGATTGACTGAGAAAGGAGAGGCCGCACAGCTCGTAGTCACGATGCCAACAAATCTTTATTTTTCCAACGTTTCGGCAACAAGTTGCCTTCTTCAGGGAATGACATACAAGGAGTAACAACAGCTATTTATAAAGATTGGGACAAGGGATTAGGGAGTGTCCTCAATCAGGCCAACACCCGAAGTGGGTGATTGGTAGCCTGGCTAATAAGCCAGACTCAAATCACACTGTCGTGTGGTATTTGAGTCTGGAGATGCTGTGTATGGATCTTGTTTCCCGGGGGGCGGGTTCAAACATTTTCTCTTTGACGCAATTGGTCAGAGCTACTGTCAGTCAAAGGTCTCAAGCATTGAACGTCACTGTACCAAAGCCCGCCCATATTGCATACCGTGTCCCGATTGGCCACACCAGTTCTCTGGTGTAGGAAATGGGCGTACAATTGAGCCTCTCCAGACCGTAATCCGCCGGCAGGCAATTTTCTTTTTGCCAACGGCTGATTCGGTCTGGCTTATTAGCCAGGCTAGGTGATTGGTTGCTGGCAACAATAACTTTATTTGTACATCATAATTATATAGAACAATAATGCAAAATGCAAAAACGACACCAGTCAATAGAAAAATATGTAATTATGTATAGAGGCCTACATTAAAAACATATAGAGTATAGAATATAAAAATAGTCTAATAGACAGTATGTAACCCAGATCCTGTTCCATGGTTGCATGACCAATAAAAGGAGGGGTAAGTACACCAGCAAGATATTAAACATTAAAAAAAGGACCCTCGGATTATCTGTATTTGGCCGCGGACCCCCATCTGAAAATCTGTACTTTGGTCTTCTTCGTGGCCTTTTTCGTGCATTCTGTTGCCACTGGCGCCGCAGCACCGGGGTCAATGGTGGCATGGAATCGGTTAACCCATTTTGACCTGAGATCAGATTCTAAAAATGTCTTCTACATCCTGACAGTTTTCTGAAAAATCTATGTTTCTATGTCAGTCGTTCTTCGATTTTTTTAAATAGCAGACCTACAAGCTCGTAGCGCGCCACTCGGTGGCGCGCTATGAGCTTGTCGATCTGCTATTTTTCAATAGCTAAAGCATAACATACCAAAACACCAAAAGGGGTTCCCGCCCAAAATGGGTTAAAACACTGAATTGGGCTAACGTTGGGAACCGGTTTGGACATTACAGGCACCGACACATGCAATCAGTCATTCCAGTAATCGCCAGTTTGCATAAAATCAACTGAATAAATAGACCAATAACTATAAACATTTCTGCTAATGCTCGGTCTCTTAAGGGAGCGTTCAACAGCTCCCTCCCCGGCATACTAAGTCATCAAGTCAGAGCCGTTAGCCCTTAGATTTCCCCCTACCAGCCTCTCCCCAAGCGAGCACTCTCTGTTGGCTGAATGCTTTCAGAATAGCCAAGTTCGATGTAAAGAATGTCAACACGTCTCGTTATGAAGTTATGTATTCAAGCATTTTAGCTCTTTTTTTTTTCTTGCATCCAGGCCCTCAATTGACCTCTTACTTAACCCATTTTGGGCGGGAACCCCTTTTGGTGTTAGCATTATGTTATGCTTTAGCTATTGAAAAATAGCAGATCTACAAGCTCATAGCGCGCCACCGAGTGGCGCGCTACGAGCTTGTAGGTCTGCTATTTTTGAAAAATCGAAGAACGACAGACATTTTTAGAATCTGATCTCAGGTCAAAATGGGTTAAATAGAGGAAGCTAGCCAGATGTGATTGTTTTGCCGGCCTTGGGTCATTTTGGTATTCAACCCTGGCAGTGGTCAGCACTGCAGTGTCCTGAATGCAAAGGACATTAGGGGCTCCATCTTGCGCCACCCCTTACCCCTTATCCCTAAACTTATTTGCCATTTTCTTTACTATTTTAAAACATTTAAAAATAGTTCAACTAGCCAATCTACATCGACACGTTGTTTAGCTTGTAGATCGGCTATGTGTACTATTTTTAAAAATGTTTTAAAATAGTAAAAAATGGCAAAATAAGTTTAGGGGTAAGGGGTGGCGTAAGTCGTAAGATCTAGGGCTAGGTCTTTGAAACATGTGAACCTGTAAGCTTAGCAGCCGTCTTCAACATCGGAGAGGATCAGTTTTGCCTTAAGGCCTATTCATAGTCTGGATTTTCGGTGGTGAGGTGACCATAACGTTGAGCGGTGGTGATGAGCGGTGGTGAGTAAAAACAGAGAGAAGGGCTGGAGCGGTGGCGGTGGTTTGCTCTTCACCGCGGCTCGTGACGTCATGTTGTAGTTCGGTGGTCACCTCACCACCGAAAATCCAGACTATGTATGAGCCTTTAGAGTAGACCGCCACTGGCGCCAATTTACAGACCCTTAAGAGAACCAGTTCCCTAACAGCACCCCGCTTACCATAGCCATCTGTGAGTAGCCATCAGCTGGATGGAGCTGCAGAAGCAATTTCCACAACCCCAATGAGTCAGGGAGCAGAAAATAGTAAAAAAAAAAATACTCCCTTTCAGCACAAACGAGGGCATTTTAGTTAACCATTAGTGACAGAGTCATTAGGTCTTTGGACACGTTTATGGCTAGTGCGGCTTTTCTGGGGGTGGGGGGTTAACTTGTTAGCTTAGTAGCTAGCTCTGGCAGGCTGGCTCCTCTCCAGGTGATTTGGGAGGCAGCTCCATGTCCTGCCAGAGCCTGTGGGGTGCTCTGTATGCCAGGCCTGCTGCTCCCACCGCTGTGGGATGCTCTGTATGCCAGGCCTGCTGCTCACACCGCTGGGACAGCGGGGGGGCTGCACATCATGTTTTCACAATGACAAAGAGACCTCAGGGTGGAGTGGGGTGGTGGGGGGGGGGGGGGGGTAGGACCAGGAGAGGTAAAACGGCTGAGAAGAGAACGTAAGAGAGATTGATGAAGGGGAAACCGAGATGCAGAGAGAGACTGTCGTAAAAATAGATCCGAAGAGAGAAGGAAGAAGATGGAAAGAGAATGTTTAGGATCGAGCAGTAAACGGAGACAGTGGTGATGGAGAGAAGGAGAGGTGAAAGGATGATAAGGCAAGAGACGTAGTCTGAATGCCGACCTTCAGGCCCTTGGCCTCCTAGAGCACCAGGAGAGCAAGACAGATAACATTATGGCTATGTTGTCAAGTATATGGCCCTATACAAACCCCTTTATGAAGACATAAAAAGACACTGTGGTTGATGTTATGCTTCTCCCTAAAGGAATATTATACATGTTTGGTGTCATTTTAATGTCTACTCTGGCTTTTGAGAGCACCCCAGACAGTTTTAATTGGCTTGATTCAGTATTTAGATGACAGATTTGATATAAATGTTGTCACACACACGACACCCTACTAAAATAAATAAGTACATAAATAAATGCAGAACAGTGACACTGGGTTTCAGGTGGTTAAGTTTCTCAGTGATGTGTGACTAGACTTGTTGACAGATGCAGAATACCTTATTTCATAAGGCTGTCTGAACACCCCGTTTCCTCTGATGAGGAAAAATTGCAAGTAACGCCTTGTGATTTGACCGCTGTGCTCACCAGCATTATAATTCAATATATTTTGCAATGAACTGTGCAGCCCCTGCACCAGCATTTATACCTTTCAGAATGCTGAGTCACACATAGAGGCAGTGTTCGGCAAATTAATTTCATTCGCACTGAGCAGGTGCACTTCTTAATTAGCTGACCCTAGTACCACTTGGTTCCATTCTACTGTGAGCACCAAGATGTGTTTGTAATTACGGAATAAAAGTTGAGCCAACATGGAGAGGTTGTTATGTTCCTACTATTCAACAATTACCGCCTTATGCTACTCATTACATCAGCACTCGGTTACAAGATTGACTTGTATGTCCTTTTACTGCAAAGTAATTAGTGATTTCACTCCATCCCTCTGACTCGGTATAATTGTCTCATGGTTCGTGGGACCAGTGCACAACTTAGAGCTCAGCATGGCTAATGGCACGGACGTGATGGAATAAAGCGCTCACAGTGCTGAGCGTGTGAGTGATATTTACACGACGCGACACATTGTGAGCTTGTAGATCTGATGTTTTGGCGCACAAAACAAATCGATTGAAATGGTCATCGGTTGTATAAGTTAGAACTAATAGAACGTGCTTCTTGATTATTTGTGACCAGATTTGACAGAGACTTTTTTTTTTTTTAATGAGTTAATAGCACAGGCAGATTCTTCACATACTAGAGCATGTCTGAAATAAATGTCAGAGCTGAAATCGACATGTAAATATGAAATAAATGCCCAAACATGTAGCTAGGTGTAATGTTAGAGACCACAGAAGTGAACCTTTCAAGCCTGTTTTCTCAACTCGCTGTTTTCTGCAAGACATTACTCTATAAGCCATATCTCCAAAATTAATTCACACCTGATAAACTCCCCCCTGTAGGACGTATAACCCCGTAATCACATGCAGCCGCCCATCAATAAGTTGTGTGTGTGTGCGTGCGTGCGTGTGTTCAAACTGAACAACCAATATGTCAATTTGAAGCTATGATTCTCTGCTTTCATATGACATGAAAAAACGAAAATTCAAAAAAATCCAATGGCAGTCCCTCAGTCAAATTTAGTCACATTTGATAAAAGGAAAAATACAGTACATCGGTAGAGTAATCGCTGTCACTGTGAGGTCCCCTGGGACATGTGTGTCATTACAGTATCACACCGATGTCCCGAAACACATTGATACACATTTATCGCATGCTTTACGAGATAAATGATTCAAATTCTACTACCGCATGAAACCGTAATCACAAACATACGTGGCTTTCAACAAAATAATAACGGCTGCCCCGCTCGCTAGTCTACATGCTGCGTACAAGAAAATTAATTCACACCTGATAAACTCCCCCCTGTAGGACGTATAACCCCGTAATCACATGCAGCCGCCCATCAATAAGTTGTATGTGTGTGCGTGCGCGTGTGTGTGCGCGCACTAGATCTGGGTGTTAACATCCACCTCTCTTTGTCAGGCAGGCTCTCATATGCAATCGTCATTCTAGGAGGAACAGAAAGGGGTCAACTCATCTCACATTCTCTCTGCCACACTATCCCGCTCTCTGTAACACACACACACACACACACACACACACACACACACAGAGCATATTATTACATCTCTGCACTCACCTTCCCTTCACCTCAATTCCCATCCTTTCCTTTTCGTTCAGGCTCTTTGCTCTGTGCTCCACTCTCTCTTCTCCCTCGCTCTGCCCGTCTCATATCCACGTCTTTTGTTCACGTGTTCAACTCGTTGTACATGCAGCGGGCAGGCCTTCCTCTTCCGCCTGCGCTTGGCTTCATCCTCTCTGCTGCCCGGGAGCAAGTTCAGAAGTCAAACTGCCATGTCTCAGACTTATTCATGTAGGTTAAAAACCCTCCGTCCAACTTCCCTCTGCCTCTTTTCTTATTCCTTCATTTGACCTTTTGCACTATTGCACAATTCCTTGCAGCAGCTTCCTCGACTGTCTGCTTCACTGCCTGTGAACTTTCTCCCCTCCCTCAAACTCCACTCTCCATCCCCTGTTTTGACCATCAGCCAAAATTTGGAGCCTAACCTTAAGTTCCTGGTCTTTTTTTCCCTCCCCTCCCCTCCCTCGCAGTGCCGACGGCCAGCCTGCCCTCCTGCCTCCGGAGCAAGTGCAGGAGTCGAACCTGCGCTCCACGGGCATGCTAAACAACGTGCAGCGCCTCTTCGGCCACCACATGGTGCAGACCTTTGGCTGCGACTATTCGGCGAGCGGCGTGACGCTGGAGGCCCTGCAGGCCAAGCTGCGCGCCTTCCTGGATCTGCGCACGGCCGACGGCCCGCGCCACGACACCTACCTGGTGTTCTACAGTGGCCACAGCCGACCCGGCACTGGGTCCTGGGCCCTGGCTGGTGAGAAATACAGTTTGGCTACTGGGTTTTGTTTTGTTTCTAAGCAAGGGGTTTGTCGGTATCGGTATGTGCTGTCTGTCCCCTCAAAAGTAGAGCAATCACAGCTCTTGCCTCTGGATGCAAGATGTCACACAACAGGTCATCTTGTGAAAGAATGTAAAAGCCATGTACAGTTGGGTGCCACCGATATTGTCCCTTATCATTTGACCCACTTAGGCCTGACCTCAAAATATTCAAAAAATCCTTCTAAATCCTGCAGTTTTCTGAAATAAATATTTTCACGATTTTTCAAAAATAGCAGACCTACAAGCTCGTAGCGCGCCACTCGGTGGCGCGCTATGAGCTTGTAGATCTGCTATTTTTCAATAGCTAAATTATAACATAATAAAACACCAAAAGGGGTTCCCGCCCAAAATGGGTTAACTGTCCTTTTGCGCAGATCACGCAAACCTCAGCAAAAAGAAAAGGACAATATCGATGGCCTCCAACTGTAAAAGCTTTCCGACGAAAGGTAAACAGTGTTTGTTCCAATGATACTCGAGTGTGTGTGTAACGAGTGTGTCTGTGGGGGGTGGGCAAACTCCATATTTTAAAGTGAACGCGTATGGTGGCACCTGGAACTGGGGTTTATGCTAACAGCTGGCCGCAATAAATGAGTTAAAACGCGAATTAAACAATGAAAACATAACTCATGGAACTGGGAGGATTGAGAGGGACAGAAACATATTTTGTAATAGCCCATCTACAAGCTCATTTGACGCGTTGTGAGCTTGCAGGCTATTTTAACTTTTTCTTTTTGAGTGGTGCAACAGCTATGTGTGTCCCTGGCTGTGTCCGAGCACGAAAATAGCGTTTGGTTGGTTTTCACAACCAAGTGTCACTGTAGCCTAACAACACACACACACACTCCCGGGGACCCCAACACGGTAAAGGTGGTTGCACACCGGCCGCGTTTTTCGGAAAACCGATGGAGAAACTCCGCTAAAAATCCGAATTCGCATCCGATTCGCGCCCGGTGTGTGGAGACCTTATCTGTCATTTCTGGACCGTTTCGGAGGCGGGGTGGCTTGCCGGAACCGGCCCGACACCCGGTCGGAATCGATGCAAGAGTTGGAAATAATCTTAACATTGATTTGAAGTCATATCTCCCAAGCCTACATCAAACCAATGTTTTGTTTTTTTAAACTGGCCATTCCCCCTAATCACTAATCCACCCCCGCAGAACACGGGAGTGTTTACGTGCGAACTCCCTCTCCCACTGTTGGCAAAGTTTATTGGCAAATGGTCCCCCACAAGGAAACACTTGCTTTTCTCTTCACTCATTCCCTGATATTACCTTATGGTGCTTCGGAGAGGATAAATCGGAGAGGATAAATATAATCACTTTCTCCATACAAATGCCTAAATTGTCTAAATTGTACAACGCCATTACTGAGGGTAATTGTCTGCTTTCTGTCAGGTTCAGAGTCTAATTGTGTGCAAATGTGGACACATTCTCATTCCACACAGCAGGCAAATGGGGAACACTTATTGCAGCTTTCTAGTCCTATTTTCACTCTTAGCTGTAAATGTTGTGCCACTAAATTACACAAGCAGACCTATACGTATTCCTTGTTTGTACAATTGATCACAGTCACGTCTCGGTACAAAATGTCCCAATCTAGTTATTCCCAGACCTCTGATGCTGGTAAGCATACGGTATCGCATATTGCCAGGCATTCAGTATGTGGACACAGCCTTGAGTTTTATTGCGCATCTGCTCAGTGCACTTGCTGAACTTGCCCACAGTTTTGCTACCTACAGCATCAATCATTCTGTAGTGGAGCTACTCAGCAGGCAACCCTTTTTTTCTTATTCTTTTGGCTGGACCGCAAGGGGCCAGTCACTCACTGCACTGAGTCACTATGTCGCTGAGTGACTGATGAAGTTGCCCCATTAGTTGGTTGGCCCAACAAAAACAACAACAACAACAATATACAGTAGCTGCTCGCAAAGCAGTCGTCCCTCCAGAGTCCAGCCTCCAGACTATGGGATGTAGTCTCTCCTCAGTTGGCCTTCATATACTGAACGAACTAGCATATACAACAAACTAGCAGATTGAAGAGTATGAGTATTTCACCAATACTGTTTGTGTTGGACTGTATGATTATGATTAATTAATAAGTCATCATGATCAATTTCACATCTACAATGGCTAGTTTGAAAGTGTGTCAATAATATTCATGAGTTTCTATACAGGAAATATGCGGTCACGTTCAACAATCTTTTTGTTTTTCTCCTCTCCTCTCCTCTCCTCTGTGGTCCTCCTTGCTCCTCCAGGAGGTGAGTCTCTCCCCCTGGCCCAGCTGCTGGAGTGGTGGAAGGAGAAGAACGCGGGCCACTGCTCTCGCCTCATCGTCGTGCTGGACACGGAGAACTCCCTGGCCTGGGTGAAGGACGTGCGTCGGGTGGAGGGCGTCTACGTGGCCGTGCAGGGCGCCGAGATGCCCCTCGCCGGCGTCGGCCTGGACGCCGAGTCGGGGGACGGCCTCCCGCGCCTGGGCGACTTCACCGCCGACTGGGTGGAGTTCAACTGCAACCCGGGCGGCGGTGATGCCGGCAGCCAGGGGCGGGGCGGCATGACCGCGGCCTACGGCTGCTCCAAGCGCTGGAGCGACTACACGCTCCACTTGCCCACCGGCGAAGACGTCGCCAAGCACTGGAAGGCTCACTTCCCGCGGGCCACCTATCCCATGGTGCACCTGTCCAGCTGGTGCTGCGGCCTCAACCTCCTGTGGCTGTGCAGCGCGTGCCTGCGGTGCTTCAGGAGACTCAAGCTGGCCTGGTTCCCTCCCGCCGTCCTTGACACCGGGCAGGGAATCAAACTGGTGAATTGGTGAACTTGTTGTGGTGTTTGATGGTCGGAGCGGTGAGACTCGGGAACGCACATCCTGAGTCGGAGGAGTCTATGCCAAAGGGACAAACAATGCTACCTATAGAGCGTCGCAGTCCCGCCCCCTACCATGGACCAGGAAATGAAACCCAATGCATTTTTCCCATAGACATTTCTTAAAGTATTTATTTAAAGACGGTTACGCCGCGGACAAAGCCAACTCGAGTCATGACAACTCATGACAACACAAACAATATTTTGGACCAAACAAATAATTATAAAGAAGAAAAACAACAAAAAAAGTGTTGTAACCTGCTGTTTTTTTCTTCTTTCTAATTATTTGTTCGGCCCAAAAAATTGTGTTTGTTGTCATGATTTGTCACGACTCGAGTTGGCTTTGTCCGTGGCGTAAACGTCTTTAAATAAATACTTTCTGAAATGTCTATGAGGAAAATGAACGGAGAATCATTTCCTGGTCCATGGTAGGGGGCGGGACTGCGACGCTCTATACTATACGAGCGCAAAGCGTACACACAATATTTCCAACTGAATTAACAGTGGTTAGCTAAGTATTCCAAAAAGGGGAACCTTCAAAACGTGATTCAGAGGTCACCATAACAGACAGACAATCCATTTTCCGGTAATTCAATCAGTGGGTTTTTCGTTTTGATTGGTTTACTGTTGTTGCTTCTTAGTTTAAAAAATCACACCCGTGTGAACTGAGTGGTGTAAGGTCTTATATAGACTGATCAGCTGTGGTCTGACGTAATGTCTGACGTAATGAAATCACACCTGTGTGAACTGGGTGACCATAGCAACCGTGCTCATTTTTTGAGCACAGACAGACAGACAGACAGACAGACTAACAAAGCCAGTTGTAGGAGTGGTTTACACCACTCAAAAATATATATACATTCAGATAAGCCAATTATTTTTAACCCCTTTTTTCTCCCAATAATTAATTAACCCACACGACATGTTTTGAGGTTTGCCACTGCTGTTGTACTCTAGTCAACAGTTCACCTGCCAGTCAGGAGCCCCAACCGAGAGGATGCAGCATCTCCATCCTACTCCTCCCGGTCAGCCTGTGGACAGGCACTGTCTCAGCCCGTACGAGTCACTAGCACAGCCTTCCCTCCCCTGAACATTGCCAGTTGTGTTTGCCGTATAGATGCTCGGTGGAGCCGGATGCACCGCAGTAGATTGGATACCCTAAACTCTGCGGTGGTTGACATGTACTGTTACTAGGGCTGCCCCCGACCAAGGATTTGAATAGTCGACTAATTAGGCAACTAAAATGCACGATTTGACTGATCAGTCTGATAACAATTTTTTTTTATGAAATAAAGGATTATTCCATTTGGGCAGTGGGGGTTGCCTAATGTCTGATTTAGCATATAGCTTACTTGCTTCTTGTTGTTTTCCCCCCAAAACTATGTGTTAATTAATATAACAAATTAGGCCAATCTACAAGTCGAATCATGCAAAAAAAAAAAAAAAAGACATTGACTAATGGACCAAGAGATTGGTAGTCGACTAAGACTCCCTCGATCGATTAATCACCTAATCAAGGCCAGGCCTAAAACTGTTAACCCTTACACCACCCACGCGCTGGTTGGCTGCTTTGTATAATTTGTCTGGTTAATTTTGTCATAGCTGTTACTGTTTACGTGTTGTTTTTTGAGGAAGAGTCCCTTTTACTGATTTCTGCAACACTGCATAAGACTGAAGTCTTTTTATTTAAAGCTTGTGTACATCCTTGGAACACTTTATTGAAATATGCACTATACTATTGACGTTACTGCATTTATTTCCTTTGGGAACACATTTTCTAATCTTTTTTTCTCTTATATTCTGTATGCCAATAGAACTTTTTGTTTCTTATTGTGGGAGTGCCTTAAAAACAGAACTTGGGAAATGTAAAATGAATGCTTCTTGATGGTACTTTTTTTTTTAATTGTGCCATTCCTTTATTGTGTTAGTATATGACCTTAAATGGATATTTCACTTTCAAATAAAATAAACATTACAAACCTATAAAAAGAAATACACCTCAAAAATATTCTAATGTGTAAGGGAGCTGTGATTTTTCCATTAACTTTTCCATTTATTTTATTTGAAAGTGAACTATGCCTATATATTTTATATGCACAGATTTACAAATAAAAGACATTTTCATGTAAAGTCACTTCCTCATGGTTTAGTGCAAGGAATTAGTTTCATTGGCTTTGATTTACATTCCCGATGTGACATCATCAAAATTAGCTAATTAGATGATTGCGATTACCACAGGCACTTTAAGCCCATTTTTTTTAACCCTAAATATATTTGTATTCTGTTTAAAAAAAAACTTGTCAGATATCTGGTTAAAACACAACGATGACAAAAAAGAATCATGACATGACCCAGCACAATATCTCTAGATATGCCACTTAACTGCCTTCGGGTATGAGAGCTTCCTGTGTAAAGAAATCGATTTGAATTAGTTGAGGCGGTGTGGGCGGGCTAGCTGGTTCTTATACATGTATAGGTTTCACTAAGGGCTCAGGAATGCTGAGTATTCATTGCTGCAGACGCATACAGTATGGTACATACACTGATAAGTGGCCGGCTTGCCGGTGCTTCCTTTAGCTGTCAAGCAGGGACTTGTCCTGCACAGCATCAAAGCACCAGGGCATTCCCACTGCCTTTATTGATGCAGTGACCATGAGGGCCTGCATCGACCAAGATTTATACTTAATTTACCTCTTATCGCACGCACACGCACTGTGGATCTTAGCCTTCTACTGCACTATTTTATCGTCGTCAATATCCCTTGCTCCTCATCTCCAGCTGTGGCTCTGCTCTTTTTCTTGCTTTTTCACCCCGTCTTTCTCGCACCACCTCTCCCCGCACACACAAAGCCATACATTATCCACATGTAACCACGCGGCAAAATCCTAACGGTTCCATTTTACACCCTCAGAGTTAAATTAACACAACATGTTGCTGTGCTGTACTGTTTTTTTTCCTTCCCTGATTTATTTGTACTTAGTTTGCATAGTGGCTGGAACTTATGACTCGCACTGTTACATGGCACATACAGTAGAAAAATAATTATTGCGAACGAAGTGATTGTGAATGAAGTGATTGCGAACGAAGTGAGCACTAACTATAGAAGCTGGCCAAAACTGTCTGTGTGTCTGTCTGTCTGTGTGTGTGTGTCACGCTGTAACACCACCCGCCTGCCACCAGAGGGCAACTGAAATTGGAACGATACAAAGGTGTGTGTGTGTGTGTGGTCAGACTGCCACAACATCTTCGTTCGCTTCCCGCGTTTACGCGTCTTACTTGTATATAGTCTGTTGGGTCCAAAACTGTCACTTTTCAGGATAAAAAAGGCAAAAGTAGCAGATCTACACATACTACTCATTTTCAACATTGAACTCAGTCTAGAACTTGGGGTCGTGTGATCAGTCACATAGGGTAGATGTATACTATTTGGCCACCAGAGTACACGGAAGAACACCAAAAGTTAAAATATGGAGATAAGCGGATTTTTATAGTCGACTAGGATTCGACTATAGGATTGTCTTTAGTCGACTATTAGTCGACTTCAGACTAGGCAATTTTGTTTTTCTTTTATAACAATTTTTTTTTTTTTTTTTTGTGGGGGCTGGTGAAAGTTAAATGTGAGCTTAGTTTACCATAATTACAGTGATCCTTAATCATATTTCATCATATTCAAGGGCTTTTGGAGAGGAGAGGTGTGTGTGTGTGTCTGTGTCCAGCTCGTTGACACTCGTTAATGAATCAAGGAAGGCAATTATGTTTCTGCAACTGTCAAATAGGTCTTCTACATCTATTTCTAACTAATACAATTAGGCTACATTTTTGTGGCACTCAGCATGTCACCCTAGCCATAATTTGGCCCTTGGGGAAAACTATTTGGGTAACCTTGCAACAGAAATCATTCCATTTGGACTGTGGGGGTGCTTAATGTTGGATTTAACATACTTGCTTGGTTTCTCCCGATAAATCATGATATTTAACCTATTATTTTAAAATATTTGTTAATTAATATAACAAATTAGGCCAATCTCTAAGTCGAATCATGCAAAAAAAAGAATTGACTATTCAACTAAGAGATTGGAAGTCGACTAAGGTCACATTCCCACCTAATACTTCGGTAGACTCGATGCGAATGGGCGGAGAAGTTGGGATTCTTGCATATTTAATTTGCTGCTGTTTGCCTTCACACTGCGCTGTATAACCGCAGCAATTGGAAACGCAGCAGGGACCTTATCAATGTGTTCAATTCATAAACTATAGCCTACACAGTGAAATCTATGGTGTTAAAATTATACTCATAACGTGCATGTGTTGTGCCGTCGGGGACTGGATCTCTCTCTCTCTCTCTCTCTGGAGTCCGCACGCACTGTTCCTTTGGGCATAGAGGCACAGCGCACTGAGCACACTAGCACAGAGACAGACAAAGTCCCCGACAGAACTCCATGTTTACGGCACGCACAGACAGACAGACAGAATATTCTGTAGTGTAGGCTATACACTGCAGTGTTTTCTTAAGCAATTGATTAATGTACTCGTCCTCATTTCGACCAGGGCTTCGGTCTCCTCTTTCGACCAAGTCTATCCACGGTAACGGGACATCTTTGCGCTGCGTAAAATATGCCTTCTCCGTCTCCAACTGTGTTTAGCTCCTCACCCGCCACATTGTTTGCTTCATTTCCTTTATTTGCTGCGGATTGCATTCCCACCTGCACCGAATCGTAATCAAGTGCGAATGGAAGCGAAACCACCGTTTTTCGTCGGAGTAGAATGCGGTTCTTTGATGCGCATTAGGATTCGAATGAGGCTTCACCACACACCTGCCAAACGAAGTGCACTTTCCGACAATGTGCAGCAGGATTCGTTTTAATCGCAGTAAAGCTTTCTGGTGTGAAGGTCACCTAAGACTCATTCCGATCGATTCGTCGACTAATCGAGGTCAGCCCTAGTAGCCAGTCAGTGTCATTACCATGGCGACGTCCGAGGGCTGTGAACAAAGACAGACTGTCCAAATACTGGCACAGCCTGGCAAATGTCACGATTGCAAAGAGACAAAGCGTGAAAACGAGCTTCATTTGTCTGTCCCCTCTGCATGTCTGTGTATCCAACTGTCCATCGATGTCCATATACATGTCTGCCCGTCCACTGCCATCCATCTATTTATGATCTATCAATATTCCATCCATCTTTCTATTACAATAGCTACACAACAGTCAGATCAATACAGCGAAATGATTATGCTACTTGCTGGTAGAATAAATACATTATTCATTGTCTGTCCGGTGACCCCTCCCCCCTCCTCTCTCTCTGTCTCTCTCTCTCTTTTCTAACACCTAAATTGCCTCCCTCGTTTGAAAAGGATCATCACCCTTTCTCAATTTGGATGTATCGTTATCCCCACCCCTCTGTCTGGTAAAGTTGAATGTGCTGCCACTTGCCGCCGTCTGTCGGCCTCTGACTGCATCCGTCCGTGTCTTCAAGGACAGAGCTTTTATCATACAGTTGGCATCATTTTTCAAAAATAGCAGATCTGCGTGCTTTGCTATTCATCAAACAAAGCAGGGCTAAAAGTGGTTGAGGTTTTTGTGGGGTTGTCTGGGGTCAGACAACAGCTGTGGTTTCCGAGGCTAGACAACAGCAGGCAGCAGGACCTTCCTCATGCCCACGCATGGCAATGGGAATAGGCATGGTGCAAGCTTCTTTACAGCGGTGGAAGCATAGAGTTGGGTGCCACCGATATTGTCCCTTATCATTTGACCCATTTAGGCCTGACCTCAACATTTTAAAAAATCCTTCTAAATCCTCCAGTTTTCTGAAATAAATATTTTCACGATTTTTCAAAAATAGCAGACCTACAAGCTCGTAGCGCGCCACTCGGTGGCGCGCTATGAGCTTGTAGATCTGCTATTTTTCAATAGCTAAATTATAACATAATGTTTAAAACACCAAAAGGGGTTCCCGCCTAAAATGGGTTAACTGTCCTTTTGCGCAGATCACGCAAACCTCAGCAAAAAGAAAAGGACAATATCGATGGCCTCCAACCGTAGGTAGTGTATAGAGATACTGAAATGTCCCCTACAATCCGCCACACAAGCACATGTGGCTTATTCATTGTCCAGTCAGTCGGTGTGGTTATGGAACTATTCAACGGTGTAATGCTAAGTGTGTGATAAAGGTGGTGTGCAATCTGCCCCGTTGGCACAAAAAAAAAGAACGATTACAGCAAACTTGCCAAAGATTTAGGCTACGCTAGTGCTGACTGCTGAGGCAAGCATGTGGGTGTAACCAACACTGGCCTAACAGTGCTAGTAGTAGGAAGTAGGTTGGTGACGTCGTGCACATATTGTGCGTGTGTGTGCGTGCGTGCGTGTGTGTGTGACGTGTGTGTGTGTGTGTGTGTGTGTGTGTGTGTGTGTGTGCGTGTGCGTGGGTGTTTTCTGTTTATACATTATATGGCCGGTGGAAAACCACATGCCAACAACTGAAGCTTACAATTTACAATTTACAATTTAGGCATTTAGCAGACGCTCTTAAAGCATGGGAATACATTACATATGTAAAATACATTTATCGCGAAACATGCGTAAGCTAAGAACGTGACTAGAACATATCTATATAATGACACTATACATATAAACTATAACTAGAACATATCTATATAATGACACTATACATATAAACTATAACTAGAACATATCTATATAATGACACTATACATATAAACTATACATATATGCTATACGATGCTGTACATATATACTATGAAGTGCTATGACTACATACAATGCACTTATTGTGCTGTTTAACTTATTGTTAAACATTTAAGTTTACTTCACTCTTTAATAAGAAAATTCTGAAGGAGTGAAGAAAGTGTCAGCCTCCTGGTGGCGCTATCATGTGAACGATGCAGGTCAAAGGTTTTTCTTTGGCCTCTAGGGAGTGTGCATGCAAAGTTTCACGCAGATTTCCCGCGGTATCAGGTACGGTACCGCTCGGTGCCGCGGTTCTTGAATTCTTTATTTTGTTTTACTGAGAATAAGGTTAGAAATACGTTTAGGGTTAGGCATAGTTTTACTGGGGTTAAGTTTAGGTATAGGGTTAGGTTTAGGCATAGTTTTACTGGGGTTAAGTTTAGGTATAGGGTTAGGTTTAGGCATAGTTTTACTGGGGTTAACGTTAGGAATAAGGTTAGGTTTAAACGTTTACGCATATTACTTAGTTTACTTTAGGAATACCAGGCCGCGCAATTCCGCCGGCTGTACGCCCGGGGCGAGTTGGTAAAGGGGCGACTCGTTTGCTATTCATTTCCCCTACCCAATGTTGTTCCTTTGGAGCATACAACAATTATGATAATAGTCTTGTAGATTTCGTTGGTACACCAATTACATCAACATGACTATTAGCATAATTGTGCTCTACATATTAACATTTTGAGTGTTGCATTATAGTGTACATGGATATCGGTAATGTGTTTACTATACCAATTTGGTAGAGTAATATCAATTGCCCATGTCTATTCTTCAACACTCAAAATATTTATATAATAATACTGATCTCCTAATACTCTGAGTTCGCCTTTGGGATTTCTCCGTAAATTAGAGTTCATATGCTGTGTACTTTAATATATTCCAAAGATTGTGTTTACTTTCAGAAAGAAGTTAGGAGATTAATGAATCCCTTGACTCAACCCTCCAAATACCCTAAAAACTAAAATGGAGTACAGCAGGGGTTCTCAACGTTTTTGGCCGGGGACCCCCGGAAATGCTTTGGCAATGTCTCGGGACCCCCGCCCCGCCCCCTCCCGACCCCCAATATAAATTGACTGCTACAATAACCTTAAACCATTTTGGGCGGGAACCCCTTTTGGTGTTTTAAGCATTGTTATAATTTAGCTATTGAAAAATAGCAGATCTACAAGCTCATAGCGCGCCACCGAGTGGCGCGCTACGAGCTTGTAGGTCTGCTATTTTTGAAAAATCGTGAAAAAAAATTAAAAATAAAAATCTTTTTTCTTTTTCTTTTTTTTTAAAAATAATTTGGGGACCCCCTAAAATAATTTGGCGACCCCCCGAGGGGTCGCGACCCACGGGTTGAGAACCCCTGGAGTACAGTACACTCCCTATTTTGCGGCTAGGAAGGAAGTGTAGCAAATAGCACATCTATAAAGCTCACAACATATCGCAAATTATGTGTTGTGAGCTTGTAGATCAGCTATTTTACACCAAGAGATTTGGTGAAGAGGAGAAAAGGGATGGAGCCAAGTACGGACCCCTGGGGGACCTCAGCCAATCTGAGCCGCATCCTGCCTCTTTGTCTGCGTCGCCACTCAGGACAGGGAGGCTAATCGAGTCCATGTCCCACTGTCTGAATAGCTGTTATGGTGTAACTGTCACTGCGCCGAGGTACAGGACCCAAACGCAGACGGGCTTTGGGCTGGAAGCAGCCAGGTGACGGTGCACAATGTATTTGTTTACAGGGACAAAACAGAAACCTATATGACAGAAGCTGACAGCTGTGCTGACAACCTAACAAAACTGGAAACAAACACCATGAGTGGGGGGAAAAAATAACATAATGGAGGCTATATAATAAACCTACGTCGAATTCCGTTTCATATAAAATGTGTCACATTGCGTTGGGAGCTTGTTAGAATAGATCTTTGGCAAGCGGCCGCATCATGCAACAAATCGAGGCATTTCTCATGCCTATATGTGTCGTTATGCAACCAATGCAGATGTCGACGATGTCTGCATACTGTACATAAATCCCATATGATCACTTGCGAGACAGTGAGGACCGTCAGGGAGCTGCAGGAAGGTGGAAACAGGTGTGCAACTTTTACAGTAGGTGGAGTGGAATGTGTTCGTGGCCGGAGGGGAGAGACGACTTGGAGAAAGACTGTGGCACGCACCCCCCCAAATCTCTTGCCTGCTGTTTCCTCACTCGACTATCCTCACTTGAACCTCCAGTGCACGGGGAGATAGATCTGAGGTCATATCAGCCTCCCCCTCCCCTCTCTCCACATCTCATACTTCCGAGTGGGAGAACTTCCAGGCAATCTGCCTAGCTCACAAACTAAAAGTCAGGACGCCTTCTGTGTGTTGACAGTCTGTTCATAGTCTCTATCCATTCAAACTGCAATCAAGAAAACAGACTGTGGTTTGTCCTTTGAAATATATAGCCTAGAAGAGGCTTTTTCTAATTCATCTCCTAAATATATATGCTTGTATTTGTTCGCCGTTCTCTTTTCATTGGTTGCGGTTTTGAACAAGGGCACTGTTGTGGAGGGGATCAGGGATCTGTGTGTACTTTATGGGAACATTAGATTAGAGGTTGGACTCATCTCCTAAACTGGATTAGATCATAAAAGTACAACCGGTTTCAGAGGGCTATGTCAATATAGGACGGACACACACACACACACACACACACACACACACACACACACACACACACACACACAAAAACACACACACAGATAAACACAAAAGGAATCATAAACTCCTCATCCCCCGCTCTTGTTCTCCGTCTCTCTCTTTAACATTCTCTCTATCTAATCTCTTTCTCTCTCTCTGCCTTATTGCTCTTCATCACATCCCCCTCGTCCTTTCATTCTGTCTCTCTCCCTCCCTCCTTATTCCTGCTCTCTGCACTATAGCTTACTCGTATTCCCAGTTTAGTCACCAAAAGATTGTTGATCTACAACAATTAGTTAGAGATCCAGAGGTCATGAGTTTGTAGATTTGCTAATATATTTCTGTGTGCCACACAGTCATACGATGACGTATAGCCTAGAACATAGCTTTTTAATGCCTTAGTTTTGGTAGAAGTTTATTTGAAACATGTCTCTCTCTATCTCCAGTCTTTTGGTGTTTTTGTAAGTGTGGCTAGTCTTGTATTCCTCTGCATCATTCTGTATTCCTCTTTGGCCGCCAACACAGAAGGAGCTTTGGTCTAGTCTATAGTCTGTCCGTACTGCATGCAGTCACCACTACACATCCAACAGACGCCCATTAATTGAGTTAAACATCCTGTAGCTTGACATTTACTGTAAAAGTTGTGCATCTCTGTTTTTCTCTGCCTCCTGGAGTAATGGGAAGAGATTCCTCACTCAATGTGGAACGGTATCATCGCTCAAACTTTACCTTCTGTCCTCTCGGTGTTTAATTCCTGCTTGTGCACCTGACATTGTGTGTCTGACATTGATATGTCAAACGCCTTATCTCAAATGCGTTTACTGGCCAATTAGCCTTACAAGGATCCCCACTCTTGGGACAATCATTTGAGAGAGGGGTCACCACAATGCTCACTACTGTATACCTTTAAAGGTATAGTGTATTATAGTGTTGCTCTTTCAAACAGCCATGGTATATGGCATTTGCAGTCTCTCAGAACTGTGGATAGGCCTAAAACAGTCTATAAGTATAACTAGAAAAAGTGCCCTTCTGGGCACAGGTCTCCACCAGGAGGATAGGAGTGTGTGTATGATGTTTGGCAAAATGTTTAGGAGCAATATAAACGTGTGTGTGTGTGTGTGTGTGTGTTAGGGCATTCACTAAACAAATTATTTATCGATTTCATTAACACAAGTCGATTCAGATTAGGAGAAAGTTTCATATTTTTTGCTTTATGTGTGCGTGTGTACAGAATTCAAACTGTAGCATTGATTATTGTCACGGACAGAAGTCATTATTTCCCTTTGCATATGCACCGGAGCGCACTCGCCTATTAGTTTGCATTGCATTCAGAACGCGCCCTTAATTAAAAACCAACTGCAGCTGTGGCTCTCAGCGCACGGTGTCCCACTATTGACTGGCTGAATTTGAAGTTTGAACTGTGCTCTGTCAGAGAAGTAACAGATAGAAGCGCGGAAACTTTATCCCCAAACGATATCCCCCTCACCTCCGTGCTGGAAATAAAACGTCTGGCTTTCCGAGGCTACATCCGTGCTGACACAATGACTGTCCTGTTTCTGGTTTAGCTTTACGCGCGGGGCACATCATATGTCTCTGGTCAGTGCGGGTTGTTGTTTATTTGCATGGCTCAGAAAATAAGTAGCAAACTAACATGAGAACGTTATCGAGTTGGAGGAGGCGGAGGAGGAGGAGAAGGTTCACGTGGAAGGTAATGCAGATTGTATTCTGTGATGTGCCAAACAAACTGCTGCTGGCTGCTGTGATGATACTATATTCTTCTATATTGTGTTCTGAAGGTCGGGCTGACTGCCACTAGTGTTAATGTTATATTTGTCTCCACCAGGCCGAAGGCATGGGGAGAGAGTATGTTTTGCACTCCGTCCGTCCGTCCGTGTGTGTGTCCGTCCGTCCGTCCGTCCTTCCGTCTGTGAACAGCTAATCTCCGGCACCGTTAACCCGGTCGATGCCACATTTTGCACACACACTCCCTGGATGCCAACGATGAACCTCTGCCCCAAACTTTCCAGAACGGCCTGTTATAGCGCCACCAGGAGGCCGCTTTGTGCAAAACAAGTTTTTGGACAGTACACCTACAGATTTTGTCCAAACATCACGCAAATTGGTACACAGTCTCTCTAGAGCCATTCAACGAAACGGGTCTTTCAGATTTCTCAGACTCCATCCTGATTGGCTAAGATTGGCTTCCAAAGTTCGCAGGAGTGCTCAGTTTCTAACAAAATGCTGCAAATCATGAACACATTGTGTGATTTCCGTGAAATTGTGCACGCACATTCCCACTAGGCCGAGGAAGAAATGCCACATGAACATTTTCAACTCAGCCTCATGGTGGCGCTATAACTGGCCGAAAAGTGTTTTTACCTCTAACTGCACGGATCTGTGGATAACTTTGTATGCCAACTCCCTAGAGGCCAAGGAAAAACCTTTGCCTGGAATTTTTCACATCTGCTCTTTATAGCGCCACCAGGAGGCCGACCTATGTAAAACACATTTTCTAATATTACACCTTCAGATGTTATCCAAATTTCACGCAAATCGGTACACATGCTCTTCATAGTCATGTGATCAACACGGGTTTGTTTGATTTCTCATAATCCACCCTCATTGGCTACGATTGGCTTCTAAACCTTTCAGGAGTAGCCCGCTTTGTACCCGTTTTGTACAAATCGCCACAACTACTCAACGCAGCGTCCGATTGTGGTGAAACTGTCCATGCATATTCCCACTAGGCTTTGGAAGAAATGCCACTTGACAGTTTTCAAATCAGCCTCATGGTGGCGCTACAACAGGCCAAGCCGCGTCACACACACACACACACGTTTATATTGCTCCTAAACATTTTGCCAAACATCACACACACACTCCTATCCTCCTGGTGGAGACCTGTGCCCAGAAGGGCACTTTTTCTAGTTATTATGAAGAACAGCAAGAAGTAACGGAAGTAAAAACAATAGGATCCCAATAATAACTCAAATAAAAGGTGTTTTGAATTGTATACAGTTTTATTTCCATCAGTAGACAAAACTGTTACAGAGCAGGTCCTTCCCACCATCCACATGGGCCTGCATGGTCCTGGACGAGTACAGCCAGCTCTAAGCTCTGCAGCCTGCATGACACATGGAGGAAAAAGAGGATTATGCGTCTCAAGAGATGGAACTCTATGTAGTATTGTCACCGCTGAATTAACCCAATAACCCACTATACTGTAGACCAGGGGTGCCCAAAAGGTAGATCGCGATCTACCAGTAGATCACAAAGGCTGTGCAGGTAGATCACATGACATGCCCCTAAAGAGTATTTCATTTAAATATATTGAAGAGAAAAAAACGATTAAAAAAACATTTCTCCCCCTCTATTTCCCATTCCAAGTGCATTTGTCTTATACTGTACAGAATGTAACATGAACTCTACTATTCCGAAGCCCCCTCAGGTACATAATTAAACTATTTTCAGCAATGGTATAATAATTGATTTGGTGGGTAGATCTTGCCGAGCTGGTCATTTTGAAAGTAGCTCTCAAGTCAAAAAGTGTGGGCACCCCTGCTGTAGACCATTATCTGAATAATCAGACTCGTGCAGGAGCATAGCCAGAGGTCAAGTACTTAGCACATCAGAAACAGGCAAAGATGTATACGGCCTGGTTCTATAGCCAAGCTTTGATGTTGCTTGCCCTCTGCTGCACCGTTTCCTGGGTCCAGGAATGTCTTTTAGTCCAATTTAGCAATCCTGACTCTCACGGTACGGTAGCAATCTCTAAACTGTTTTGAGGGTGTGTGTTCTTGTCACTAAACTGCCCCTCTCTGCTACCTTTCCCCATGATCAATCTGAAGTTTGTATTGCGTGCATGCATGTGTGTGTGTGTGTGTGTGTTTGTGTTTGTGTGTGTGTGTGTGTGTGTGTGTGTGTGTGTGTGTGTGTGTGTGTGTGTGTGTGTGTGTGTGTGTGTGCGCCCGCGCGTGCGTGCGTCTGCATGTTACCTCCGGCTCCCAGGCCATTCTTGAGGGCGTTGATCAGAGGGTATGGTCCCTGGCCACAGAAATTGCCACTGAAGTCGTCCTGGTCAAGAGTCCAGACCATGGCTCCACCAAAACCACTCCTCTTCAGCCAGCCAACCTGTACCAGTGCGTTAAAATAAATGACCAAAGCAGGAACTAGAAATGCACTCTTATCGAGCTACCGACTTGCGCTTCACACACAAGTTGGCCATGAATGGACAGTAATCAACTTACTGTCCCTCCCTCCCTATATATAACTTTGAAACTCAAATCTGTTATGTCATCCACACATGTCCGTTTTTAGATAAACATGCATAGTTACAAATCACCCAATCCCTGATTGGCCGAGCGACGCCACCAACACACGGCCCCAAACCAATCGGTTCGAGGGGCCACCGACATAACGCAGCAAGCTGCCAACTTACGCTCTGATTGGTCGAGCGACGCCACCAAAAACGCACAATCCCTGATTGGATTGGCCGAGCGACGCCACCAAAGACAATACACATTCCCTGATACCGGACATACGCAGCCGAATACAGTACTTGCGCCGCTCTGCTCGCGCAAGTAACTAGTAGTGTCTACAAATCTGAGCGATGATGTGAAATGCTGCTATGCACCTTGCCCTGATAGCTGACAACGTTGTCGAATCCAACCCAGGTCTGGCTGTTGTAGGCGTAAGGCACCTGCTGGGCGACATCCCAGACCTGTGTGGTTCCTTGTTGGTTCAGGAAGGAGCAGATCTGAATGAAGCAGAGACAAGCCATTAGAAACAAATGTGAGATCTATACTGTATGTATTAGTTTCTATATAGAACGCAAAACCTTGTTGCACTGGAGAAGTACGTGTACAATCTCTGCCTCTGACAAGTCTATTTATGCAGTTTGTTTTGGTGAATGCACGTCACCTTTTGCCTACATTTACACCTATAAGTAAAAATCAGATATTTAACGGCTATCGCAAATATAAAATATAAATGTCATATACAGTAAAAAAATCACACCCGTGTGAACTGAGTGGTGTAAGGTATGATATAGCCTGTCTGACGTAATGAAATCATGTCTGATGTAATGAAATCACACCCGGGTGAACAGGGTGAACATAGCAACCATGCTCATTTTTTCTGCACAGACTAACAAAGCTACATCAAATCATGTCTGACGTAATGAAATCACACCCGGGTGAACAGGGTGAACATAGCAACCATGCTCATTTTTTCTGCACTAACAAAGCCTATATCGTTTTTGAAAATGAGGCAAATCTAGCTTGTTTTGACACAAAAAGAAGAATCCAAGATAGCGTTATTAGCTGACCGCTACCGGAGTGTTATGAGGGCATACTGGACGCAGTTGATCACCGTAATCAATTGATATTAAAATAGGCGTCAAAAGGCGCAATTGGCGACGGGTGAGTTAAATGGCAGCGGTGGCCGAACGGATTGCGGAGCGGTCTTGATACCGGAAGGTCGCCAGTTCGAATCAGCGGTCCGACACGTTAAAATTACCACCGCTGAAGTGCCCTTGAACAAGGCATTGAACCACTATGATTAAATGTTCTATGAGCAGGGCCTGGCTGGAAACAAGTTCTTGAGCTCAGCCCAGATACCCTGGGTAAATATAGTAATCATTTAATTTAATTTCAAATACCTCATAGTAGGCCCAGGTTCCAGGGTGAGTTAAATACCTCATAGTAGGCCCAGGTTCCAGGGTGAGTTAAATACCTCATAGTAGGCCCAGGTTCCAGGGTGAGTTAAATACCTCATAATAGGCCCAGGTTCCAGGCGCCATGGTGAATTGACCGGCAGGTCCAGGTCCAGTGCTTGGAGCACCGATACCGGTGTTGGAAGAGGAAGCCAGTTTGAAGGTGTTGCCGTAGGTGGCGAAACCAACCAGCAGCTTCTCAGCTGGGGCGCCCAGGTTCTTCCAGTAGTTCATAGCGTAGTTCTATAATATGGACAGGGAAACATATACAGCACAGCCTTTCAGCACACATTTATTTCCCCCGTGCTGTCCTTGAACACAGTGGTGAGTTGTCTACTACCATCTTCCATCCTTGTGTTCTGACGGTATCTGACCGACACTCCAGAGCGACTGAAATCTTTTATAACCACCAGCAGTCCAGCAGCACCTATCCCTTTCCTTCAGCGCACGCGCGAGTGTGTGCATGTGTGTGAGTGTGACACACTGTGTGTGTGTGTGTGTGTGTGTGTGTGTGTGTGTGTGTGTTTGCTCGCACATGTGTGGATTGTATAGGCGGGCATCTGCGCTGAAGATGCCCGCCCTCGAATTTTTCATTTCAATACATGGCTTCAAAGCGGTCTGTCGAGGTCCGGGTCTAAACTAGAAACCAATGGGGTTCACTGTGTTCACATTTTGAATGTGGAGGAACTTCCACACTCACCACGTTGAAGTTGATCATGGCACCCTTGTCAGCTGGGCCCTGCCACACAGGACTGTTCTCTCCAGTAACGTTCCCCCAGGCGCCGTGGAAGTTGTAGGTCATCACATGGATGTAGTCCAGGACACTGGTGATGAAAGGATGTACAGGAGTCAGGGGGATTTGAAGAAAATATTAGTGCAAGTGCATAGGACAACCAGGAAGGTCCAATTGTTCCGAAATCTATGATATCATTTTCATTTTTTCTTCTTTTTTTTAAGGTCCTGCAACGACCGCACACTGTGAAACGGCTTAAAGGATGCTATTTATTAAATTGTCATTTCGGTCAAGATCCATTTCTGATTCTGAGCGACTGTAAAGACGAATCGTATAAGCGGGGAAGGAGGCGTCACATCATATTCAGAGCTTTCGTTGCACCAGACTGTATGACGGAAGCATTTGAAAATTGTAGGAGCTCAACAGACACAAATACTCATATAGCCTATAATGCCCATGGAGCCAAATACTTGTTTGTATGTTTGTGTGATATCTATACTGACGCTCCGAGCTGGGGAACCTGGTATCCAGCGTCGATCAATCCCTTGTCGGCAGCGACGCCAGCGGTGAGCATCAGACGAGGACGGTAGGTCTGCTGACCTTCAGCCTCGAAGGCAGCCAACAGCTCCTGCAGAGAGACAGGAGGTGGTGAAGAGAAAGATTTCCATACATTTCCGACATTTTAAGGTGCCATTAAGGTGGTTATGTCTTGTAACATGATAGAAGGCTGACCTGACACAGGAGGGTGAAGCGAGCCTTGTCCTCAGGTGGGGAGCCACGAGAGCCTGGGTACTCCCAGTCGATGTCCAGACCGTCAAAGTCGTACTGGCGCAGGAACTTGATCACGCTTTGGATGAAGGTCTGACGGTTAGCAGGACTGGACACCATGGCTGTGAACCTGGGGGGAGGGGGAGGGGGAGAGAGAGAGAGAGAGAGAGAGAGAGAGATATTCATCCAAAAGAGTCAAAGAAAGAGTGCCTTTACAGTATCTGAGGTTTCATGTTTAAAGGTATATTCAGTGATTTCACTTAATTCAAATATCACTTATTTTTTCTTATTTTTTGGATAATCCTCCCTACTATAAAGGGTGCTGACCATATAAGGAGTTCCTCCCTGTCCCCAGTGAGCCCCTGGGGTCAAAAAACCGTAGTTTCGGTTTGGGCTTTGGGTGGCAAAGCCTTCATCCAATCAGGATGAGAGGGGCCTTCATCCAATCATGATCGAGTGGGGTGGGCCTTGGTGCACGTGCTGTTGGTCTGTTGTACTTCCCCCACTGTAGAGTGTGCATGTGCACATCTTGTTACCGGGGCGGACCGTTTTTTTTTTCCAAATCACTGAATGCTCCTTTAATACTCACTGCTTTCCTAAGTTCCATCCACCAACGGCCAGCAGGGTCTTCAGACTGCTCTTCCTGGACAAAACAAAACAAAAATGTAAATCACTTTGAGTCCTCACACCTTTGTGTCAGCCTGATATGTAGGATAGAATAGATGTAGAATAGAATCTATTCTAGCAGATAGCAGATATACAACCTCGTAGCGTGTCACTTCTATCTATTCGATAGATAGAAGTGACACGCTACGAGGTTGTAGATAGAAGTGACACGCTACGAGGTTGTATATCTGCTATTTCTGAACAGCCAAAGTATGAACTAATGGTTAAAGTTGTTCAAATTGTGGTGTCTCGCTAAGGGACCGCCGACCAGGTAGGCGCCCACACGCCGGAGAGAGACAGGCAGAGGGAGGCGGGACGCCGCGTCAACCTCTCGGACGCATCATAGAGGGGCGGTATGTACCGGCTGTCATCCTCTATCAGAGCGATTGCTTCCCACCTGCGTCTCTCACCTACAGCCTACAAATATCACAGGCTCCCTCTCAGTCAAGGTCTGGTCTCTCTGGTGTGCACACGCTATCGAGCGCCTGGCGGTAAGACACGCGCACCTCGTTCCCTCACTAAATATGCCACATAATGCGAACACTGTAATAATCTCATGTCTCTTATCCGCAGGCAAACTACGGCTCTGACGAGTCATCGGAAACCTCAGAATAAAACCCGGGGAAGGGATCGGGAGGATACGAGGAACCCCCAGCCCCCTCATAATAGCCAGGGAGTAGTGATATTACCGTTAACAGGAGGCGAATACCCTGTGTTGACATTGTTGCCATGGCTACGTGACGTCACGAGCCTGGATCTCCCGGGAGAGAAAAGGAGGGAATACCCACCCCAGGCCTTCCAGGAACCACGGGAACCTAGGAGGAGAGGAAGAGGATAGACATTGTGTTGGCCGAGTGCTTGTGTGTGAATACCTGCCTTAGTTCACCTTTTCATTTGTCAACTCACTTCTAAATAAAGGAAGGCTATACAAATACCCCGTAGCGCTGTCTCTGTGTCTTGGTTTATAGGCCGTGAGCCAGGACCCCAAATCTGGGGTCATCTGTACCGATGGGGTGAATAAGTCTCATAGTGATTTTTGGGAAGGTTTACATCCCTAGTGCTAGGAAAAATGTGATAGCATTGCATCTGTGGTAGCTTTCTGTGTGTTATCACTCCATTTATAACCACATGCCAAAACTCAATTTTCAAAATCCGAATGGAACATTCTACTTCAAACTGATGGTTCTCTCCTATTATTGATCATATATCTTTGAAGAATGGTTGGGATACAGCTCATACTATATATTTCTCTGAAAAGTTGTTAAAATTAGCACATCTAGAAATGTTATCTATTACAGGAGAGACAACATATAGGGACTATATATAACCATCTTAGAACATAAATTCTAATGAAATGTTTTATGAAATTCAATAAACTAAATATAGTGTAAGTGTACAGTGTAAGTAATGCATAAGATAACTTTCCGTTCACCATTACATCACCTTTTAGTCCATTTGACACTTCTATCTGTTCAATACCAAACCTAATAATGCTGTTTCATATTACGTTTTTGTTGTTGATTTGTATTTGGGGACAATTTTAGCTTGGTTGCCCAAACTTTGGTAATTGGCATAATCAAAAAAGGCCTTTATATCAGGTCAATCTCACATGTTAAAGGTCTGGTCAATGAAACAGAAACAACTATTTATATTTCTATAACAACTTATACTTATACATTTGTAATAATAGCATAAGAAAATATGATAATATTTATCTTTTGCAACTACATTCAATATCTGTAAGCTTCAACTCATAATCAGGAACATAAAATCAACCTACCACATCCCCCTAGCCCTCCTGATTGGCAGCAATATCTTACCCAAATCCTGATCTACCTCATTGTCAAAAGTATATCCTCTTTATTATCAACATCACTTCTCATTTGTAGCTTCAACATCTCATCAGGTGTCAGGTCACCCTTAGCAAAATGTGGATCTCCCATCCAAATTGTGTGACATCACCTGAACTTTCAAATTGAGCTTGGTGGTCTGCCACATTCCACTTGTATATGAGTACAACTGTCGTGGTACAACAGCAGCAACAGATTGTTACATTGTGACACCCAACTCACCCAGCACATCAGGGTAGTCTGGGAAGTTCCCTGCCAGCAAAGTATTTTGTGCTCTGATCTTGCCTTTGCACATGGATATGAGGTTGCACAGGACTGTCCCATTGAAGGTTGTTAATGTCATGGCAATTATGTTTATGCACTGTCAAATAGGTCTACATCTATTCTATGGTAACATATAGCTGTATAGTCATATTATCCTGCTCATTACTGTGCACAAATGTATACATCTTTGTGTTTGAGCACAAATGCATTTTGAGAACCCCCACATTTTCAGTAAAGCGTGCACGCTGTGCGGCCCCCCACACACCATCATTCTACAGTTCAATCTAGTTGAATACCCCTGCTGTAGGTTACAACAACAAACAGCTGCATATCAATGGTAAGGTGAATACTGTGCATGTCAACCAGTGACCATACTGTATCTGCTGCATGCTTGGACACACCTGCTTATGAGACAGACATTGACCTGACCTTTAGCACATAAGATTGACCTACTTATAAGAAATTGATTTTATGTGACAGTTATTCTGTTCATTTTGTAATTGTATTGTTTTTACATAATGCAGTACAATAGAACATCACTTTGGGTGTGGTATGGACACCATTTTGGATTTGGCAATACATAATTAACTAGTGATGGGAGATTAATCGGCAAACACATCGGTATCGGACGATTTGAGTTGTTTTTAGATTAATCGGCATCAGTTTGATTAATCAGACCGATTACGTTTTTCAATAAACTTTTCCCTACTCCTTTTTCGAACATAGTAACTGCGAGAGTGAGGTCTAGCCAACACCAACTCAGGATTCCTGGATCGCTGCCCTCCACAATGTCCTATCCAACATCAGGTTATTGAGCTCTGCAGAGTTGTCGCGCCGCAGCATGTCTACATAGGTGGTACGCTTCTTTCCCCCCCCTGGCTTTGCCCTGGGTTTGGCTCCCATAGTCAATTTACTTGCCTCAAGTTCTGGGTACCTGACGCAGTGCCCTGCCAGCCTCATCCTTCTCTCTCTGACTTTGTCCGTGACCCGTGGTAGGTCCCCATAGAAGAGGTCCACATTTCTGATGTGACACCTAGTGCCATTCGTAGCATTCTTGTGTAGACTCCATCCAGGGATTTTTCCTGTTGTACTGTGAGGGTCCATGTCTCGACAGTATCTATGAACAGCCGCCTCTTAAGGTCTTCTCCCATGTCTGATTTCCACACTCTCCTCATCCTGTGCAAGGCTTTCCAGGCAAGTGCTCTCCGAACCTTCAGATCCTTTTCAGTTGAGGCAGTCCAGGCCCGAGGTACTTGAAGTCCTCGACTCGCTCGAGCACCGTCCCGTCTGCAGTGGCAATGGTTTTGTGTTGACTGTCATTACCTTTGTTTTCTTGGTATTGAGCTTGAGGCCGAACTTGGACCTTGGCTCGAGTCTGGCTGTAGCTTGACTCTATCATCTGGACCAACTTTTCTGGAACTCCGTAGGCACGTAGAATACTCATGAGTTTCCCCCGGTGGATGGTGTCGAAAGCCTTTTGGAAGTCAATGAATGTGATCACCGCTGACAGGTTGCGCTCCCATACCCCTTCCAATATCCTCCTCAGTGCCAGTATCTGCCCGACTTTCGAACATAAACATAAGTTAAGGATTATGAAAGATCATTATTATTATTATTTTTGGACGTTTATTTCCTTTGTCTTTTCTCATTTATATTTTAACATAAGGGAGACAAAATGCCCCCCGGTCCTCGCCGCTGGGTCAAAACACGTCATTGGGGGCTGCGGTGGCGATCGGTGGGCCCCGGTTGGCCAGTCGGCCTCCCATTCGCCATCATTTCTCTTTCTTTCCTTCTTTTTTTCATTGTTGGCATCCAGGGAGTGTGTGCTGGAGATTAGCTACACGGACAGATAGATGGACGGACGGACGGACACACGAACGGAGTGCAAAACATACTCTCCCCATGCCTTTTTATTGTGGAGACAATAAAAACAAATGCAGAAGCACATTGTGGACCAACAAGGCAATAACCAATAAGGCAGTCAGGTCATTTAGATCTCATGTGACTGTACACAGTGGAGAGATGATAAGAACCAGGATGCAGAGTTTACCAGCCAGCAGTCAGAGTACATAACATTGTGCCTAGCGGTACCAGGACGTCTTATGAATCACCTAAGTGCCAGCCTCAGTGACGCCCATTGCAAACTGTGTTGTGTTATCTGTCCTGTCACACATGTCACACACTCAGTCACCTTCAAAGCTGAAAATAGGGGCGTTAGATCACTCTTTAAATACGTCTAATCGTAATAACATCAGGAAAAAGTTAAACATTATCATGGCGAGGGTTTTCATTGAGCAAATCTCTGCTACTTATTTGGATGAAGACCAAAAATACCCTACCTTGCCTTATTATACCTAAACTCTTTGGGCATTTTTGCTGTGAGCTTGTAAAAATGTTTTTCAAAATAGTAATAAAAAAATGAAAAAAATGAAATGAAATTAATGAATCGGTCTGTCTTTACAGATAAACAAGCCCAAAGTAACAGTTTGAACAGATCTACAAGCTCACAATATTATAAAGGTATTTAAGTTAGATGTGACTTGCCTAAGCCTGCAGTGCAGACACCCTGTTACATGGATTTTTCAGAATGGACAAAATGATCGACATTGGTAATATTGGTTATCGGCCATAACAGCAATTAATTATATCGGATATCGATATCGGCCAAAATGTCTCATCGGCACATCCCTATAATTAACTGATCACTTTCACTGATTCAGCCACATTCCTTTAGTCCTAAACCCCCAAATAATGATGAATTAGTATTAGTTATAGCCATGTTAAGCTCCTGGCAGCCATATTGGACGCCATCTTGAAAATGACGCCTTTCCAGAACATATATTTTCCTATATTTTCAGTATATTCTTAAGCATGCCTAGAGGTACCAGAACCAATTTTTAAACCTTTTCTATCATTTTTGGGGGGTGTATTACTATTTTTTTTCATATTGATCCATGCAATTTTCGCCTAGTGTTATAAAATAAAATGCATGATAGCACTCATAAAGCTACCACGGGTGCAATGCTATCACATATTTTCTAACTCTAGACATGTATACCTTCACAAAAATCACTATGAGCCTTATTCAGCCAGATGGTACAGACCAACCCCCCTGGCTCACGGACTATTATGGTCAAAGTGCGACAAAATCTAAAATGGCATGCACATTTTATGGCTTGATAAAAGCATGTATCTTCCCACAACAGCAGCCCGGAGGCTGCAGCTCAAGAAAGAAAGTGTAAAGAAGAGGCATCACGTCAACCGGGAGATTCAAAACATAGCCTTAGATTTTGTGAGCATGCGCATGATAAAATATAATGTTTACACTTTCAGAATGTGTGTGTGTGCGTGTGCGTGTGCGTGTGTGTGCGCGCGTGTGTGTGTGTGTGTATGTGTGTGCGTGCTCACGGCTTCTTGAGATCCACGAACTGTCCATAGAGCGTCTCATCGTTCCACTCAGTGGTTGTGATCATGTTGTTGTCTATTCCAGCGAAGGCATAGATGATGTGGTTACAGAGACACGGGTCGATGTTGGTGGGCATGTACTTCCCAGCACCGTGACGGTACTGTCCCCAGTTGGTGAAGTAACATGAGAGGATGTAGGAGGATCCTGCAAGGGACGAGTGACAAAATAAGGGCTTGTTGTGGATGTTTTAGTTTTTTGCCGTTTGAGAGTAACACACCAAGTGGACAAAGTCTTACCTAGCTGCACGTGCAGCAGGAGAGCCAGTCCTGCAGAGAGAGATACAAGCAGAGAGAGAGAGAGAGAGAGAGAGAGAGAGAGAGAGAGAGAGAGAGAGACAGAGAAAGTGGAAAAGGAGTGGTGGTTGGGTCAGTAAGGACAAGCACTAAGATTTATCCTTCGGTTAATAATCTATATGACACATAAATGCTTCTACTTATTATTATAATCATCAGTTATATGAATCATACTGTTAAACAACTATTTCGAACAGAAAAGTAGATCCATTTCATGGTAAATCTAAAGATACAGTTCATTTCCTCTGCTGCTCTGCACAGAAAAATGTTTTCCTCAACAGCAATTTCTCGACTTACCAACGAAGATGAGAAGCTTGCCCATGGTGCCTCTTTACAACTAACTGAAGGCCAGAAGCCTCTTATATACCTTCTATTCCTCTCCATATCTGTAAACCATGTTTGATCTGGCTTCGTTATTCTGATAAATCATTTGTTTGGTCAGGAGTGAATTGCCCTTCTCTGTTTTCCACTGGCGTTGCTAATTGTGCCGATAACTTTCAAGTGTTATTCAACAATGATATGATTTTCAGACAATTAGAAGTCAAATGAAGGTTATACAGGTTTGTACACATTCCACCGAGCACTTTTACAAGGCTTCATGTGCAAAATGTGTGAAAGATGATGTTGATTTTTTTTTAGGAAAAAGAAATAAACATGGTGATATAATGGCATATTTACCGATAGCAAGAACATACAACTTTAAAGTAAGAAGACAGTGCACTTCTAAAAACTGGGAATGTTGAGATGGATCTATCTGGTAAACTATTCCAGTCTGTAGGGGCTTTAAAAGAAAAGGCATGTTTACCAAATTCAATACTAACCAAAGGAACAGTAAAGTGTCTGTCCTGTCTTACAGTGGAGAATAACTATTAGACTAAAGTAGACATGGAAAGGCTGCTGATTCATATTAACACAAATGTAGCCAATCTTTGCTTAGTTATCATCCAGATAAAAAAAACATGAAACAAGTTTTTAATACATTTTCTTTTTATCTGGACGATAAGCAAAGATAAGCAAACAACACACAATTCAGAAACCATACACACGCACGCACGCACGCACGCACGCACGCACGCACTGTGAACAGCTAATCTCCGGCACCGTTAACCCGGTCGATGCCACATTTTGCACACACACTCCCTGGATGCCAACGATGCTTTGTACCCGTTTTGTACAAATCGCCACAACTACTCAACGCAGCGTCCGATTGTGGTGAAACATATTCCCACTAGGCTTTGGAAGAAATGCCACTTGACCGTTTTCAAACACACACACACACACACACACACACACACACACACACACACACACACACACACACACACACACACACACACACACGTACACACACACACACACACACACACACACAAACACACAAACACACACACACACACGTTTATATAGCTCCTAAACATTTTGCCAAACATCACACACACACACACACACTCCTATCCTCCTGGTGGAGACCTGTGCCCAGAAGGGCACTTTTTCTAGTTTGTATTGTGTTCTCGGGCCGCTGCGCTGCGCTGTGCTGCGCTGCTGCTGGCGCTGTGTGCCAATGATGCCCCCTCTCCTGTTGTGTTCTCTTTTCTGGTCTGTGTACCAGTGTGCGACACTGTTTAGTATTTACTATTATAGTTTTATGTTTTGACAATCAGCGCTTTGCCATATAGATGATACATACACAGTGCACTGTGCCATATTGGAGAGGCCACTGTGTGTGTGCGCAGTGCTTTGTTTGACATGCTCCGTAGTTGAGCGCGCGCACCTCCACCCGCCCCTGTTAACCCCCCCCATTCCGGGAATGTGCGTGCACAATTTCACGGAAATCACACAATGTGTTCATGATTTGCAGCATTTTGTTTGAAACTGAGCACTCCTGCGAACTTTGGAAGCCAATCTTAGCCAATCAGGATGGAGTCTGAGAAATCTGAAAGACCTGTTTCGTTGAATGGCTCTAGAGAGACTGTGTACCAATTTGCGTGATGTTTGGACAAAATCTGTAGGTGTACTGTCCAAAAACTTGTTTTGCACAAAGTGGCCTCCTGGTGGCGCTATAACAGGCAGTTCTGGAAGTTTTGGGGCAGAGGTTCATCGTTGGCATCCAGGGAGTGTGTGTGCAAAATTTGGCATCGACCGGGTTATTGGTGCCGGAGATTAGCTGTTCACAGACGGAAGGACGGACGGACGGACGGACGGACACACACACACACACACACACACGGACGGACGGAGTGCAAAACATACTCTCTCCCCATGCCTTCGGCCTGGTGGAGACAATAATAATACTTTGAGATGCCAAATCGGAAACACAAGTATTGTACACATGTCAGACAACATCAAGACAAGTGTTACAGTCCGGCCTAGACACATCACGATGTAATGATAGTTGGGGGGAAAATCTGGTATGCCATAATAATGCCATATATGCTTCAATTGCGTTTGCTGATAGAAGTTAGTGGGTACTCTAGAGGATTGTGTGGGCTGGTGGGGGCCTCCCATAAGTCAGACCTCCCTTTAGTCCGACCTTAGTCCGGTTAAGACTGAAGTTAGGGTTAATGACCTACGTCGTCGGTTAAGACTGAGGCGTGGCCGGTTAAGACTGAGGTTAGGGCTAGCGATCTACGTGGCCGGTACATCAAGGCTTTGAAAAAAAAAGGTTAGGACATGAATGTCCCTTTCTCCGTATGGCAATTTCAGCCAACAGATTCATCGCACTGGCGATGAGGCAAAGTGGAAAGAGACGTTTGATGAAATGCATTGAAATGATGAACAAGCTTACCGGTATGATGTTTGAATGATTGTGACCTTTGTAAAATAATCGGTTCAAGAAAATAAAAGACATAGGCTATTGTTTGTTTTCTGTCTTGTTATTTGATGTGCACACTGTATAATTTTATCAAGTAAAGATCACAGAAATTTGTTTCTGACTGCAGTAAGTATGGGCTGACACTGTCATTGCGAGACTGTCAATAGCATGTCAACCAATTCTTGTATGCAATGACAGCTCATACCGCCCAGTAAGAAATGTACTATGCTCTTTACCCCAATATCGATACCTCAATAAAATTATATGGTGTGCACATTGAAAAACAAGAGCTCAGAAAACTGAACTGATTATCTGACAAAGGTCGAGCTCGCCATCAGTAAGAAATATTGTCTTGAATAGAATGCAACCACAAGACACTGCTACGGTGCCATTTGGACTTCTACCCTCGTACCCCACTTTAGTGTGTGTTGTTACTCTAGTCTAGAGTCTATGCCAAAACATAATACACTCTTTACAAGAAGCAAGGTCGACTCGGTCGAGGCACACAGACAGAGGACTGGACGTTACAGTTGGGTGCCACCGATAGTGTCCCTTATCATTTGACCCATTTAGGTCTGACCTCAAAATTTTAAAAAATCCTTCTAAATCCTCCAGTTTTCTGAAATAAATATTTTCACGATTTTTCAAAAATAGCAGACCTACAAGTTCATAGCGCGCCACTCGGTGGCGCGCTATGAGCTTGTAGATCTGCTATTTTTCAATAGCTAAATTATAACAATGTTTAAAACACCAAAAGGGGTTCCCGCCCAAAATGGGTTAACTGTCCTTTTGCGCAGATCACACAAACCTCAGCAAAAAGAAAAGGACAATATCGATGGCCTCCAACTGTAGCTTTGCTACAGAGAAGCAGTGCCCACACCCACAACACTTGTTCTGTTGTGGGTGTATACTATGCATGTTCTGACATGCATAGTAAGCTTTTTTTTTGTAAGATTTGTTTTTGGCTTTTCTGCCTTTATTGATAGATACAATTGGAGATTGACAGGAAAAAGGGAGAGAGATTGGGGGAGACATGCAGCAAAGGTCGTCATGAACGGGACTCGAACACGTGACACGCCGTATAGGCCAGAGCCTTATATGTGGTATGCGCCCGGACCACAAAGCCAGCGGGTGCCCACATGCATAGTTAGCTTGATAGGATATGCATAGTTAGTTTGAGTTAACTATATGAACACTATACTGTATCATATCTCACTATGTATCATACAGTATACCATGATCATTAATAATAATAATCCATAGATGGTCATTTAACCCATTTTTGGTGTTAGCATTATGTTATGCTTTAGCTATTGAAAAATAGCAGATCTACAAGCTCATAGCGCGCCACCGAGTGGCGCGCTACGAGCTTGTCGGTCTGCTATTTTTGAAAAATCGAAGAACGACTTACATAGAAACATAGCTTTTTCAGAAAACTGTCAGGATGTAGAAGACATTTTTAGAATCTGATCTCAGGTCAAAATGGGTTAAATGTGATAACAAGATTGCTCAGACAAATCACAAGTGTTTGGTTTTACTGAAACTCTGAACTATCAATAAGGCTGGCTGATTTTTGGAGCTTTTTTGAAGCTGAAACACATCCACAGCAAGCTGCAAGCTGCTGTGGATGTGTTGGCCTCCGGAGCCAGCCAAATATGCTCAGCCTGAGCCAGATGATGTTGATGCACATAATTCAATTAACAGCGAAAATCTGAGGCTAATGAGACTGTCAGTGCCGAGGGATCGGAGGTGGGCTAATTAGCCTCTGTTAGCTTGTCACAGTTGGGTTGAGATTGGACAAGGGATTGAGGCTGAATGACGAGCATGGTGGGTTTCCCATTCTAGTCCCAAATTAATGCAAGTGCACAGTACATTTAGTAAGACGGGGGCATTGTTTATTCTCTTTTATATCACAGGGGAAACTGGATTTATCACTCGTACTGCATAATATGCTATTCATACTGTATTGTTATGGCATTTCTATTGGAATTTCTCTTTCATTTTTATTATTATATATTTTATCCACAAGGTTGAGGAAGCTCTGTGTACAGTGCAAGAATTTCACTGACTATAGCCTGAGCAATTTTGTGACAGCTGTAAGTGTGACAGCCCCTTGGCATTAGATCAGTGGCCTGCGTCAGGTTTCCTTGGGTTCCTCTGAGGAGAGGCTCATTAATGGGGAATTGTGGACACCTGGGTATACAGTATTTCACGGGTTCCCAAACAGTGGGTCGGGATCCATTTGTGGGTCACGGACACATTTTTACGGGCCCCTTTATTTTTTGTTTCCTATATTTTGTTTTGAAAAGAATTTCATGAATGGAAAAAAAAAATCTATTCTTTAGTAATTTCATGGTTAAATCATGAATAAATAAAAGGAAAATCAAAGAAATTCCATGAATTAGAAAACAAAAGTTTTAGACGTAGTCAAATTAGCGGATCTACAAGCTCACAACACGGCGCAAAACAATGCATTGTGAGCTTGTAGATCTGCTATTTTCACTAGTTTGGGTACTGGGAAAACATTCTCTTTTGCCTTTCTCTCCTTGTTTGGTTTGGTTGATTTGACTTGGGTTTTCTTCCTCACACATCCATACACCACTGATTCATTGCATTTATTTTTATTAAGTTTGTGTACATTATGTATAAATTACATTACATTACATTACATTACTTTTTTGTTACTTTAAGTAAATAAATCTACTTATCCACTAATGATTTGAACGAGTCATGTCCGCACTGTTCTCCACTGTGTCTGCCTTTGTGCCAGGTCATGTCATAAGCATGCCTGGCAATAACACCCTCGGTCCTGAATGTTCATTAGCATCACTGCTCAATGGTTCATGCTACAGAACAGAGGCGTGCCGTAGACACAATCCTTCCTCTCTATAACTGCAGTGGAAAAACACTTGAGCTGTTCTTGTTTACAATTAAGAAGTATCCAGCGTTATGACTATACCCACCCTTTGGTAGCTTAAAATAAATACAGGTACCAAAAAATGATTGTGGGCCGGTGGCCACCATGCAGTTAACCTGACTCCGCCAGATTGTGGCAGTATTGAGTTCACAAGTTCCCTCCTCCTGCCTGCATCTGGTCTCTCTCAAGCAGAAACGATGAACCAGCGGGACAAAGTTGTAGTCCTGTTAGGTTGTGTTTACATGTGCGCTGTGGCAGAGCTTCAATATGTCACCAGTCTCGCGTTGATCCCGCCTCTAGCGGCCGCATATCGCTCCGATCAGCATTTGATCGGAGTACATTGCCTCTGCCCGAGAGAGACCAGATGGGAGCAGGAGGAACTCACTGCTGCCGCCATCTGGCGGAGTCAGGTTAACCACCAGTGTGGTTCGATCATAATTTTGGCTAAAACTGGCTGATGATATAGTAGGATTTCTTAGCTCCTGTATCCACGAGGGAAGTGCTCTGAAGTAGGTTAACCATGTATCTACAAGCTTAGTGTTGTGATGCAACGCCTATAAGGAGTCAGGACATGCCCAAGATACAGGGTTAGCATGGGTTTAAACTGGACAGAAAACGGCCGGTCCAGACTCAAATTGAACTTAATACACCTTGTGCCAAGCTATTTCACGGTCCCTGAGAAAAACAGTCACTTTTTTCAGAGCAAGGCATGCGCACAAGTGACCAAGCAGGGATTCGGATGTCAGCCAGTACGTAGCCAGAGAGCTGGCTCACGTTGCCATGTCCCTATAGATAGACCCACATGTCCTGGCTCCAGATCTACTCTCATCTCTCACACGCCGCCGTTGATGATACATGACTCACCTTAGCCCATACACACTCCTGTCCTCCCCACTGTCTTGTCTGCCTGCCTGCCGGCCTCAGACTGACTGTGGTTATGCAAAACACTCACCGCGGCTCTTCCATCAACAATGACATAACAAGGCCCTCAGCCGCTGACTGTGGAGACGAATCTGTTTAGCGTGGTGTAACAAAACTGATGTTTTAAAAAAAGAAATTTACAATTTGATCCCACGATTTTGTAACCCATTTTTTCCACCCAGTCTGGCTCTACACTCCCTCTGCCAACCTGGGGGAGAGCAACGGACTGACCTCATACTTCGTTCTATGCATGAGGAGTCCAAGACGCTTCTTTACACCTGACAGGGGGGAGTTTCCCTGGTTGGACGTAGCGCGTGGAAGGAACACGTTATTCCAACCAGTTCCTCTCCCTCCATCAGGCGCCCCGGCTGGCCAGGGGGAGGCAGTTTAGAGACCAGGATTACTGCATGTTTTTTGTGAGAGTACCTATACCTAGTACCTACCCTAGGGGACATGGGGAGAACATGCAAACTCCATACAGAAAGGCCCTTTCGCCAACCCCACCTCGGGTATGGGCACTGATGACGACTGACACTGATGATGATGAGGAGAGAACACGCCCACAGCGTCCCCAGCGGGAATCGAACCAAGGACCTTCTAGATGTGAGCCGACAGTGCTATACCGACTTTAATGTACCTGAGGAATGGATGGATCCATCAGTGGCTTCACCAGGTGTATAGCTTGATTGATTGATTGAAAATTGTATTAACAGTTTGCAGAATTACAGTACATTTCAAGCACAAACTCAATACAAAGGCTGTTAACTGTGAGTGGACGACCCAATTAAGCATTACACTTGTTTACAACAGGGTCCACCATGTTCAATTCATCAAAACATTTAGAGACGTACAAATAGACACTTCTATATAGACAGAACAGGAATTCATCATAATGGAGGTAAAAAGGGAAAAGAAACATATACAGTGAGGGGAAAAGGGGGGGGGGGGGGGCTATCACTGGTCCCCATACTGCCCCAAGTCCAGGTCCAGAATGGCGTTGCCATTTGTAAATGTAAAGGCTAATCACTGCACAGGTGATTAGCCTGCAGCTTTACCTACGAGGACGTAGGGATGGGTTTTTTTTTTGGTGGGTCTCAAGAGAATGTCCCCACTACCACCCTTAGATCTCCATATATGTAGCTGACCTGTTCTGACATTCCATATGTTGATCTGACCTCATCAAACCCTGTACACTCAAGACATGCTCCTTATACGGCCAGTACAGAATTCATTCCATGTTGATCTGACCCCCCCCCCCCATGCCAAAGCGCCAGCTCTCGCCCAGCAGTCTGCCGTCAACGAGGCGGATGCGTGCACGCTTCTCGCCCTTGGGCGTCTTACTGGTACAAATCAAAATAGCAGTAATTGTACAGTGTCATACTGTATGTTGAACTGAACTGAGATCAGCATACTTGAATGCATGCAGTGAATGAAGTCGTCATTACACAGCCAAAGACGGCAAGGTGAACAGTGTCCAAATAAAGTAGGTCATCTGTATCTCTGGGAATGTGCAGTTTGCTAGATGTGCCAGCCAGTCCGCAGTCGACTGTCCACTGTGTCCAGCCCTCCCTAGCCTTAATTAGTGCTGCACAGATCACAGACTGCCTCAACAGCTGAGCTCAGCCTGGTGTCTGGCATCGTCAGTATAGCTAGCCTAGGAGGCAGATGACCAGACAGAGCCAACGGGTAAGTAATGCATACATAATGCCCTAGAAGACTTTCTTTGAAAAGATGAAAGTCTGACACCCATGTATGTCTTTGACTTGTCATTTGATTGTGTGACTTTGAAACTTTGAAATGATTTTTTTTTTTTAAAGTCTAATGTCTGACACCCTCTTAAAGCTACTGACGATGCGTAATCGTCACACAGTTTATAATCACAGACATAACAAATTTGTCTGGCAATGTCCTATGAGAAGCGTTTCTTGGTGTAACGCCCAGTTCATTAGCAAAATTCATATTTGCCAAATAAACTACGTGGACAGACACAGCAAGCTACTGCTGGACGGACTTCCTAGATGTACAGTACATCTGCTCAGGGTTCACTTTGGGCCCACACAGATGTTTTGCAAAGAATGAGAAATGTTTTACCGGAATATAAAATGGTACAATCTGAGTATGCTTCCTTCCAGTACATCGGACTAAAGGCAACATTCTGCAGACAGTTCACTGCATTCTCCATCCATATATAATGTACTGTACTACAGTGTTTGGTTTGCTCCATAAGCACTTGTTGGTTTTTGACAATGTTAGTTCATGTCATTGAACATTGAACTTTTCAATAATACACTAAACGATTTAATCACAATCACATACTAATTCTATGCAAATGCTTTCTCACAGCCTCCTTAAATGCACAGAATATAATAAACGAGTAAAAATAGAGCTACAGTATAAGTAGGCTACATTAAAACACTTGAAGGAACCCTGCTCCTCACAGCTATAGGCTACATAAAACGTTGCTCAGAGATCACATTAAGAAATGGAAGTTTCCTCTATTATGGAACTCAGGAACTGCTAGCCAAGCATGCCATGATCACACAATCAAATCACAAGTCAAAGACATACATACACACAACAGAGACAAGAAAAAACATTGCCTGTTGAAATTGTCTACACCTCAATACCGATGCGAGTATGTCAGCGCTTTCACCGACAATATCGTCAATAATGTTATACAATAGAGGGTATGCGCATGCATAAAGTGAATGGCAGATCGAGTGGCAAATCGAGTGGCAAAGTGAGTGACAAAGTGAATTTAATGTTTTTTAAAGTCATTTAATGCAATCAAATAGGACTTTTCTGTTTGGATGTATGGTCTGTCAATGCCAGAAAGTAGGTTTTTCCCACTCAGTAGGCATTCCCGCATAACTTCCAGGTATGATGATGATGTCATGCGCATATCCTCTATTATTGTACATAATACTGCAGAAGTATGTCTTTGAATACAGAAACCATATAGTGAAAGCATATAATGGTAGTGCCTCTGACATGAGTGCAAAAAACACATAATGTAGCTCCATTAGCTTTTAATCTTCACAATGCACATCACTTAAATTCAGTGTTAGTTGTCAGTGTGAAATGCATCCCCGAAGCCTATTTTTTTCTCTCTCTTTTGCAGAAATGGTGTGATTTTTGTGCCTGACTCATATCTGCTCTGAAGGAGCAATATAACAAGTAAGGGAAATTAACTTCAAGGTGGTCATTGTTGAGAAATAAACCCTGACAGGTTGATTCAAGACCCTAGCTGGAACGAAGTGGAGGGGTCTTATCTCCCTAAAGGGGTTTATTTCTCAGAAATAACCGCCTTGTTGTTCAGTATCCCACTTATTACATGGCTAAAGATTCAAAGAAATCAATAATTTGCTAAATAACTATCGGCAATACATCGTATACTAATGGATGGATAATAGACTGTTAGTATAGGTGAGGCCCAACACTGCACGACTGGTTCGCTTAAAAGGTCTGGTAGGAAGTGTTAATCAAATATGAATCAAGATACTGCTTTGCCTAACATTATGTAGTGTACTTTTTGAGTGGTGCAACCACTCCAAGGAACAGCAATGTCCGTGTTGTTCACCTATGTGTTGTTCGCCTATGTATGTGACTAATGTCCGTGTTGTTCACCTATGTGTTGTTCCAGAAACAGAGACAGAGAGATAGTATTGCACTGTTGCCTGTGAATTACAGAGAGAGAGAGAGGGGGGGGGGGGGGGGGGGGGGGAGTTGCACCACTCAGTTCACACAGGTGTGATTTTTTTAGCTGCAAATTTGCTTTTGAGTTTAGAGGTTATAACTTGCATGCACTGTATTTCATGCAACACAGTGAGGGACATACTGCCCTACATTATATACTTGGTCTTGAGACAAATTGTGAAAATAGCAGATCTACAAGCTTATACAATCGTGTAAATCTACAAGCTTTTTGAAAATGTTCCTCCAATGACATGCGTGCACAAGCGAGCCGGCGCACACCGGGTCGAAAGTACAGTTGGGTGCCACCGATATTGTCCCTTATCATTTGACCCATTTAGGCCTGACCTCAACATTTTAAAAAATCCTTCTAAATCCTCCAGTTTTCTGAAATAAATATTTTCACGATTTTTCAAAAATAGCTATTTTTCAATAGCTAAATTATAACATAATGTTTAAAACACCAAAAGGGGTTCCCGCCCAAAATGGGTTAACTGTCCTTTTGCGCAGATCACGCAAACCTCAGCAAAAAGAAAAGGACAATATCGATGGCCTCCAACTGTATGGTTCATGAGATTTAGGACAGTACTGAGTCTGTGACCCTTGCAGAGTAATGCAATATCTGTGTTCTGTTGCACCTCCAGGCCAACACGTCACAGCAAGCTCTATAGGCTTGAAGGATATTACATTTCCAATTCCACTCCGATATGGTCCAATGAAAGCTTGGTCAACACAGATGAAATTTCTGACAGTTCTCTGAGGTGAAGACAATATTTCCGGAAGAAAATTGTGTCATACTGCAAAATATACAAGCCCTGAAACCCTCCAGTCCCACATTTTGGGAGAATAATGTAGTATTTCCAATTGCAGCACTGAGGATCTAGAATATGAGATCCCTCACCTTAAGCAAATTCTTGATGGGAAGCAAACCTGTGCCTTGAAAACAGCAACGGGTTTTAATACAGTTCACAGTATTTTCCTTACGCCATAAAGGGAGGAGTTTCGCGACATACTTTGTAAAACTACATTTAACTATCATAACAAAGCCTATAATGGAACCCCTATGAGACATTTCTGGGGACGCCTGCACTGGGATACATAGGATATGACTTGAGGAAAAGGGTCAAAGACTAAAGACATTTGCAGGGACTTTTTGTTGTCGTGTAAGGCTAACGAAAGACCCATCGGCACACACTATCCATAAAGAAAAAAAATGTCACACCTGTGTGAAGTATCTTATAATACATCATCTCATTCTGGCCAATCCCAATTTGCGTCCTCACTTTTCCGTCTTCACTTTTCTGCCCTCACTGTCTTCAATATGTACTTTGCTCAGCCAATCAAATCGTCGCTCTGGGGTGATCAGCCAATCACAAGCCAATGTTTACAAGTGTTTACACAAACCCGGAAAGCTGGGCATAGGAGGGGCTAGTGCCACTCAAAAAATAAATACGAGAAAATAAGAGAGAAGAAAATAAGAAAACACAATGTTGAATAGCATATTGCTTTGATGTGACTCCAGTGTGAGAGCCTTGAGCCTTCCTCTTCAACATAGTGTGCGCTAATCAATACAAGAGAGGATTAAACAATACAATACACCCCAAAGCCTCCAGTAAGCTGTATGCCTGTGGAACATTTTAATTAATTACATTTGTTTTATTTTAACTAATATGCATAGTTTGTTAATACAATATAACCAGTACAACTGCAGGGTTTGGAGGTGGTCTCCCTCAAAAGTATTAGTATTATTAGTAGTATTTCTTTTTTTTTTTTTTTTACTTAAAGGACCTATAACATAAAATTCAACTTTTTCTATTTCTTTTGTGTTTTTGGGGCTCCCATATGTGTTTTCTATCCCCACAAATAACCAATTTTGAACAATCAGGCTTTCATATCATATGGGTGCTTTAATGGAAATTGCTCTCAGGAACAGCTCGACTGATTTTGGCCTCATCGTGATGTCATCAATGTCACCCTACTTTGTATAATTCCACCTCTTCTTCAGTCTTCAGTTCCAAATTTGCATTTCCACTTTGTTTACAATGTCCGCCATTGTTGATTTTCCAAGCTGGCATGGAATGGAAACAAGCCTGGTTTTATCTAGCATCAGTATTATAATGACTCAAATATTAAATAATCTGCATATCAGCACCCCCGCCACCTCAGGACATTGTGGTACTGCAGCTAAAACTGCTTTCAAAGTCCAGAAAGAAAAGACTGGTTGTATCAGAGTGGTGATTGAGGCTCAAACATTAGAATTAAGTTTGAGGGACATAGACAATATGATATTAAATATTAAAAACAGTTTTCAAATGCATGTTATTTGCGCTTTAAGTAAAAGTATCAATACTGCAATGTAGAAATCCGAATCCAAATCCGTATTATATATACGTATTGGTATCAAAATGTACTTAAAGTGGCAAAAGTAGAATGTAGGCATTATGCAGAATGTCCCATTTCACAAGTTTTCAAATGTATAAAAGGTTTGGAGTAAAAGTACAATATTTGCCTATATTGTCTATGAGATGTATTGGAGTAGAAAGTATTGGAAATTGGAAATACTCAAGTAAAGTACAAATACCTCAAAATTGTACTGTAGAAGTTAAGTATATGCACTTAGTTACTTTACAGTTTACACCACTGGCTTTAACGGTTGTATAAAAATAAGCTGAATCCTCTGTGCTTGCTTACTCCCTTATGCGCACTCCACGCACCCAGTTCCAAAATTGGACCACGTACCACAACCTTTCTCCCGAGGTGGGGAAGAAATTACTATGAGGTCTGAATGGACAGAATATCTATAGACACAGACGTGCGTGTGCAGCGTGTTTGTTTGTGTGTGTGTGTGTGTGTGTACGTGTGTGTGTGTGTGTGTGGGCATGTGTGGGCGTGTGTGCGGATGTACAGTTTGCCTGTCTCAACCATGTGCTTTGTGTGTGCTTGTGTTACATGCTCGCGTGTTCAATGTCAAAGATACCCCAGGAGACCAAGTAGGTAGAGAAGCAGACCCACAGGCAGCAAGCTGCGTCTCACAGGCAGGTAAGGAGAGAAAGAAAGAAGGGAGGGGGGGGGGGGTTACCAGTGAAAGAGCAGAGTTCTTAGAGGGTAAGAGATGGACTTTTAAGCCTGATTTATACTTAGTTGTACACACAGGTGTCGCAACTAAGCAATTACCGTAGATCTTGCAGTGTTTTTGGTGTGCAACACCTGTGTCCAAGCCTCACAGAGTGAGAGATGCAGCGAGTTAAAAGGGAGGAACTGTGAGGTAGAGAGAGAGAGAGAGATAGAGAGAGAGAGACTGCGGAAACGCAATAAATAGGTTGTGGTGAGATGTTAGGAGGAAAGGTGAAATGGATGGATGGATGGAGGGATGTATGGATGGATGGATGGATGGATGGAGGGATGGATGGATGGATGGATGGATGGATGGATGGATGGATGGATGGATGGATGGAGGGAGGGAGGGATGGATGGATGGAAGGAGGGACAGAGAAGAGAAGGAGGGTGGTTTGAAACCGAGCCATCTAATAGAAGAGTTGCGATATTGAGGGGGCAGAAAACAGCCTGGTCACGTGGTTCATGTACTCGCACGTACCCATAGACTCCAATGCATTCTGTAAACTTCCGGTTGTCCCTATGTGGAGCCTTCAATTAGGGACAAACCAATAGAAGTCTATGCAGAAGAGCCGCCATTGGACTGGCCCCATGAAGTGAACGGAGTTTGCGTAACTCTGTCTATACTCTATGGCTCTGGTTTGAAGGCATGGGTGTGCCCCGCCCCCGGGCAATGAATATTAGAGAAGAGAGAGTTAAGCAGGATTCATACTTCGTCGCTCGGCAGTGTCGAAAATAGCAAATCTATACAGGCATCATAAATGAAGCATTTTATTAGTATGCACGCACGCACGCACGCACGCACGCACGCACGCACGCACGCACGCACGCACGCACGCACGCACACGCACACACGCACACGCACACGCACACACACTGCTGCTGCTGCCACGGCATCATGCTGCCGGGCAATTGGGCAACGAAATGGAATAGCCTAATTTAACATCACTGGATGTCCCTGAATAGTAGATGGACAAGGAGAGAGGGAGAGAGAGAGAGAGAGAGAGAGAGAGGCCAGGGCTGCATAAATAAACAAGTGATTAGTAGGAATGGAGAGAGACAGTGAAGGAGAGAGAGAAATGTGTGCATAATTAGTGTTACATTTTCTAGATAAGACAGTACATGTATAGGCTTTTTTTTCTCTTCTTCTTTTTTGGCCCCCTGGTGCCCAAGGGCCCCTGGGCACGTGCCCAAAGTGCCCATATGATCTGGACTGTGTACAATGAATCTACAGCTTGTGTGTTTATTCACTGTACTACATGTACATGTAGGTTCAGGATATTGAACTGATATTGTGTTTCAATACTGATACTGCAAAGGAGAGACGTCACAGTCACAGATATGAGATAGAGTATGCCGCCAGGCACCAATATATTAGCGACATGGGTTGTGCATGTACTGTACCATGCATATGCATGAAACGGGATCAGTGTGTGCCGGCCCGTGCGAGAGATAGAGAGAGAGAGAGAGAGAGAGAGAGAGAGAGAGATAATAGAGACAAACATAATAGAGACAAAGCTCTGAAAATGACCTGGGCCGTGCTCATATAAAGGCAACACTATTCCCACAAGGGTCTCTGTCAGCCATGGCTGTATGGGCTGTGGAGGAACATTCCACATGCAGATATGTGTTTGCTAGTAGTCTGTGTCGAGAGAGTGAAAGGGATTGAAGAGGAGAATACATAAAGGTCAAACAGACAGACAGACAGACAGACAGACATATTGTGAAGATGCTCAGGGAGAGAGAGAGAGAGAGAGAGAGAGAGAGCTGACTTGCCACAACCAAATACCACACTTGGGAGGAATACAGTGTTGAAACCTTCAAGCTTCCCTATGTTATGGCCGTCATTACAGAAGATTTTCCCAAGACAGCGTTCAACATTTTTGAAAGTATAAAATAATAGGGTTATACATATAGCCTACTCAATTACTCATTTGTAATTTACTTCACTCTGCTATACAGCTGCTGACTGCTCGGTTGTCACTTCACACGACTTCTGTTTGGAAAATCCAGTGAACTGAGAATAGCCTAATATTCTCAATTCTCAGCACATTTGTATTACGTGCACAATAATTCTCACTCTATTATTTTCAACCTATCTTCACATAATTGGCCCTCATTATAAGATGGAACAATTTCTGTCTACACGCCGCATGTGGACAGTTAAGAAGCCACGCCTACCAGCATTAGCGAGGAGGACCAATTTACAATACATGAAGATGCAGTCGGAAATAGCTGTGCTTCTTTAACCCATTTTGGGCGGGAACCCCTGGTGTTTTAAGCATTACGTTATAATTTAGCTATTGAAAAATAGCAGATCTACGGTGGCGCGCTACGAGCTTGTAGGTCTGCTATTTTTGAAAAATCGTGAAAATATTTATTTCAGAAAACCGGGTGGATTTAGAAGATTTTTTTTAAATGTTGAGGTCAGGCCTAAATGTGTTAATGCAGAATAAGTGAATGCTACTCCAGTCCTCAGTGTCGGTCGACCCTGATTCCATGGCAACACCCATAGAGCAATAGAGGACGATGCATGTCTGACTGCCAAGTGCCAACACCACCCGTCGTGTCCTCAGCCTGCTGGGAAATCCCAGCAGGTTTACCGTTTCTTTCACCAGGGTTTCCCAGTTTCCCACAGCGATACATGGAATCCCTAGATGTTGTTCAAGTTCTAATCACGTCGAACAGCAGATTTTGACAGATCCTCTCCTCTCCGACCCAGCCTGGCAGTTCACAGGCTGCAACACTCCAGAAGGTGTGTGACTGTATAGAGCGTCGCAGTCCCGCCTCCTACCCTGGACCAGGAAATGAAACCCAATGCATTTTTCCCATAGACATTTCTTAAAGTATTTATTTAAAGACGGTTACGCCGCGGACAAAGCCAACTCGAGTCGTGACAACTCATGACAACACAAACAATATTTTGGACCAAACAAATAATTACAAAGAAGAAAAACAACAAAAAAAGTGTTGTAACCTGCCGTTTTGTCTTCTTTCTAATTATTTGTTTGGTCCAAAATATTGTTTGTGTTGTCATGAGTTGTCACGACTCGAGTTGGCTTTGTCCGCGGCGTAACCGTCTTTAAATAAATACTTTAAGAAATGTCTATGAGGAAAATGCATTGGGTTTCATTTCCTGGTCCATGGTAGGGGGCGGGACTGCGACGCTCTATTGCATTCTAGGGCTACATAAATCATAGTCAATAATCGATTAAAATTAAAACAGTCGATCCCTATTTTGGTGATGTCATGGTTTATTTAAGCAATAAGCACGTGAATTCATAATGAACTATGTTGTTGTCATTGACAGTATAACAGATGACAGATTCATGTTCTAATTATTCTGTTCAGTAAGAAAATAACAGCAGCAGACTCTGAGCCCTTGTTTGCATTCATGATGATTTATCTACAGTATAGTCTCCAGAAGTGTAAAGTAAAAACAGCACTGTTTGATGAATATACACATACAGATAAGTCCAAATTGACTGTAAGGTTAAATATACAGGTTATGTAAATGATAATTCTATACAGTATTACTATTATATATTAACTTATTACCTAAGTTGTATATACTAATCATTGTTATAGATTAGATCGAATATTTGTTCAATAATTCCCCATATTTCCAGCTCTTTAATGAACATAACATAATATACGTATATTTTCAGGTCAGACTACCAATTTCATCCAATCAGGAGAGAGAACCAATACAGGATACAGGATAAACAAGTTGAATTGGAAGCAGACAAAATTGGAACAGGAATGTTATATTACTGAAGCTGATGAATGGCCTTTGTGAGGTACTTGTACTTTCTGTTTACTAAAACACTGATTATCATTGGAATATAGAGCTTAACCTTTTAAATAAATGAAAATATCACTTACAGCACCTCGTTGCTGTTGGGCAGAAACCTCAACTCCAAACTGTACCTTGGTTTTTTGTTCATAGCCTACTTTGTCATGCTACAGTTTCACACAAAAGCGATGCGACCCGTTTTGATGCTTGTAGATCTGCAATTTTTGAATTTGAATCCTGAAAAGTAACAGTTTTGGACAGCCACGACTTTAAAATGAAAGTGTTGATCAAACAGTAATTCCTCATCGTCGTCGTGACTAAAGAAGGCTGTGGGGAGGTGATACTATCACCCGGCATTCATCTTTGCTGTTGCATCCAACCTTGCGGTCACAGCATACACAATATCACAGACAGACAATCTGAGGTGAGAGAAATTGGCTTCTTAACACGATGTTAGTTTTCATATTATTTGTGCGTAAATCGGCTGCAGTGACACCGCAGTGCCTGACACTGTTCACCATAACAAAATGTGACTAAATTTGACTGAGGGACTGCCATTGGATTTTTTTTAATTTTCGTTTTTTCACGTCATATGAAAGCAGGGAATCATAGCTTCAAATTGACATATTGGTTGTTCAGTTTGACCCACCAGTTTGGGAGATATGGCTTATAGAGTAATGTCTTGCATAAAAATGCGGCTTGAAAGGTTCAGTGCTGTGGTCTCTAACACTACACCTATAGCTACATGTTTGGCCAATTATTTCATATTTACATGTCGATTTTAGCTCTGACACTTATTTCAGACATGCTCTAGTATGTGAAGAGTCTGCCTGTGCTAAAAAAAAAGTTTTTCTCCTCTGGTGAAAAGCGGTAATTTGCGCGATGGCAGTCTCTCAGTCAAATCTGGTCACAAATGTACAATGCAAAGAAATAAAATGTGTTCACCTCAAACAGGGCGGAATATACCGTTGATTGGTATGATCATGTCGCCAAGGTGTGATACAATCAGTCTGACTGCTGTAAAGTAGTGCTAAGCAATATCAAAATTATATCCATATGGTACAGTTGGGTGCCACCGATATTGTCCCTTATCATTTGACCCATTTAGGCCTGACCTCAAAACTTTTAAAAATCCTTCTAAATCCTTGAAAAATCCTTCTACAGTTTCACGATTTTTCAAAAATAGCAGACCTACAAGCTCGTAGCGCGCCACTCGGTGGCGCGCTATGAGCTTGTAGATCTGCTATTTTTCAATAGCTAAATTATAACATAATGTTTAAAACACCAAAAGGGGTTCCCGCCCAAAATGGGTTAACTGTCCTTTTGCGCAGATCACGCAAACCTCAGCAAAAAGAAAAGGACAATATCGATGGCCTCCAACTGTAGATACGAGACTACATATCAAATAGAATGTTTTTGCTTCCCTTTGTTAAAAAGATCAAATTAATTATCAAAGATGTGCTTCCCGGTTATTGTTGATATTGATAGTTGGCTGTACTCTGAACGTATACAGTGAACAACAGCAGGTTTTGAAAGCCTCCTCATCTGTAAACGTTCATCATATCTGGAGGCTTTGCAAAGGCCAAGAAGCCATTTATACGACCAGAAAGGAATTAATTTGACCAGGCCACCAAGGACATCTGGTGCAAGCCGCTGGGAGAAACTGCGGTCAATAAAGTATCCAAAGTCCCACTTTCAGATGACACTGTCGCTCTGAAGATGATGTATTCTGTAAAGGCCCCCTAAATATATATATTGCCCCAAACATTTTTTGGAATGCACCGTGCTCACGTTGGAGCAGTGTTCATTTTTTCCACAATATTTTGATTTAGTCTTATAGTCTTAATTAGGGCAGTATTATGCGTGTCTTAAGTACCAGGTCTTATGACTTAACTTAAGACCTGGATGCGTGGTCAATGCTGTTTGGCCACTCAGAATAGCCAAATGGCATTGATCACGCCTCCAGGTCTTAAGTTAAGTAATAAGACCTGGTACGTAAGACACGCATAATACGGCCCAAAATTTTGAATAACACACCATTTAGTCTTAGTCCGATTTAGTCTTCTGAAAAACCTTAGTCGACTTAGCCTTTAGACTTATCTTAGTCAACAAAATTAACACGGCATTGGAGGCCCCTCTGGATAAGATAATCCACCACAGGTTATCTGTTATGCCATCAGATAATAATAATAATAATACATTTTATTTATAAGGCGCCTTTCAGGGCACTCAAGGTCGCCGTACAGGTTAAAACAGTTGATACAAAAACACAGTTAAAAGCAAAACAAAACTAGGGCACAGCTTGCAGCAGAAGTCAGCCATATGCCTGCCTAAACAGGTGGGTTTTGAGGTGAGATTGGAATATGGTGATAGAGTCCATGTTTCTGATGTCAGGGGGAGGGGAGGGAGTTCCAGAGGTGGGGGGCAGAGCGGCAGATGATGCAGCCATAACAAATTGACATCCTTGGTAACTTGCCTTAAAGATACAAGATACAGATTTTGAATGCAAAACAAATGGGTATTTATCATCAGTGTGTGGTGATGGATTTCTGATCACTAACAATTCAGCATTTCCCTGGTATCATATGCACCGGCAACTTTGAGTATGCATGCATTTCCCACCCTGTAACAAAGTCACTGTGGCAGAGAGTGACTTACAGTTAGAAGTGTACAGGTGTACAGGTTAGGAGCCCACACAGTGTGTTTCTCAAGGACAGGTGACTCTGGTGGTGATTACTTTATCACCTGCAGAAACACTGTAGTCCTTGATGCTGTTGGCGGGGTCGTAAGAGGCGTAACTGGATCCCAACATGCCTCGGTCATATATAGCTATACGCAGATCAGAGATTGAGTAGAAAAGGTATAGTGAGAAAGCTTTGGCCGTGAGGATAGTAGAACATTTGCCGCCACCAATTATTATTTTCCTTTTGTGCCGGAGAACCTAATTCATTACAAGAACTCATTATGGATCTAACGATTGCCTCAAAAGGCCGTGTGTGAGACTGGGGAGGGAGAGAGAGAGAGAGAGAGAGAGAGAGAGAGAGAGAGGGAGAGGGAGAGGGAGAGGGAGAGAGAGAGAGGGAAGGTAGCAGTGCATTCAAAGTACTAGGAATGCTTGACTATGTCATGCCTGTCATGGTGTCATAAACCTTCATTAGGTTAGGGGGGAGGCCCCGCATTTCTCAGAGCATACCAGTATACTATAAATTAATCCTATCAGCCGCAGCGCGGTACATTTGCTGACCTAGCGACCCACACACGCACACACGCACACACACACACACACACACACACACACACACACACAGCTCTGTACCTACAAGCCTATCGCTCCATTGCACAGGCCTGTAGCCGTGCCAGTGTCAAAGGCGAAAAGCAATTTTGACCGCATGAGTACAACCATTATTATACTGTACAGGTTTTGATGGAAATGAATGGTGGTACTGGTAGGACAGAGTGATAGCTCATGCTTGATTTATACGCCCCAAAAGAGCAGATCCACAAACACACAACCCGTCGCACAGCGACAGGTTGTGAGCTTGTAGATCGTCTATTTTCAGTGGCTAACGAAGTATAGCTAATATAAATCAGGCATACAGTGCTATAGTGGTGCTTTCTGGGTCACTAAATACTGAAATTTCTCTGGACCTAAGCAGAGCAAAACTTTAGGAAAGGCTTTCGTTTTATAGATACCCCCTACACTATAGGTAGAACAAGCATGTTTTATGATAACATTAATATGTCTAAAAAAAGGAAAACTATTTTATTGTAGTTGTACAATTTGTTATGCTTTGTTGCATGCCATGTCTCACGACATATCAGATCTTTCTTTGTTATTTACCACCATATGCATTGTTATTGTTTGTATTTCTCTGTTTTAATGTTTTGGGGATTACGGATGTAAATTAGCTCCAAGTCCGGCATATTTACACTAATCATGTGAAAAAATATACAACATCATGTTTTTGTGTTAATTAATTTGCATTTGCTCTAATGCCCTGCCAAAAACACAAAGTAAAGTAAAGTTTGTTTGGTTAATGTTTAGACCCTATTTCATCCTATTTACCCAAACCCAATTCACAAATCATCTTTTATCCATCCATCCATCTTCAACCGCTTATCCGTAGTCGGGTCGCGGGGGCAACAGCTCCACCAGAGTGCTCCAGACTTCCCTCTCCAGAGCAACATTAGTGACTTCCTCCTGGGGGATTCCGAGACGTTCCAAGGCCAGTGAGTCGATGTGTTTCCTCCAACTGCGCCCGAGAGGCATCCTAACCAGATGCCCGAACCACCTCAGCTGGCTCCTTTCCAGGCGAAGGAGCAGCGGTTCTACTCCGAGTCTCTCTCGTGTGACTGAACTTCTCACCCTATCTCTAAGGGAGATATGCCAGCCACCCGTCGAAGAAAACTCATTTCGGCCACTTGTATTCGCGACCTTATTCTTTCGGTCATGACCCACACTTCATGACCATAGGTGAGAGTAGGAACGAAGACTGCTCGGTAGACGGAGAGCTTTGCCTTCTGGAACATCTTTTATATTATTCAAATAATTCAATATAATTTGGAAAATAATTCATCATGCCGTTAAAATATAGAAAGTGTGTATTTAAAATGATGAAATGTCTATTTAAATTTATAGTTGTTGTTTGTGTAATCTGTGGTACTATATGTCTTTCACACATTTCGCCGCTTCACCTCCCAATGTATGAATGAATGAACCATTGTAAAGCGCTTTAAGCACTTGGAAAAGCGCTATAAAAATTCATTATTATTATTATTATTATTAGAAGGATGTCAAATGGAATATACAATATACAATGCAATTTATTTAATTCCTATTTATATCCAATATTTACATATATTGTTTTATTTAGATTGTCTTGTTGCACTTCTGCTTTGGCAATGTAAACGTACAAAACTTGTGGAGTCATATATGTCGTGGACGACTGACATCATCGATGATGTCAGTGAATGTGCGTGCACGCACACACGCACGCACGCACGCATACACACACCGAGGGTGAGCACATCACCTCCAAAAGGTAGATTTAGCATTCTATGAGTGAGACATCATGGACTGACACACTGGGATCCTCTATAAATCCATTTAAGACTTATAATAAGGCTGGCTGACAAGGACAGCTCAGTGACAGCAGCCTGCCTACACACCATCTGAATGAACAACCACTGGGAGATTACGGGGAATGTATCATGTAAAGCCCCTTTCCCACATGGAATCCATAACATTACCGGATAAATCATACATAGCCTGCAACGGCAGCAGATGGTCAACATTGGCCTCCTTTTAAGGAGAATTTCTGTAGGGCATCTGTTCCCACATTAGATGAATGAATGAAGTGCAAAACCGTAGGTAATGATCACATGAGAAGTGTCTAAAGCAAGCAACACTATAGCCATTGACAATGAGTATTTGGGAATCACGTAAATGCAGTGCTCCCCATTAACATATCCAACTATGTGTCACAATCAGTCTGTCGCACACTTTTATTATGTAGTGATGTCCTGTTTTGCCTAGTTGTTGCCTGTCTTGTCTCACCTCATCCCCTGTTACACACCTGTCTCCATTCTGTCATTAGCCTGTAGACTAGTTGCCTGATGACACTCACCTGTGTTTGCTTCACTATCAGCCTGTAGTCTATAAGTACTGGACCCATTCTGCTCTCACACTGCCAGATCCAAGTCAATGTTACTGTGTTTCCTGATGTCTGCTTATGACCTGCTACACTGTGTTGTGAGTTTTGTGTTAATAATTAGTCATTGGACTTCATCTGTTTGCCTCTTGGTTCTGCTTCTGGGTCCTCACCTGACACACCGTGACACTATGGGCATATCACTTTTTACTGGGAAACAGTATATGTGTTATTAAATCAGGAAATGTTGTACAATCTGTAGTACTAATAGGCCTACTTCGGTCCGTTTGGCACCAGCAGTGGTGTAAAGTACTAAAGTGCATTTACTTAAGTACTGTACTTAAGTTCAATTTTGAGGTATTTGCACTTTATTTCCAATTGCTTTACTCCACTGCATCTTCAGAGGCAACTATTGTACTTTTAATGCACTACATTTATTTGAAAACTTTAGTTACTAGTTACTTTGTAGATTTAGATTATTATTACATAACATTCATTAACCACTACAGACCTATATACATTTCGGCAATTTTAAAATGACGCATTGTGAGCTTGTAGATCAGTTATTTTCATAATATATTTTATGACATTTTACACATTTGAAAACTTGTGAAACGGGGCATATTCTGCATAATGAGGACATTGTACTTTTGGAACTTATGTGCATTTTGATACCAATAGTTTTGTACTTTTACTCAAGTCAATTTTGACTTTTCTGTTTCTGTTCTTTTAATTTTGTAGTATTTAGTTATTGTTGCCAGTCTTGTCTCACCTGTGATTAGTTTTCTCAGCTGTGTCATGTTCGTCTCCTAGCCAATCCCTGTGTTGATTATCAGTTGAGTTCACCTGTGTCATTGTGTCTTTCATTTGTGGTTAGTGTCCGCCCTGAGACTGGGAGGTTGGGGCAAAGATTGTCTATATATGAAGATGCACGAACTTCATTGGAGCCACTAGGTGCAATGGACTACAAATCCTACAAATGGTCTCCTACAGTAAGTAGGCATGGTTTGCTCCTCCCTCTTCTTATTTTCTTGCAAGTTCGCCGCCTGCTATTGGCAGTCTCCGGGGCATCATTGGTACCTTCAGCAAACTACAAGGCACCGTTTGACTTTGGCAATCTTTGGAACATCCTCGCGACGCGTCCTGAAAGTGTCTGTTGAGAAATTAATCACACCGTTGCCCTACACTAGTGGCAATGCCTTTGGTGTGAGAGGGGTCTGTTTTAATTACTGCACCGAGCGCTTTAAGTTATTCAGGCACGTAATTCTCCGTAATGTGATTCTCGCATCAGTAACTGTGCACAAAGTTCAAAGTGAGGGCACTACATTTGAGAGAACATTCATCCACGCATTCTCATGTGCGCACGCACGCACAAACGTACACGCGCGCGTACGCACCCACGCACGCACACACTTTATGAACGAGATCTCAAGAGCAAAAGAGCAGGACAAGATAATCATCCCCCCGTGTTGAACATTTTCAGCTTTCCCCATGCAGTCAGGATAACACCATAACTTATGGAGGTCAACGCTCTTCATAGAAATTAATTAAGCGCGGCTGGGACCTTGCCTTTTCAATACGTGTGTTCTCTGCCTCCAAATCCCCTTTGTTGTTCGTCTGAGACAATCGATACAAAGCTTTTTTCACCCTGGACAGGGAGTAATGCAAAGGGCCCCTGGGTAATAAAGAAGCTGGTCCCCGATGTCACAACTTCAATCTATCAGGCTCTGGTAAACATCATCGATGAGTAAATAAAGAAAAGACAAGCTGGGTCTCTCTCTCTCTCTCTCAGCAGGTCAAGACTCAAGATTCATTCACACTGGCCAGATAAACACGCACGCACCAGTGGCGTATGCAGGAATAAATTATTACCTTGGCCTGGGAAAATCTGCCTGGGCACACTGTTGGAATTAATTATCATTATCATTTTTAATTAATAAATACTCATGTTTGCCTTCAATTTCCTAAAAATATCAAGTGTCTTAGAGATTAACAGGTGTAATGTCAGGTCACATTCCCAAATGTAAACAAAAAATCACACCTTCATCTTCAATGTTTGTGTTAACACAATGTTTGCGTTTACACAAACCCTCAAAGCTGGACATAGGAGCACTCCTCAACAAGCATAAAACAACAGAGTGTAACAACAGCTAGTTTCTTTCAACTCACTTCCAAATTACAAATTAGCAAGATAGCACCCCATAGCATAGCAGCAGATAGCCCCTCTCGGAACCCTCCGTAAAGCTTTTCTGAAATTCGGACTTCACTTTACGTAGAGTCCCTGTGCATTTCTTCCACGCGCTATGGTAGGCAGATGTATACACCCTCCGTCCAGGCCGTGCTGCGGCCTGGTGGTGGTGGTGAGATGTTTCAAAAGATGCATAAAACTGCTATAGGAGACAACGGCAACGTGAGAGAAATTTAATTTGGCGCAGATGCCGTTAAGTATTTTTAATCTTTGTTTGACCGTTTTGGCTTCTCTCTTCCTCACTTCCTTGACTTCCTTATTGACTTCCCATTGTACCGCCTCCCGCACCGAGAGTGGCTAGCTGCGCGTACGTTCCTGCCTCTGATGTGCTCTGTCTCAGCTATGTACATCTGCCTACCATAGCGCGTGGAAGAAATGCACAGGGACCCTACGTAAAGTGAAGTCTGAATTTCAGAAAAGCTTTACGGAGGGTGCCGAGAGGGGCTAAGCAGCAGACAACATGGGCACAATCAATGAAAATCCATTCAGCAAAAATTACAATTCTGACCTTTGACGTCTTCAAACACGTAGTAATCCATAATCAAGGGCGGACGCTGTTGTGGAGTTGCCCAGTAAAACTGAAGTCCTCAGGATACACCTGTTGTACAGTATAGGCTAGCTTGGCTCCTCTATAGGGACTGCTGACTTCCTTTCTTTACAAAAAATCACACCTGTGTGAACTGAGTGGTGTAAGGTATTATATAGCCTGATCAGCTGTGTTCTGACGTAATGTCTGACATAATGAAATCAGCATCAACCAATCAGCATCAACCATGCTCATTTTTTTTGCATAGACAGACAGACTAACAAAGCCAGTTGTAGGAGTGGTTTACACCACTCAAAGATTGCAATAGACGTTTGACATTGTGAGGCTAACATTTAGGATACTCTCAGAGAGGCTTCTCCTTTATATTTAATCATAAACAAAGATGCAGGTTTCTGGTGAAGACAAACAAATCTCCATTCTAGAAACAAGCACATGATGACAGGCATCAGGCAGGCACGACCAATTAATCTATGCAGGTACAGATGGACAAACTAGGCAGTGCCAGTGGCTACGGATCCAAATACAAAAATGAATAATAATAATAATACACCCACTGCCATATTTTGCTAAATTGAATGCAGTGATGATTGCATTCACATTATGTTATGCAATGACGCTACTGTCATCATATTAAAAAAGATTGCTGGGCCGAGTTCGGAAATACCTGGGCCTAGGCCCAAGTAGGACCAGGTGTGTACCATCCCAATATAGTCAATTTTAATATAGGATCAATAGCGGAATAATCATAGATTTGTTAAATTTGAGAATGGCTAGGTGAAAATTGGTGACCTTCACCTCATCTGACTGACATCAGATAAACACAGTGACAGTAAACAATTTTCTGTTTCATAGTGACAAGTTAGGTCGTTATAGGGCAATAATTATTATAAACATGAGTGACACTTTCAATTTCAAGTTACAATTTCTCCTCTACTAGGAGAGTTTCTATTAAAAAGAAATATAGACTATGGCACATTTAGACAGCATCTCTGAGATGCATGTTATTGTTTTGTTTCCCAAGGCGCTCTAATCCGCGGCTCCATCTTTTCCATTCATGTTACAGATGGTGGTGCATGGTTCTCAGGTGGCGGTCTGTGTGGTTACTGCCATGTTTAATTTAAGCACACCCTTCGTGCTTCGCATAACACTCGCATTTGAAGCGCTACATGAAAAAGGCACCGCGAAAGAGACACGGGAGGACGTATGAAAACAGTCTCCCCAGGAGAGGAGTCTCACACTGTAATGATGGCACGGTCGAGACCTTTATCTTGAATTATTCATGGTTGTGGTTTACTTACTTTTCTTTTTCTTTTCTTTTTGCACCACATAAAACAAATGATTCCCTATCTTTAGTCTCAGCAGTTTAAGGCAGTGATTCTCAGGGGATATATATATATATATATATATGTTTGTTTTGTATTTTTAATTTAAAAAGTAATACAAAAAAAACACAGGCACCTCACGTATTAGGAGGGTAGTGTGAGTCACCAGAAAAAAGGATAGGTGTTTTCAATGAATCTATCACGGTTAAAATGGAGTTTGAAGTTACAATGGATTTGTATAGGAAAGGGGTGCAGGGGCAGGTAATTTGATTATCAAATATCTAAATAGTGAAACAAGCAACTTCAAAACTGGCTGGGGTGTTCACATAAGCCTGAGTAGACCTAAAAGTTTTTTTTTTTCTTTAAGTTTTGTGTGTGTGTGTGTGTGTGTGTGTGTGTGTGTGTGTGTGTGTGTGTGTGTGTGTGTGTGTGTGTGTGTGTGTGTGTGTGTGTGTGTGTGTGTGTGTGTGTGTGTGTGTGTGTGTGTGTGTGTGTGTGTGTGTGTGTGTGTGTGTGTCGCAAACCACTACACAGCAGATCAGCACCATTATTACATGCTGCTCCTGAATATTTTTCAGATTTTGTGAATATTTTTCACACGTACACTACGAGAGAGAGAGCTCGGCCTTTATACCATGCAGAGTTCTTACTGTTGGTTGTTGAGAAGCCTAAGATAAAAACAATTTGTGCAACCATGCAGATCTTTCACTAGTAAGAGACCACACCTACTTAAGTTAACAGTTTATTGAAACATAATGAGATGAATGTGGAATGGAGTGAGGAACCCAAGGTGGGGCGAGACTCAGGGTGGGGGCGTAGTCTCTGGAGCTGACTGCCATCTTTGCTCTACTCGGGATGAGCGGTTGGTCGTCTCTGCTCCTTCACTGCCCCCCCTGGATTCCTAGAGAATCGAGGCAGAAGGAGGAGGTTGGGGTGGAGGAGGATGGCAAATTTGAAGAATAGCGAAAATAGATGATCTACGACAGGGGTTCTCAACGTTTTTGGCCGGGGACCCCCGGAAATGCTTTGGCAATGTCTCGGGACCCCCGCCCCGCCCCCTCCCGACCCCCAATATAAATTGACTGCTACAATAACCTTAAACCATTTTGGGCGGGAACCCCTTTTGGTGTTTTAAGCATTGTTATAATTTAGCTATTGAAAAATAGCAGATCTACAAGCTACGAGCTTGTAGGTCTGCTATTTTTGAAAAATCGTGAAAATATATATATATATATTTTTTGAAAATAATTTGGGGACCCCCTAAAATAATTTGGCGACCCCCCCCCGAGGGGTCGCGACCCATGGGTTGAGAACCCCTGATCTACGAGTACAGTACTCACAACCCGTCAACTTGGTTGAGAGATCGCAGGTGTATTTATACTGTGGTGACCAGGTATTGGCAGGAGAAGTGGATACAGGTGATTGTGAATGGGGAGTGGCCGTCGAGTGAAGGCGGGAGGTGATGGGGAACAGAGTGGCAGTGATAAGCAGAGGGTGGTCTCCACTCCTGAAACTACGTTGTATCAATACAACTACCCTTGTGAAAACCCTCGCTGGCAAAACCTGGAGGTTGAGCCAAGTGATAACGTTGAATGAATTGACTGAATACACATGAAAAGAGAATCCCACAGTCCACAACCAGTTTGAGCAAATTATCTAGTCTAGACCTAGTGATGCCCCTGTACCATCAACTCAGGGTAGGCCTACAATTCAATTATCATATAGATTATCTCTATGCTTATTTACAAGCAAATGGATTTCAGCTCAGCACACATTTCCATAATGCTCTAATAGTGTCCTGATCTAAGTTTACCTGGGCTGGAAGGAATTAAATTAAAGAACAAGACATACATGCATATAAAAAGCCCTGTTACATTTCAATTGAAATATAGTATACTGTGTGTTATTGGACATTTCCGCACATTTTTAACTCTTTGAGAGTTTCAAGGATTTCTATATAGTTTTTAGACTTCTCTATGGCAGAATGGCGTTTTTGAATGATTTATTGAAAATTCTCTGTTGTGAATCTGTGACAACGAAAGACCTTCAGAGAAAGCTTGGCTTGTCTGTTTCCAGGAAAAAAATGAACTGAGTTGATAAAATGTTTAGTTTTTGTGTTGGAAGCCATTTAAAAGAGCCTGCATTTACACTGGGTAGTGTTTCTAGGACAACAAAAAAAGTTATGCCCGGTTGAAGTTTTATTTTCTAAATAACTTTTTTTCTGCTGGGCGTACATAGCCATGCAATATCTCATTTTAAAGGGTGAGTTGTCTAGTTCAATTAAAATAAAATAAAAAGTTTCTCACATGTACCACTGTAGATATTTTTCCATCTATAAATAGCATGGTCAGTCATGATCAATCTGACCTATCCAGCTAAAAGTCCCCCTAGCTCTGAAATGGAACATCATATAAACTCAATTCTTTTTTGGGGTAAAATTAGACATTCTAACGCACATTTTGATATATACCATGTTTACATAGTCTTACCAGTACCTTGTCTATTCATGCATGTATCTCAAAAACCTGTTGTGAAGAAACGGTTTTGATAAAAAACACATCCAAGGACATTGTTTTGATATGACTTTGTGCCCATGATATGTATCAAAATATAGACTTGAATGTATACTGTATTATAACAAAAAATTGGGTTCTTACCATCTACCGTTACAGAGTAAATCACAGTTGAAACTCGCTTAGTCAAACCATAAACCTCAGAATAGTGAACAAAATAGCCATGACAGGTCTAACTCATTGTAAAAGCGTCTTTTATTTTTTATGACTACTAACATAATACAATTATAATAAATATTACAGAAAATAAATAGGCCTACATACAAAACAGTTGTCCCCAAACTCCCCAGTGTCCCCAAACCACTGCATTCCAGTTGTTCTTGACGGTGTGTGTGTGTGTGTGTGTGTGTGTGTGTAGGCTAAATTAAAAAAAAACAACAACTGAAATGAATGAATGCATCCGGTTCAGTGTCGGAGAACTCCATCGCAGTCTTGACTCTTCGTCTTCGTCATCATCATCATCATCATCATCATCATCATCATCATCATCATCATCATCATCATCATCATCATCATCATCATCATCATCATCATCATCATCCTCCTCCTCCTCCTCCTCCTCCTCCTCCTCCTCCTCCTCCTCCTCCTCCTCCTCCTCCTCCTCCTCCTCCTCCTCCTCCTCCTCCTCCTCTGATGCCAGTTCTAAATATATAAAAATAAACATTTAGCTGTAGTCAGCCCGGCCAATAGCCAGTTGGGGACGGGGGACGGGGACGTAGGCTATCTGACATCATCGTCATCATCATCATCACACGGAGACACACTAAACAATGTACAATCATGATAGTATACAATATTCAATGAATGCGATTATCATGCAAGCTCAGACGTCAATGAAACGTCATACAGATCTTATATAATACGCTACTGTTAGCTTCACTCCCCGTCCCCCCTCCGATCCTTGTAGCAAGGTCGTCATAACCACGCGTTGCTTCAGTAAACGATGCATGTTTGTTCTCCGTCTTTGTAGACAGTAAATAAAAGGAGCGAACATTACTCTAAAGATCAGATCGCCTATAAGGCACGCTACAATATAAAATACTTGTACTGCCATGCGTGCATGCCTGCTACGATACATTTGTACTGCACCGACCAACCAATCGACACCATTAGCCAGCACCTTTGGTGCTGGCTAATGGCTGGGGGCCATCGTGGTGAGTCATTCTGGCGTCATGATCTGACTAGTAGTAGTAATTATCCAAGCATCTATTTGTAGCGATCATCTTATGATTTCTGATCACTATAGAAGGGCATTTTCTACAATAAGATTACCTCAAAACATTCCGGGTTGATCGTCTTCTTCAATGGTTTCCCGGTATAGCTCATCGGACGACGATGGGGAGACAATGAAAAAAGGAGGGAGGGAGCAGCGAGTCTCGCTGTAAGCACTGGACCAGGGCTACTCCGCCTGGAGAAGGCGACTGGGACGCGTATGGATCAATACTACTACCACAAAACTCGCTCAAATAAATAGTACTGCTTTCAACTTTTTCTGCTAGAAAATCGCTCGGGCGAGACGGGTAAACAGGCAAAACAATGAAAACTATGAAGACTCCCTCTGCCCCCACTGTTTACAGGGGGTGGGACCAGCTTCCAATGGCAACACGTACACGTGTGTCACGTGACACGGGTTTTCTGGGTAATGTAGTTGGAATATAAGCTCAGGAATTTAAACAGCGCTTCGGAGCATATTAATATGTTTAGATTAATCAAAAACGGCGAAGACGCCAATTGGCGTCATTGATCATTTACGGAATTCTGATGAAGACGCCAATTGGCGTCTTTCACCTTCTAAGGGTTAAGGTTCACAGAAAAGGGGCTTTTTAAAATGAGAGGGCATTGTTGTTTTAATTGATTTACTGTAATATGTCATAATTAGCCAAAGCCAGAAATTAGATCTGGTATGTTGAAATCCATACGTAGCTTTTTGCTTTAAATGGAGCTCATATAGCTGAAGTTCATGAGCAGGACCACACCTCCAATCCAGCTACCTCCACCTCCTATCAAGCCGTCACCTCCACCCGTATATAAGAGCCCATCCACGGTTCTCCCTCTGTTCTCTGTCCTCCCCACCTCGGCTTAAATTACCCGATGACCAGCTGGATGGCCAGCTGGATGTCCAGATGACCCGCCGTCGTGGCCCATCTTCGTTTCTGTTCATTATTTGTTTCGTACTTTCATGCATTCTTCTTTTCGTTGATAAATGTTGTTAAACGTCTTTATTTGGTGGTGTGGTCCTTGATCGTAAAAGGGCATGGAATCATCTGCATTATTGAAATGCTGCATACATTTCAGTAGCAACGTAAATCTGTACACAGTATTTTGGAGTGCCTGCTTTCTTTTACTGCTGAAATTTAAGCATCTGGAGGTCATACGATGAACTCACATCCTGTTCATTATGTTTCAGTCAATTTATTGAATATGCATCTGCATGTGATTTCTACCGGCCTTCCCTTCCAGGCAGAGGTAATTAAACCGAATATGATCGACACTCTACAGCAGGCTATAAAGAATTAGACCCTTTATACTTATAGTAAATATGACATGGGTTGGCCCTGCCCTTGTCCGTCTTTTCCCCCTCTATCTGACTCTCGTAAATAGCAGATCTTCAAGTTCACAACACTTTGCATTGCAACACATTGAGAGCTTGTGCATCGGCTATTTCCGGAATAAGAGACCATAACACCCCAGTCCCTGAACAACAAGTCAACAACATTAGTTTTTAGTTTTAGTTTGATTTATTCGCACAAATAAAAAAACTGTATAAAAAGATAACATCAATACAAGATAAAACTATGTGCAGGTGAGAAAAGAAACCCATACAGTGCTTATACTTAACTGTACATGGTTCTCACCTAAGATAATAAACAAATAATAAGTAGACAAAGTAATCAAATTACAATCCATCAATTGGCCGTGATCTTGTAGATAGGCTATTTCCAAATAGCCAAAGTATAAAATAGGGCTTAAGTTAATGTTTTGTAATAACAAAAAATTACAATATTTGCGTCCGAGATATAGTGGAGTACACCAAAGAATATATGAAAAATTGAAAGACTAAAAAAGTAATAGTCAAAATTGCACTAGTACAGTACCTGGGAAAATATATTTACTTCCCATCACTGCAAATCACAGAGCCAGAATAGAGACACGCTTTGGGGACCAGTACCTTGCCCGGAGGGATCCATCCCTAGAGCATTGTAGAACATATCGCCCAGTGAATAGCATCAGGAAGTCTTGTGAGTCTCATCGGCGTATTGAATCAGAAAGAGCTATAGCTCTCCGGGTAATGAGAATGTGTGATATTATACTGTAGCTGCCCGGTTCATGTTACAGTTATTATTTATGAGGTGATGACTTGTACACGTAGAACTCAACCTGTGGTCTGGGGATCACTGGTGGGCCCCCACATAACTGGCAAAACACTAAGATTTGAATGATAATAAAACATCAAATAATGTCAAATATTCTATATTGTCGATATTCTTATTTTTTCGGGGGATTCTTTATTTTTATTTTTTAAACTTCAAAATGCATATCGGCTGATCACTACTAATCGGTATCGGACATGAAAAACCCACATCGGTCGATGCCTATACTTACAATTATACTAAGACAATTACATTGATCCAGAACAGTTTGGGCATGTCAGTTTAGGTGAAAAGTAGCTGATCTATAAGCTTACAAGGCATTGCAACATGACACGTTATGAGCTTGTAGATCAGCTATGTTTTCTGTTTCATGACGCATATAGGGCTTAAGTGGTTACAATGAGTTACAATGCATATAAAAAGAGGATTACAGATTACTAGAAAACTCGCAATTTAGAAAAATTGGTAGTTATAGGTTACTCCAGAATAATAATAAATGGTGACAATAACTATAGTCTGGTTGCCCTTGACTATTTACAACAAAATGTTGTATTGTGAGCTACTGCGCTAATCAGATTACAATATGTAATTGATTACAATTTGTAATCTGATTAGTGTAGATGACTGAAAGATGGAGGACTTCAATCACTTCAAGAAATAACTGATGCCAACCACACTATGATATCCTCATCTCTTAAACTTCCTCCTCTTCTGCCATCGCCTTAAAAAACCCTCTTTTTAAAATGAACATGAGTTGGCTCTGTGCTGCTTTTTCCATTTACACCAAAGCTCTTCTGCAAAATTACAAGCTCAATGAACTTGGGGCTGTTGCTCCCGGTCCACCCTCTATCCTTTATAACTCTGTGTGCCGCATATCGATGATTTGATTGGCTGAGCATAGCGATGATTTGATTGGCTGACCATTGTGTGTACCCCATAGTGATGATTTGATTGGCTGAGCATAGCGATGATTTGATTGGCTGAGCATTGTGTGTACCCCATAGCGATGATTTGATTGGCTGAGCAATGTGTGTACCCCGTAGCGATGATTTGATTGGCTGAGCACGGAATGTGATGTATGATGATAAGAGCGCCCCTCACTTCACACAAGTGTGATTTTTCCCCCCCATTTTTCACAGACATGAGAGCATCAACATGCCCCAAAACATCTGGGCACCCTGTGTTGTTTTTCCCTTCTTTTTCTCTGTTTATAACGTTGGTTACAAACAAGAGACATACAAGACATTGTCAAATAAGGACGTGCCATGTTACTTCCCTGTGGCTCTTTTGGGAGGGTTGATGGATGTGAGGTCATTAATTCACAAAGCTATGGCGTTTGCCATACTCCCCACCACCGTGTTCCACTTTGTCATCATACACGATCATCATGATAAAAGGCGCCGCTCGCTTCACACGAGTATGATTTAAGTTAACTACAAATGTTTCTACAATTCTAGATTCCGGGATTATTTTTAGTTAACTATAATAACCCTGGTCTAACCCTGGTCTCTGGCAGCTGGCAAGGTGGAGACTGTCTGGGACTCTGGGGTGAGACTCCTGGCCTGAATAGTTGTCCCAGTCTGGGACAGCAACTATTTCACTCGTGACCTTGTGTTTATGAAACGGTGTCTCTGTCCCCAGAGTCACTCGGTTGCCACCCAGGGGGAGAGGAAGTAGGACATCTCGATTGTGTGGGTGGGTCGGGATAATGCTATTTACGTTTTAGAGGGCCCCTCACTTCACACAAGTGTGATTTTTTTTTTAAAACTATTTTGGGGGAGAAAAACATTTTAAAATATTTCAAATAGACGATCTACAAGTTGAACTATTTTAAAATATTTTCAAGAAGGCAAAGAAGTTTAGGGGTTACGAGTAAGGCGCGCCTATAGGGCCATAGGTCTGTTTTGCTCATGACGTAAAATTCTCCATTCATTGTCAATGGGAATTTAATGTTTGGGTAGGACAAAGTCTGTGCACACACGCACCAAAAGCTGGATATAGGAGGCCCTCAAAAACCCATAAACATCATGGTACGGTGCTTACTTTGATAACTGTCCTGGATCGTGTTCCTGAGCCAGTGGCCTGTAATATACTGTACATGTACATTGTAAAAGTGGTTATAATTGCAAAGTAAGCCTCACATTCTCAATGCTGAAGGTATCATACAAATACGATTGTGTTTATTTTGGTTCTACTCTTTCACATGGAAGCATAAACACACACACACACACACACACACACACACACACACACACACACACACACACACACACACATGACACGGGTGAAGAGACAGCACACAAATGCGTATGCATGCATGCATGCATGCATGCATGGGAAACAAGGTTACAGCTAGGCATGAACACACCCACACGGGTACTGACACAGGAGCACGCACACGCACCCACACACACCAAAACCGTACAGTACTACTGGTATGGTTATGTCACAGGTTTCAAACATTCTAAGGCTGAGTATATCAGTCGAGGGCTTTGTCCACAAAACCTTTGTATTTCTTTCTTTCTTTCTTTCAGAGCGATTCCAAAGCGGAAGGCCAACTTATTCTTGCTAGGTTCAATCAGTGTCACAGTGTGACTCACCGTGAGCTTCTTTTAGTAACTGTGACGGGGACAAAAGTCCCCTGTAGTGACACATTCAGTTCAGAAGGGTGAATATATATATCGGATGGGTACCGTACGTGAAATTGGCTACCCACTGCCGGTGAATTGCTACAGTCAGTATGCCAGCCGGAGATGTATTTATTTATCTGTAATAGAAACTGGTCTTCCATCTTGAAAAGCCCGTTCTCTGCAGTGCATTATGTCTTCGCAGCCGTTCAATGAGGTGCATGTTGAGTGCGAGTTATTATTATTACTTACATCACTCAATCAGGGGTGGAAAGTACAGCACATTTACTCAAGTAGGCCTACTGTACTTGAGCACTAGGCAGGGCACAGAACATATCTGCATATGTGGGGATTCATTTATATTCTTCAAATATAAATGAAGTTGCCCAAGCATGTTGATTGATGTATCAACTTAATGTCCCTCAACATCTGTGTGTGTGTGTGTGTGTGTGTGTGTGTGTGTGTGTGTGTGTGTGTGTGTGTGTGTGTGTGTGTGTGTGTGTGTGTGTGTGTGTGTGTGTGTGTGTGTGTGTGTGTGTGTGTGTGTGTGTGTGTGTGTGTGTGTGTGTGTGTGTGTGTGTGTGTGTGTGTGTGTGTGTGTGTGTGTGTGTGTGTGTGTGTGTGTGTGTGTGTGTGTGTGTGTGTGTGTGTGTGTGTGTGTGTGTGTGTGTGTGTGTGTGTGTGTGAGAGTGAGATGCACGTAACTCGAGAACCGTTCGCCCCATTTGACACACTCGTTCCACACCCCTGCAAGGAGTGCAGTGCCCGGCCTCGAGTCGGTCGGACCCACGGTTCCCCAGAACCACCACAAAAGGCTCTGGTCAGGCTCTGCTAGTGGGCCTAATCAGCCTAAATCCCCTCACTTGTGCAATTTCCAGCCTCTGCCTGAGCCAATTGATTGCCATGGCAACCCCACACCTGACAATTGATTAGCCTACTTAACCATTCCACTTTTCACAGTCAGTCAGTTTGCCCTCTTCAAACACAGGCAGATACTAGCCTCGGTCCCAGGCTCACTTAACTGCGAAAAGAAGAGCCTGGTCACAACCTAAGGCAGAGAAGCTATCGAAAGGCGGGACTTCCGCCGTGTAACCCCCCCGGAAGTTAACGTTTTTTGACCAATCGCAGCGTTGTGTTCCCGAAAATGTATTCCCGCTGAAATGATCATTGGGTGGGGACTAGTAAACACAGCCGCACCGCGTGACGTAGTTATCTTACACGCAACACTTCCGCCACTTCCGCTGATAGTCTTTTCAGCGTAGGTCTTGCCCAGGGTGGGCAGATACAGAGATCTCCATGTGGGACACAGACAGACAGTTAAAACGGGTGCTACGACAAGTTGACAACGGGTGTTATTAGGTTCCTATAAGTTGCATCGTTCTCAAGTAGGCCGGTGGCCGACGGGCACGTACAGGTCTAGTCTTGTATAAAGACTCAAAATCATCAAATCAGTCACCATGGGACACCTTGAACTTCCAAAGCAAAAAATCGTTCATTTTTAGAGCCTCCACTCCAGCAAGTGGAACTTATTATACACATTAAACAAATTGTTTAGTTAATATTTCAGAGCGAACATTTGAACTCAAAACCTTGCTTCTGGGGAGTCCCTAGCTGGAACAACATATTTTCAGATGGGGGTCGGCAGCCAATTTCATAAAATTTCTGGGGTCCTTGACATGAAATAATTTGAGAACCATTAATATAGAAACATAGGTTTTTGATGATTTAGAAGACTAATCGGCCTCGGGTATAAATGGGTCTTAAACTGGTTCAAATCCAAGATCAATTTGAAAATGTGAGTAGTGATTGAGACTGCAGTCCCCTCCCTCCACAACTAACTTCAAGGTGCCCTCTAGAAAGGCACAGGTGGTGGAGGCGATCAGCAGTAAACAGCAAAACTGTCTTGTACACTTCCATACGTATGTATGGACATATATATGTTGATCCATATGTGGAACTAGGATTGCGAAACAGTGGCCCCATTTACATGCAGAAATTCATTCGGAATGAATGGATTCATTCCAGTCATCAGAATAAAAATGCTCATGTAAACACCTCAATTGGAATAGAATATCCCATTCCGAATGAATTTTCATTCTGGTCTAGAGGGGTGGTATATACCGTTTTAATCGGTATAGATCACCATATAAACACTTTATTCCGAATGCTACTGGGAGTTTGGAATACATGTATTATTTTACACATGTCTGCCCTTAGTAGACTATAGTGCTTTATGCCCATGTCTAAGCAGGGATGGCCATATGCCATTTGGATACATTTTATGTGCGCAGAAATGCGCTATTTTACCAATTAGAAAAATACAAATACACCAATTTTATAAAATGCGCTTGTTTTGGGTGGAGGTCGCGTGTGGTTGCTTCAAAATATATATATTTTTTATTTTATCAGATATTAGCTGTTAGTGTTAGTGTTCTGTTATTCATTTCTTAAGGGATAACTGTTATGGGTTGGTCATCTCTATAGTCCAAAGTTATATTCCGAATGAATGCTTTGGTCATGTAAACAATTGAGGAATAGGAATACTTGTATTCAGGTTCCATGTAAACAGTTGGGTATGAATCTCTGTTCGGAATGAATTAATTCATTCTGAATACATTTTGTGCATGTAACTGAGGCCAGTGTGTCACTGAACAGGAGGGGTTTCAAGAAAAAAGAGGAGAGCATTGGCAGATTGATGAACTCCTACGGGCCTAATCTCTTGAACCAAATTGCATCACTTTGGGAACAAATATAACCAGACCGCCTCTCAGCCAGACATCTCACTGTATGAAAGGAATTGTTAATTCTCTCACTCTGAGAAAGAAACACACTGTATTTTGGCAGGGCCTCAACATTTTTTGTTTGTTTGAAAATGAATGACGAAAAAAAAGGAAGGAGCCTAGACATGTAAGAAGCTGACTGTATTTTAAAACAGCCTTTTAATTTTGGAAATGTATTATTGTTATAAAGTTAGTTAATTTATTATAAATCACGTGGTCCCTGGCGTGGCTATTAGATGGCAGTCCTCTGAACAATGTTTGTGTGCAGCATTGATTGCCTACAGCTGGCCTACAGGGCACCACTCTTTGAACTCGTCTACAGGGCATGGGCTGCCCCGTGACATGGACCACAATGGAAATGGTGGTGGTGTGGTCAACAGCATACTGTATGCTCCATGGATGTGATAAATGTCGTATCTGCATACGTATAGGCCTATAGAGCGTCGCAGTCCCGCCCCCTACCATGGCCCAGGAAATTAATCCCAATGCATTTTTCCCATAGACATTTCAAAAAGTATTTATTTAAAGACGGTTACGCCGCGGACAAAGCCAACTCGAGTCGTGACAACTCATGACAACACAAACAATATTTTGGACCAAACAAATAATTACAAAGAAGAAAAACAACAAAAAGCGTTTTTTTCTTCTTTCTAATTATTTGTTCGGCCCATGTTGTCATGATTTGTCACGACTCGAGTTGGCTTTGTCCGCGGCGTAAACGTCTTTAAATAAATACTTTCTGAAATGTCTATGAGGAAAATGAACGGAGAATCATTTCCTGGGCCATGGTAGGGGGCGGGACTGCGACGCTCTATACCCCTCTTTCCAAAATGGAGCAGTGACCCAACTGCAGGTAACCTGTGAGAGTTCATGTTAGGCAGAATGTCTTCCTCCGTGCGAAAGGCTTATCTATACTTGTGATAGTTATAGTGTTTCTTGTTTATTTTGAGCGAGGGAAGCACAGACGTATAGCGATGAAAAAATAAATGGTAAACAGTAGTAATTTGCGCAAGTGTGATCAAATAAATGGCAGACACAGGGGCTTATGGAAGTAAACAAAAAGGAAGACGTGAGCAATGATAAAATGGCAAGAAAAGACAAGACAGAATTGGATTGTGTACACTAAAAGATAATGGAAAGGTGAGTAATGAATGATGAAGGAAATGAAAAAGACTAAAGCCCCAAAAGGAAATAAACAACCCTGATGCAGATAATGAAACAGAGATGGAGGGAGTGAGAGAGAGAAAGCTAAATGAGATGAAAAATAAGAAATCAAATTACTAACTCCCATTACACAAGGTCAGTAGGCCTTTACAGTATACAAGGCCTACGTATGTATTAGGTATGCACATTGTACTGTATGTGTGTACACTCAAGCCTCTGTTTAGCCTACGTTGGAAATGGGCAATACCGAGACTGGGATTTTGGATTTTGTGATATGGCATAAATGTTGTCTGTTCTTGTTTGAATCACTTAAAGGGCCACTTCACCACTTTTCAACGCACAGTATCTTCATATAATTGGTCCTCACTAATGTTCATGATAAAATACCACGTTTTTTTCCTACTCTGTCTCATATGAGGGCTGTGGGCAGTTCAGACTGCCCAAACATTAATTCAGGGTCATTAAGGGAGGAGATTTGACATTTCACAACTGAAACATCATCATTGAATTAGACCTAGCATGATCTGCACAGAAGTTTCATGTTAGCACATTGCTAAAAACAAACACACACTTGAAGATGCTACAGATGTGAATATTTAAAAGTCAATCGACAGCACTTAACAACCATTACCAGATACACACGCCCACACATTTCCATGGAAAACAAACTTTGAATTAGACTTTTAAATGATATAGGCGTGCAGTGCAATCTAATTAGTTTGATGTAGTTTAAGGCCTTAACGTGCTTGATGCTTAGAAAACCCTCATGCACTCACTAGCTCATTTGCAATTCAATTCAGAGATGAAAAGAACTCATGGACATTAAGGACATGTAACTTAACCACTTAAACCCAGTGGTGAAAAAAGTACTCATTGGAAATTGGACTTACTCGAGTAAAGGACAAATACCTCAAAATTGTACTTATACAGTACTTAAGTAAATGTACTTAATTACTTTCCACCACTGCTTTAACCCTATACTTTGTTGAGGGCTCTGTCCTTGGCCCATTCATTTTCTCCCTCTAGAAGAAATGTCTTCGCCAAAAATAGCCGACCAGTCACTCACAACGCCTCGTCACAGAATAGGTGCGCTAGAGATCATGTTGTTACAGTTTTTCACGATTGTTAACACACAAAAATCGAAAACTTGGCACAATTTGCACAACCTTCACTTCATGTACCTAATCGCTCGACACAATTTGCACTACATCACACTCCCTTATCTGCATTAGACTCTGACTTTCCTTCTTTACACTCTGATGTCAATTACACATTACCTTGTTGTCCAAACACTACACACAATGTTCAGTTGTTGCACACACTTCTCACATAAAATCTCAAAGCATCAACCTACAACACACCTTGCTGTCCAAACACTACACACAATGTTCAGTTGTTGCACACACTTCTCACATAAAATATCAAAGCATCAACCTACAACACACAAATAGTCAAATCTCTAAACTTTCAGATCTGGTGAGCAATTTGCAATCAGGACTGCAGCATAAAAGGGACTTGAGAGCCTCTGTTTTGTTGGGTGAACAATGGAGAACCTTGAAGAGATCGACAACCAGAGAGGGGTAAGAGTGAGAGGAGGACGAGGAGGAGGAGGAGGAAGATGAAGAGGAGAAGGAAGAAGGAGAACGGTCATATCTAATGAGATTCGGGCAACTGTGGTTGACCATGTGCTCAATCATGGTTTGACCATGAGCCAGAGGGTCCAACACAATCTCAGCCACTACACAGTTGCTGGCATCATTAGAACATTTTTCTGTTCTATTCCTTCCACCTTATTCTCCTTTCCTCTTTCCTGAATCCTATTGAGGAGTTCTTTTCAGCTTGGAGGTAGAAGGTATATGAACGGAACCCACTTTGAGCAGGCTGGTTTACAGTAAAAAAGAAGAAAAAAAAGAAGAAATAAAACATTTTTTCGGCTGCATATTTGTGTGCTGTTTTATGTTTGACTATGAAAAAGTAGGCCTACACGGAGTCATTTTACAAAAGGAGAACTGGCCCATTCTCCAGAGTCATTGTCATTCATGTGTGTTCCATTTCTATGATTGTGTTTTCATTGTTTCACTTCATTGTGCTGTAAATGCTTGGTAGTGTGTAACCAATGCTTAGTTGTGTGTACTCAATGAATGGTATGTGTGTGTCATTTGAAAATAATTGTGTGTACCAAATTAAAACACGAGTTCCATTTTTAAGAGATTTGATGGCAAAGAGACATCATGGAAAAGGAGAGTGCAGGGTTTAGCATTTTGTGTGTATTGTTTTCAGTTTTGTGTGTGCAGTGTTGAGAATGTTAGGTTGTGAAAAACGTGTGTTAACAATCGTGAAAAACTGTAAATGTACGCCTGCTCTCTATATAATCGCTGCGAGATGATTTTGAATTGTTGTGCCTCTTGGAGGACGTATATCGAAGTGGCTGTGAGGGTATTGCAAGTGGCTCCCCAAATATTTTGCAAAACAGTCAAAGGGCCACTTTTCAACCTACAGTATATTCATATAAGTGGCCCTCACTAATGTTCATGATAAAAATGTATCTACTCGGTCTGTGTCTCATATAGGAGGTCTGTGGGCAGTTCAGAAACCCGTCTTCCAGTGACACCATCGTTAGGCAGATATTTATATTGCATTATGTACGAATGTTTGTCCTCTTGTTCAGCCACCAACATGTGGAATGTACAGTGCTTTTGTTATTTCCAAAACACTTATACACTGTACCAGTCGTTCTCAAACATTCTCATGTCAATTAAGGACCCTTAGATTGATGTGTTTGCTCGTGGACCACCGTCTGAAACGACTTGGTGCCAGGGACCCCCATAAGAGAAGATTTGTCAAGCGTGTGGACTGCACGCCTGCGATCCAGAGCCATTTTTGTGTACAATTACCCGCAGCTCCCCAAACCCCTTCCACTCTTTAGGCCTCACTCAGACCTTTACTGCATTGCTGTATGCTTGTTGGATGAATGTTGTGTAGTGTCATGGCCGCCCCAATGCATTTCCAATGGGAGTCACATGGTTTGACACAACATTTGTGTTGTATGAGGGGGAGGGGCGCAGTCGAAACACAGCCGAAAGCCATACAACAGCTTGTAGTCCAAAATGTGGACTACAAACCATGTGACTTCCATTGGAAATGCATTGGGGCGGCCATGACACTACACAACATTCATCCAACAAGCATACAGCAATGCAGTAAAGGTCTGAGTGAGGCCTTACTCTTCCTGTAAGAACATTTAGTTATTCTGGATTTACCGGGCATTTGTGCGGTGGCTCGTGACCCTGGTGGCCCTTCAGGGCTATTTTAGAACAGCAGTGGCAGACAAAGAGCAGGGAAACAGCCTTTTGCTGCGCAACATCGGTCCTCATGAGGCCTGATGTTGCAGAAGTTGTCCTGGGCTGTCGGGGGCCGCAGGGAGCCGATTGCCTATTTGTTGCATCACCAGTTCGCCAGGAACAGAGGCACAGGGAAAGAAGGGACGGAGGAGCGAGTGCAGGGTTCCCAGAGGTGTGGCACGGTCTCTGACTATGTTTTTTGTATTCTTTTATTTTCTTTTATAAGATAACATGACAGTGCGTCTTTTTCTGATGAATTCAGACAGACCCTTGGGAGGTGGGGTGTAACCACTTGAACCTGTATGCCGTCCCTGTTCTGGGCTTGTCATAGTAGCCGAACATTCTGTGAATGTATACCGTAACAGATCTACGAGCTCACCACGCTACATTAGCACTTTTCAGGAAGGAGATTTGCTGTACAGGGGAGAAAAGGACCACACCAAATAGCCGACCCCTGGTCATCGAAGTATATAGGGTTTACGGGATTAAGCCCTGTTGGGATGGGATTCATTTTACCGGAGGGGTTAGAAGGAATGTCATCCTCTGTATAAGCATAGTCTTGTGAGTCAGCTTCTGTTCACTGTCACAGTGTCATTTGTGACTAGTACAGGGTGTTACTTCCACCGGGAATAATGAAAAAGACATGTTATCCTAATGTTTTTCAATGGAGCCCTACACAGTTCAAGATAGTGTCGGCCTGTCGAATAGCTTTTCCATTAGGGCAGATGAATTTTGAACGAACACTGAAAACGATTCATGAGGACAGTTTGACATCATCTAGCTTGTGCTGAATCACCAGTGTCAGCAGTGTACATATTCATCATCGTCCATCATTATCCGCCAGGACCATCACTTTTTTTTAAAAATGCTGCCGATAGACCAGGAGTGTTTCTACCAAAACCGTAGTCTCGTGTAGCCAGACAATTGAAAAGCTCTGCCTGAGGAGAGCTTCCGGGTCACGTATGGAGTAGACGCGTGTTGCTGAGCTAAACGCTCCCGCTACTTTAAATATAACTTTTAAAGCCTCACCGTTACAAAAAACTCAACTAAAGTGCATTAGTATTACCATTTGAACCTTTTTGTTTTATTTTATCCGGGGAATCTGACCTAATGTCCAAAGAAAAGAAGAACAAGAAGTCCGGGCCGGCGACGCCGGCACCGGCAACCCAGGGACCGGCACCCCAGGGAACCACTGCAGATATGGCTACTATCATCGAACTGATAGGAGACCTTAAAACAACCCTCACTGCTGAGTTTAGAACGTCCATATCATCCCTGGAAGCCAAGCTAAGCAGCATCCACATAACCATATCTGAACATGGACAACGTCTGACTTCGCTGGAGGATGGTGCTAACACATACAGCGATAGAGTGGACGAGCTAGAGGCTAGGTGCACTAGCATGGAGGAATACTATGCTAAAATGAAGCAAAAGATGATTGACATTGAGTCACGTGGCCGACGCAATAACATTAGATTAATCGGATTAGCTGAATCGATCGAGGGAGATCAGCCTAATTCTTTTTTTTCCCAGCTGCTGGTTGAAATCCTGGGCAAAGATCTCCTTCCCACGCCGCCCGAGCTTGACATCGTTCACAGGGCCCTAGCCCCTAAGCCAGCCCCTGGAGCTAGGCCCCGCGCGGTGATACCTCGTGTCCACCGCTACCGGGTGAAGGAGATGATTATCAGGGAAGCTAGGAGGAGAAGGGGACAGCTGACCTACCAAGGGAATACTGTCCTAATCTTCGAGGATTACCCGCAAGAAGTGGTGGAGGAAAGATTAAAGTATCGAAATGCAATGTCCGAGTTATATAAACTGAATCTAAGGCCGTCGCTACTCTACCCTTCTCGGCTCTTCATCACCACAAAAGACGGGAAAAGGCACCTAAAATCCCCGAAAGAAGCCGTGGATTTCCTGAAGAAAACCCAGAGGGACATAGCACCTCCTGTCCCACCGGCCGAGGAGGGCTGAGGGACGGTGAAATGTCCGTACATTCAACGTCTCGGCAACCGATACTGTGTTACATGCTAACATGCTAGGTGCTGTATATTCCTGTCTCTTTTAATTCTGTAGCAATACTTGAACATTCCACCCTTTTTTTTTGTATCTGTTTTTACTACCACTGATATGCTCATCTTTAAAACACCCGGTTTTGTGATGTCTGTTTTTTCTACTTTTATTTGTATCTTTCTGCGATAGCTGCATGACGTCACTTGATGCATTTTGTTCCATTTTAATTTTCTTGTAAAAGAATTGGGCTATGGATAATATACGGTGCTGGGGAGCGATCGAATGCTTCCACACTTTTGTTGATGCTAGTTAGTCATGGCCAAGATGCGATAGAATGTCTTATATCGTGTCGTTCGTTCATTGTGTCTAATAGGTTGCTAACCAGTACATGCTAACATGCTGGGTACTATAGACATTATATTATTTTCCGTCCTATAAAAACCTCTTTTTGTTTTAATGGTACTATCGCAATGTTCGAATAGAATACTTAAACACCTCCTTATCGTCACGGCTGATAAGTTTATTTCTAAGGTCCCACTTAATGCCGTCGTATTAGACGTCTTGATTATTTTTTAATTGATTTATTATTTTCTTATCTGGCGATGGACAATATACTGCATTGCGGAGTGATCGAGTGCTTCTGCAATTATTGTTATCTGTCTGTCATGGTCGAGTTGACTGTCGTGTTTTATTTGGCTGTGTGTCAGTCGTATTTAGTTTAGAACATACAAAGTTAGCCTAGTTGCTAATCATTGTTGTTGTTGGCCGCCATTTTGCGTGAACCCTGAACTTTGAACTGACTCGGACCGGGAGGCCGTACTACATTGCACAATATCTATGGATCACAACAGCGCCCTCTCTGGTCTGGGGGTCCTCTATCCTAGCAGGGCTGACTCATAGTGTTTTCTCCCTGGCTGTTGTGGATGCAATGCAACACACAGAGCTGACTCAGTCATTGACAACTGAACTTTGCAAAACGTACATTGGATATTACATTATTTTTGTTGTAAATCATTATCTTTTGGACTGAAGGTTACCCCCCCCCCCCCCCCCCCCCGTTTTTTTTTTTTTTTTTTTAATATAATTATATCTGATGCCTACTTAATTGTTTACACTTTGGGTTGATTGTGTGTGTGTGTGTGTGTGTGTGTGTGTGTGTGCGTGCGTGCGTGCGCGCGTGCGTGCATGTGTGTATGCATGTATATATTATTATTTTTGTTATCACTAATACTATTACTTTTCTGCTTCAATTATTGAACACTTTTACTTTCAATACTCACTGATGGTTATTAGTCTATTATGTCATTTCCGTCTCCATATGTGTGTGTATATATAAATATTATTTTTTATTTTCCCTACCAACTACTGACCAACCTGTGCGTGCGTGCGTGCGTGCGTGCGTGCGTGCGTGCGTGCGTGCGTATATGTGCGCGCGTGCGTATATGTGCGCACACACATTTACCTACCTCATCATTTGTTAAACTATGAATGGGCAAATGTATGTACTTCGTTCTCTATTGTTATTTGTGCATTCTGTTCATTATTGTTAGGGGTGATGATATATATAATGATATATATATTTATTATTATTTATTTATTTTTATTTTTATTTTTTATTTCTTTCTCATTTCTAGAGGCACTTTTACTTATGGGAGTATGGCTCTGAGCGGGAGTGAAGCAATGGTTAGGTTTCACGAAGTTAGAAGAGCTTGCGACTGTCTAGCACAGTTGCTATCTGGGCTATGGCCTTTCCGTCTAACATTTTTTCTTTCTCTCAATTTTATTCTTTATTCGGAAGGGCTTGGGGGGGTGGGGGGGGAAGGGAAAGGATGGTTGTTTTTTCAAATTCTGACATACAAGCAGATTATTCAATGTCATCGTTGTGGTTGGTGTGGTCGAGCGGGTGCGCCGCACGGTGCTCGCCTTTTTTCTACTTATTTTTTCCACCATACACTTTACTTAAATAATGACTAGACAACTTAACGTGGTGACCTGGAATGTTAAAGGGCTGAATCATCCGGTTAAAAGGAAAAAGGTTTTCTCTCATCTTAAACAATTCAATCCAGATATTGCGTTCCTGCAGGAGACTCACCTTCGCTCATCTGACAGCTCCAGACTTTTAAAGTGCTGGGCGGGGCAGCATTTCCATTCTAATTTCGAGGCTAAGGCAAGGGGAGTATCTATCCTTATATCTAAAGACGTGCTTTTCGAATCAACTAAAGTTACAGCTGACAAAAATGGGAGATATGTTATTGTCTCGGGCAAACTATTTAATACAAATGTCATTTTAGCCAGTGTGTATGCCCCGAATGTGGAGGATGTCGGTTTCTTTGTTCGCTTGTTCTCTCACCTCTCTGATCTGGGCTCACATTACTTGATACTTGGCTCGGACCTCAACCGATGTTTGGACCGCGTTCTGGACCGCTCCTCTACCAGACCTGTTGCAGTGAGTAAATCTGTCACATATATTAAATCCTTCCTCTCCGAGTGTGGGGTCTCAGACGTATGGAGGGAACTCAACCCTAACGACAGAAAGTACTCCTTCTTTAGTCATGTACACCGTTTGTACTCTAGAATTGACTATCTATTGATGGACAAGAGATTAATACCCCAAGTCCGCTCCTGCGCATATCAAAGTATTGTCATTTCGGACCATGCACCTCTCGTAATGGCATTATCTCTCCCGGGCGTGCCACGTCCTACAAGGCGCTGGCGTTTCAATTCTACGCTACTCTCGGATGACGACTTTGTAAAGTATATAGAGCAGGAGATAACCTTTTTTCTCGAAACCAATAATACTCCTCAGATGTCCGGTCTCGTGGTCTGGGATGCAATGAAGGCCTACTTGAGAGGGCAAATTATATCTTTTTCGGCTAGAAAGAGAGCGCAATCGACAAGGGAACGCTTGGATCTCTCAGCCAACATCTCAGACATTGATAGACAGTACGCACTGCAACAAACTCCAGAACTTTACAATAGACGACTGGAGCTGAAAACAAGGTTCGATATTCTCACCACCCATCAAGCACAGGGCCTTCTATTGAAGAGTAAAAGCACTTTCTACGAACATGGCGAAAAGACGGGCAAATTGCTGGCCGACCAACTAAAAGCGCGGAGAACCAAACAAATTATAACGTCAATTCGGACTGCAAATGGAGAAATCACTACTGACCCAGTTCAAATTAACAACGCATTTAAAGATTTCTACTCTAATTTATATTCATCCCAGGACGTTGACGACGTGGCAATTAACACCTTCTTAGATCCGCTGCCTATTCCAACTGTCCTCCCGGCTTTGGTGGAAAAACTGGAAACACCCATAACTCAAGCAGAAATTGCCATAGCCATATCATCAATGCAATCTGGGAAGTCACCGGGACCGGATGGGTTCCCAGCTGAATTCTTCAAGAAGTTCTCTGCGCACCTCTCTCCACAACTAGCGGCCGTCTTTGCTGAGTCCCTTGAGCGGGGCACACTTCCTCCCACCTTAAGTGAGGCCTGTATAACACTCATAGCCAAAAAGGGGAAAGACCCCATAGACTGTGCCTCATACAGACCAATTTCATTGTTGAATTTAGACGCTAAGGTTCTAGCAAAAGTCATAGCACGCCGACTAGAAGAAGTTCTCCCCCAAGTAATTTCTGAAGATCAGACTGGTTTCATTAAGAATCGCTACTCCTTCTTCAATGTCAGGCGGCTTTTTAATATACTATATTTGCCATCTGGAGAGGTGCCTGAGTGCGTCGCGTCGCTGGACGCAGAAAAAGCATTTGACCGTGTTGAGTTTGGGTACTTGTTTGCAGTTCTAGAAAAATTCGGTTTTGGACCAAAGTTTATTGCTTGGATTAGGTTGCTCTATGCGTCTCCCACCGCAGCTGTACAGACCAACGGTGTGTTCTCTCAGCCTCTCGCCTTGGGCCGTGGGACCCGCCAGGGTTGCCCACTAAGTCCGTTCCTCTTTGATCTGGCAATCGAGCCTCTTGCGATTTCTTTGCGCCAAAATGCCGACATTGTGGGCATTCAGAAAGGCGATAAAGAGCATAAAGTGTCCTTGTATGCAGACGACCTGCTGCTGTTTGTCTCTGACCCATTAACCTCCTTGCCAGCAGCTATATCATCACTTGACCAATTTGGTCGTATTTCTGGCTACAAAATAAACTTAAATAAAAGCATAATATTTCCAGCCAATGAAGCTGCATCTGACCTAGATTATAGTCACATACCCTTTAAGGTTGAGAAGGATCAATTTACCTACTTAGGCGTATCGGTTACGCGCAAATTTAAGGATCTTTTCCCAAAAAACTTTGTCTCTCTTGCAAACAGAGTTAAGGAGTCATTACAGCAGTGGTCGCCTCTTACAATGTCCCTCGCTGGCCGCATAAATTCAATCAAAATGAATGTTCTTCCTAAATTCACATACCTCTTTCAATGCGTCCCTGTGTTCATTCCAAAATCGTTCTTTTCCTCTTTAGACTCAACAATTTCATCATATATTTGGCAGAATAAGAGGCCGCGTGTGAGCAGAATGTTACTTAAAAGGGTAAAGAGGGATGGAGGCATGGGGCTCCCCGATTTTCGTCATTACTATTGGGCTGCTAACATCCGGTGTCTTGCCTTTTGGAATCATTTCTACCTTAAGCCTAATTGCCCGGAATGGACATCTCTGGAGCTAAAGTCGTGTAGGGATTTATCACTTCCAGCTATTCTTAGTACACCGCTTGGCCGCCCCCTGCCTGATTCAATAACTAACCCGGTGGTGCGTCATACGCTGAGAGTGTGGGCCCAGTTCAGGAAAACTTATAATTATAGAGACCTCTCCCTGGTCAGTCCTGTTGCTTCCAACCACCTTTTTGTTCCATCAACGCAAGACATGACCTTTCAGAGTTGGCATGGAAAGGGCATCAAATGGTTTAAAGACCTGTTTATAGAGGGGAGCTTTGCATCCTTTGATCAAATTTCAAAGAAATATAGTCTACCTAGACCACACTTCTACAGATTTTTGCAGGCCCGACATTATGTGAGCTCTATACTACCTGACTTCCCTAATAAGCCTAATGCTAACCCTATTGATGAATTTCTGTCTTTCGACCCGACGATTAAGGGCGCCATTTCAATATTATATGATATCATTTCAAATTCGAGGCCAGCGCCCTTAGATAAGATAAAGGCTGACTGGGAACATGATCTGGGCCTCACACTGTCTGATGAAGTTTGGGATTCTATTTTTTCTTCTATACATAAGTCTTCTCTTTGTGCACGACATTGCTTAGTGCAGTTTAAAATAGTCCATAGAGCTCATATGTCTAAGGCTAGACTGGCTAGTATTTATCCTGACGTAACTCCTACCTGTGACAAGTGCAAGAGCGGTGATGCAACTTTGATCCACCAGTATTGGATGTGTCCTAAATTACAACCATTTTGGGGGAATGTGTTCAATACTCTATCCAACATTCTACATCAAAATCTAGACCCAGATCCCTTAGTGGCTCTCCTTGGCACTGCTGGAAGGGATGACCTTCCTCTAACACGCATAGAGTGTCGTATGGTCGACTTTGCCTTATTGCTCGCTAGGCGTGCCATTCTGCTCAAATGGAAGGATGCTGCCCCGCCTGTGCTCCGTCAGTGGCTTCGTGATATAATGTCCTGTCTCGAGTTGGAGATGTTAAGGTTTTCAATTGCCGGCTCTGAGAAAAAGTTTTACAAGACCTGGGGCCCATTTATGACATTCTACCACAACACACAAACTGCATAGTGTGCCGTGCCTATGCCTCGGCCAACGCCAAACCACAACAGAAACAAAATCTGCTCTATGAAAAATCTGCTTTTTTATTATTTTTTTATTTTTTGTAATTATGTATGCATGTATCTTGTATGTGTGTATATATATATATATTTATTTTATTTCCTCCAGACTGTTCCGACTATCCTTGGGATTGTGGGTGGGGGGAGGGTGGGATAGGGGATTGAGTTTTATTTTTATATTTTACATGTCTGTCTAATACTTGCCCCTGGGCTACTGTCGAAAAACCTCAATAAAAAGATTTTGAAAAGAAAGAAAAGCTCTGCCTGCCAACTTTTCTGTTGATAACAAAATTCAATGTAGGGGCTAACACTAGAAACATTTTGGAGATAAACAATTATAATAATTAATGCAAAGACTTAAAATTCAGGGTGTTCCTGAGTATAGTCCTTCCTAAGTAAAGTATCAAATTGGAGTGGCTTAATGTTGGAAATTGGTATTGGCCGTGAACGTGAACAAACGGCATCCCATTTCCAATGCGCTAAACCCCTGGGATTGAGTTGGAGTGCAACATCTAAGTATCAGTCTACTTACCACACTACTTTCCCAAGCTGGGCCACTCATGCTGAGTTTTTTGGTGCCCAGGATCGAACACATAACAGAATGTTGTGGTCCAAAGGGGACTGAGCTCTCATGGTCCTTAATATTGGGACGGTGGTTTGTTTTCAAAGCAGGTGTAGGTTGGCCTGTGCCCATTTTGCCCATTTTGGTCTGTGCCCATTTTCTGCTGTTCTAGTCGAGAAAACGGGACATTGAACTTAGTCATCCGACTTTGGAAGGCAGAATTCAATGAACTTTTCTTAAGTCAAAGAATTCAATGAACTAACATTAGCTACTGATAGCGCTGTAGTGTGGGGTGGGCTTAGAGAACAAACCAGGGCCAATCTGACGTCATCAAATACGTTTTTATGAATCTCATCAGTTCAGTCCAAGGGTGATCTTCACAGAACCCACTGTGAAGATTGCTGGTGATGATGAAATATAGTTCTGTTGGATTTCCTTGGATGGACAGTGATGACTTTGCTAGCCAGGGTGGCCGACACTCTTGTGTAAGTCAAAGGAAAGCAACACAAGAGACTGACACTGATGATTTAAATGCCCCATGGATACATGTATTGCTTTCTTTTGCTTTGGGTATTATAATACGTTTCAAAACGTTTGTCCCAGCTGTGGGGTTAAAGATTGTGCAAAGAATATTTCAATATAATGGTCATCAAAATTGATATTGATGATAATATTGTGTCTAATTGTCTCTAATTGTGTATGTCTCTAAAGCACTCTGCAGGAGATTCTATGTAGAAAGAGTGTTGCAAATCTTACGCTTATTTAGTTGTTATAGAATGCAGCCATTTGCCTGTGTGAGTTTCTCAATGAAGTGGCTTCTGGCCAATAAGCATGAGAGAACCTCTTTTTCTCTGTCCGGGAGCCAGGCTGGGGGGGAGGGAGAGAGAGAGAGAGAGAAAACTTAATCCAGATGACTTCATCATTTTATGTTTTATTTTTTGCCTGTGACCTTTCTGACATCCTCGCCTCCTTCTACCCCGTCCCCGTCCCACGCACGCACGCAGGCACGCACGCACGCACACCTCCTTTTCCACACGATCAGCACAGCCCTCTTTGAATGCGCACAGTGTGCTCACTACTCCCGCCCACCCTCTCTCCCTCTCTCTCTCTCTCTCTCTCCCTCCTCCATCCTGTCCTCTCTCCTCTCTCTCTCTCTCTCTTTCTCTCTCTCCCTCCTCCATCCTGTCCTCTCTCCTCTCTCTCCCTCTCTCTCTCTCTCTCTCCCTCCTCCATCCTGTCCTCTCTCCTCTCTCTCTCTCTCTCTCTCTCTCTCCCTCCTCCATCCTGTCCTCTCTCCTCTCTCCCTCTCTCTCTCTCTCTCTCCCTCCTCCATCCTGTCCTCTCTCCTCTCTCTCTCTCTCTCTCTCTCTCTCCCTCCTCCATCCTGTCCTCTCTCCTCTCTCTCCCTCTCTCTCTCTCTCTCTCCCTCCTCCATCCTGTCCTCTCTCCTCTCTCTCTCTCTCTCTCTCTCTCTCCCTCCTCCATCCTGTCCTCTCTCCTCTCTCTCTCTCTCTCTTTCTCTCTCTCCCTCCTCCATCCTGTCCTCTCTCCTCTCTCTCTCTCTCTCTCTCTCTCTCTCCCTCCTCCATCCTGTCCTCTCTCCTCTGCCATGTTCCCTCTCCGCTTCCCAAGGGCGTTGTTCAGAGGCAGCATTGAATATGGTATCAAGGTTAAGCGTGCGTGCGTGTGTGTGTGTGTGTGTGTGTGTGTGTGTGTGTGAGTGTGTGTGAGAGCGAGTGCGTTTGTGTGTGTGTGTGTGTGTGAGTGCGTTTGTGTGTGTGTGTGTGTGTGTGCGTTTGTGTGTGCACGCGCGTGTCTCCCTAGAGCTGTGCTGAGTTGCATTCAATGCCATCACCACCCACTGCTGTCACCACTGCCGGTGGTGAGCGGTGGGAGTGCGGTACCAACTTGTCAGCCACGCTGATCACATCTCATCACGGCCTCCGAAAAGCCCGATGGATGGGGCCCCCAGGCTGGCCCCCCACAGCAGCACGGGGAAATCGATAGGCTCCTCCAATACCGGTTTGGCCACGAATGAAACTCGATTTTATTTTGCAATCTTGCGAGTTTATTAGATGAGAGGATATTGATGCCCACACAGACAAGCCTGCTCGTCTCCTAACACGCACGCACGCACGCACGCACGCACGCACGCGCACACACACACACACACACACACACAGGGTTGATCTATAGGGGTAACGGGGGAGCCTTGCGGCTTGCGGTGCTATCAGGTTATCTACATTAGTTTGTTACATCCACTGAAGGCAAGCAAGGAGAATGACAAATGTACTGTATGTGTGTATGGCTTTGCTGTACCAAAATCATTCAGGTGCGGATGGAAACACAATTTGATGAGTTATGTACTTTCCATTCCTTCTACCTTGTAGAACTGCTATTTTCACTATTTTACTTTTTATCTAAAAAATATAAAATACATATGGGGGTTGGGGCTCTTTGGCACTATATTAATACATGAAAACATTGCTCTATCTATATGGCTGTGGGCTGCTATAGCTTGTAATTACGTATTGCTGTCGGACAGAAACCTGTCCAAAACCTAAACATTTCAGGAAATGAAATAAATAAATAAAAGTCACAAGCTCTTCTTAATACTTTTCATGGGTTAAATATTCAACCCACAGAGAGACGTAACCACTTTCACTATCAAAATATTGGAGGATTGGATATGTTTTTGCAGCTTTTGCGCGATATACTCTCTTGTATGTAAGTAGGAGAATTAACAAGACATTGACAAAAAATACATTGAAATATGGAGATACTGCCTGACAGAAACATAGTGTAAAATGCAGCTTAGACTCCTGGACAAATCTAAGAGATACAATCATTATTCTTCCCATCTTCATTTGTACTTACAACTTTATTTGTCCCCAGAGGGCAATTGATTTTGCGGCACCATACAAGAACTAATCTAGATACAAATCGTATTAAGTTGTTGCCTGTTTCTTAATTTCTTTTTTTTTAAATAAGTCCTCATTTTACTGCAACTTTGTGTCTGACCCACCTTTAGGCGGGCCTATATTTCAATGCTCTTTAATTGTCTATGGCAGTGGTTCTCAAAGTGGAGTCTGCAGACCCTCAATGGTCCTTGGGGGGGTTCCAGGGGGTCCCCAACTAAATATGTTCATAATCATATAGCATCTAAATCAGTTTCACCACTCTATACATCAGCTGTTTGAAAATAGCTGATCTATAAGCTCACAATGTGTCACAATGCGTTGCGTTGTTTTCAGATGGTGGTCTGAGGCCAAATACATCAAAACATAATACATCATTTTGGGGTCCTTGACGTGAAAGAGTTGGAGAACTATATACTGGTCAAAAGTTCATAAGCCGAAACCCAAATCTCTTTGACGACAATATAGCCGATCTAGACACAATGTGTCGCATTATGAGCTTGTCGTCTGTTTCCGCCCCAGAATAGGGAAGCTGCATGGGACTCAACTAAATGGTTAACACAGCGTGACCTCATCCCGGAGCTAGAGCGAACGGGGGGTGTTGGGGGGGGGGGGGGGGGGGGGGGTCACGGATTGGGGCTAGATTGGATCCCAGGTCCTTCCTACATCCACTATAGTGTCTGCGCTTATCTTGTTGTCCTGAGGCCAGTCTGTTCTGTCCATTACTGGGATCAATCACCAGTCACGCTTTCCCAGCCAGGGGAAATAAATGTCAATTCTGTTCCAGGTAGAGTCAGACCATGGGACATTTATTTGTGTGTTATTGTGTGTGCGTGTGTGCGCGTGTGCGCGTGTGCGTGCACCAATACTGCGTGCGTGCGTGCGCGTGTGTCTGAGTCTGTGTGCATATGAAATTGTGTGAGTGTTTTCCTCTCCTGATTTTAAGTAAGTAATTAAATGCGATCAGGTATCTCTCTCTCTCTCTCTCTCTCTCTCTCTCTCTCTCTCTCTCTCTCTCTCTCTCTCTCTCTCTCTCCCCGCTGTCCCTAGTATATGGCTTTCCATTGAAGAGGAAAGTTGAGTCGGATGACAGTGGCATCACTGACACATCCTTGATATCTTTATAACCAGCTTTGAGCATATAATAGAGCACCGAAGTCTGACGTCAATATCGGTTGAGGGCGCAAGTACACAGGTTCATGTACTTTTCATTTGCATTGTAATCCCCAATAGGGGATACACTCTATGGCGTACTACGTCCGTGCTCCTTTCAGTGTCACATAACAGTGACATCACTGGCGAAGCCTTGGTGTCTTTATTACAGTTTTTCACGATTGTTAACACACACAAATCGAACATTTGGCACAATTTGCACAACCGTCACTTCATGTACCTAATCGCTCGACACAATTTGCACTACATCACACTCCCTTATCTGCATTAGACTCTGACTTTCCTTCTTATATCAGCACAAAATAAATGAATACTCACAACGAAGAGACGCACATGCTGCTGTGGTCTGTACTGAATGAACCGAAAAGCAGTGGTGGAAAAAGTACTCAATTGTTTTACTTAAGTAAAAGTACCAATACTGCAATTTAGAACTACTTCGTTACAAGTAAAAGTACGGAATTGAAAATGTACTTCCGCCCAAAACAAATGATGGCGTCTACAGCGTAGGTCTTGCCCAGCGTTATTCTAAACTGTGCTGTGCTGATTGCAAGGGGATACAGGTGCTCACTAATTGAGGATACAGTAGGGATAGGCTAGGGTTAATTTGCCCCCTTCCAGTCAGCTGTTCTTAATTGAGGAGGTCAGCTTGACCTCAGCTCAGTAATAGTCTGTGATTGAGCTGGCCTTTTTCACAGTCTTTATCTTAGCCAGACGTGCGTTGATCAGCGTCATCACTACAAGCTGAATTTGTTTTTATCGCTCGTGCTTATGAAACACTAAACAGGATTATATTATTTCACGTTAACATCCAAGAGCAACTTTCAGAAGATGTAACCCAGGTAAAGTAAGGTGTCACTCTGAAAGTTTAAGTTTTCCACTATTATTAATATTAATATTATTATTATTATTTTTACTTTGTGTTTAGCTGCTCTTTGTCACTTTGCTATACACTAATTAATTAACACCTATAACATAAAAGTGAATGTTTATTAACAGTGCAATTCTTGGGTTCACAAGTTTGACCCCTAAATGTAAAATGAATAGAATGTGGGTCTAATGAAAAGGGAAAACCAACCACAAGTACAGAGCCGATCCTGATCAACTATACGTATTAGTTTACTATGTATAAAGAGAGCTCAGTGTGTCTAAATGTAACAGGTGTTGCTTGATTGCTTGAAGCAGGGGTTCCCAAACTTTGTCATGTCAAGGACCCCCAAATTGACACTCATTAGTCCGCGGACCCCCATTAGAAATGATATGCCAAGGACCCCCATAAGAGAAGATCTTTACGGCTCTGGCAGTGATTTTCAACAATTTTCATGTCAAGGACCCCCAGGTTTGACCTGAATTAGGCTACAGAGCCTCATTTTAATGGCATTTCTATCTCTGTGACCCCAATGCATATTGTAAAATCAAAGTTAATTTAACTCTGAAAGTGTGCAAATGGACCATTTGTACACTCTCAGAGTTACAGACCCATAGGGGTCGATTTGGTTCCAAATGGGGCCCCCTGGAACTCCCTCAAGGACCCGTGGGGGTCCCCGGACCCCACTTTGGGAACCACTGGCTTGAAGGAATGAGCATAAGCCATGTCAGAGTAGGGGCCACTGGCAGACATTCATAAGGCATGTCAGAGTAGGGGCCACTGGCAGACATTTGCGTGCATGAGCACATTTTGAATTGCAACAGTATACTTCAAAATTATGGTATTGCCAATTTTTTACTTAAGTAGAAAATACTTGCGTATGTGGGTCCGGTTGAATTTTGACTAGTGACTGTGAAATGGGAATGTGCAGCACAAGGTGATGTGAACTTGAAGCACAGTGGTTTTGGAAAATGGCTGCAGGTGATCTGTAGTGTAGGCTAGTGCACGTGCGTGCGTGCGTGCGTGCGTGCGTGGTGGGATCGAGGCAGCAGGGCGTTGTGTGTTTTATGCCATTTTGGGCGGGAACCCCTTTTGGTGTTTTAAAGCATTATGTTATACTTTAGCTATTGAAAAATAGCAGATCTACAAGCTCATAGCGCGGCACCGAGTGCCGCGCTATGAACTTGTAGATCTGCTATTTTTGAAAAATCATGAAAATGTACCTCAAATCTTTGAATATATATTATTAAAAAAAAATTAATTTCGACGTCGGGCCTAAATGGGTTATACCCTATGATGACTGGCCCCACGGTAACTGACCCGACACTGGCAACACATTAACCCGGAGGAGTGTGCACAGAGCACGCACGGTCAGTCACACTCACGTGTGGAACACCCACAATCCACATGCATGCCAGACAGTGATGAAATGTGTTCCGTGTTCAACTCATTTGTGTCGTCCTTTCTGCAAGGGTGGAGAAAGGACAGCGCTGTATAATAACCGAAATAATATTTAATACCTACACACACCAAAGGCTTATGCAGTAAAACCGTCTATAGTCTAGACTTATTCCCGTTAAGACCTGAGACCAGATTCTACAGAATGTCTTCTAAATCCTGACCATTCATCTGAAAAACGTATATGTGGTGCTCAAACGTTTTCATGCCAAGGACCCCCAGAATTATCTATATTTGGCCGCAGACCCCTATCTGAAAATATTTTGCTCCAGGGACCCCCCAGAAGCAAATATCTTTTATTTGATTTTAAAAACGCTGCGAAAGAATATATATTCAAAGATTTGTACACATTTTCACGATTTTTCAAAGATAGCAGATCTATGTTCACAATTCTTCTAAAAAAATAGCAGATACAAGCTAATTTTTGCCTAATTTTGCTTCTCTCATTATCAGATTAACATGCATGTTTTGATAAGGTACAGTGTTATGATGGCGCGGCCGTTATGGCCTCGATGCATGGGTTAAACGGGGTGCAAGCTGAAGTTAAGGAGAAGGTTCCCCAGGCTCTATTATCCATCGCTATGCCCATAGACTTCATTTAGTTCTTCTGTCCCAGGGATCATCTCTAAACTTTAGGGAATGCAAGATTTTTTCCCTGAATCTAAATGTCCCTATAGCTGCCTTTTTTCCAGGTATCCTAAACGCACGCAGCTGCTAGATTACATCTGTCAATATAATGTAATGTAACAATTATGATTTGTGCCGGGCGCACATGTGTCATAATTGATACACAGAAAACTTGCATCAACATACAGACAAGACAGAGGTATTAAACATTTATTTTATTAAAGTATTAATAGGTCTACACACACAGCCTGACACAGACAGCCAGCCCAGATGCTTTGACGCACCGCTACACTATATTCATCGGAATGGCGGGGTTTAAACCCCTTTTCGACTAGACTTTTTCAGAGTGGCGGGTGTTCGAAATGGGGGTGTTTTGAAGTGGGGGTGTTTGGAAGTGGCGGGGCTTCAGAATGCCGATCTGTTCCTCTTTGGGTTCACTGTCATCTGTGTTTTTGGCTTGTTTGTTTGTTTACACATTATCTTTTCTGTTAATGTGTAGCATTCATGTTAATGTGTATTTCCAGACATTTAACTGCTTAGGTCTGCTCTTTTCTCCCTCTACACCGAACCTCTTTGCCCAAAATAGTGGTTAAAGTAAAGGAAGAAATGAATCTGAGGACCCCCTGTTGAAGACCCATGCTCTATATTCATTTAGCCAATTGTAACTCTGAGAGTGTACAAATGTAAAATGTGTACACTCTCAGAGTAAAATGAGCACTCTGGGTTTCATTATGCATATGAGGATTCATTGATTATAGTGAGCACACGTCAGTAAACCTCTGTCTTCACCCGTTGTTCGCCAAGCGGCCGCCCCAGAGTTGGGAGACCAAAGTATAGGACTATACCGTATACCGTGCTCAAGGGCACATCAGCGGCAGTCACTATAAGCGAGGCCGGGGGCTCTCATTTAATCCTTCATCCGACACACGCATGACATTACCCAACGCAACCTTGAGATTAAAACGTGCGTTGTCGGTTAAGGTGGCGATCTGACTGCGATGGCTGAATTATGACTTTCATAATGTGGGAGGAAAGCACATATATGAGTATATGTACTTAGTTACTTTCACCACTGGAAGATGAGGGTAGAAGGGGTGAAAGGGTGGAAATGACTTACAGATTTGAACTCCCCTCCTGGCCTGCGTGGGTTCATTTTCCACCTCCAAATTACCTCGTCTCGGTCTCGCCGCGCAGTAACTGTAAATCAGAACATGAGAAGAAATGATTTGGCCATTTTCAAAGGGCACTGAAGCTGTGTGTGTGTGTGTGTGTGTGTGTGTGTGTGTGTGTGTGTGTGTGTGTGTGTGTGTGTGTGTGTGTGTGTGTGTGTGTGTGTGTGTGTGTGTGTGTGTGTGTGTGTGTGTGTGTGTGTGTGTGTGTGTGTGTGTGTGTGTGTGTGTGTGTGGTGCATTTATATAGTGCCTTTATCCAAGGCGCTTTACATAGATTGTGCATTACATTCACCCATTCACACACATTCATACACCGATTGCGGCGGAAGCCATGCAAGGTACCAACCAGCACATCGGGAGCAATTTGGGGTTCAGTGTCTTGCCCAAGGACACTTCGACATGTAGACAGGAGGAGCCGGGATTCGAACCGCCGACCCATGGATCATTGGACGACCTGCTCTACCTCTTGAGCCACAGTCGTGTGTGTGTGTGTGTGTGTGTGTGTGTGTGTGTGTGTGTGTGTGTGTGTGTGTGTGTGTGTGTGTGTGTGTGTGTGTGTGTGTGTGTGTGTGTGTGTGTGTGTGTGTGTGTGTGTGTGTGTGTGTGTGTGTGTGTGTGTGTGTGTGTGTGTGTGTGTGTGTGTGTTCGGCTCTGCCCGCAGGGTGTAGTGATGTGTCTAGTGCAGCATGCTAGAGAGACGTCGCATGTAGGGATGCATGTGACCCCCCCCCCCCCTCCCTTATAGTTCCTGCCGCTGACCAACCCAGTTTGGGTAAAGGAAGCCGAGAGCGAAGTCTTCTGAGGTCAGTCTAGCCTCTCCTTCACCAAGACCCCTCCCTTGCCTTGCCTCCTCGTGGCAGCACACGGTAACTGGAGAGTCCTGCGACTCCAGGTTAAAAGGAAGGGGATCGCCGGGTAGCAGTGGGACCCAGTGCTAGCCTATTTTCGAGGGGCGTATTCAGCTATTAGTGTAGATTTTCGTCCTACACAAACATTCAATTGCCTTTGACAATGAATGGAGAATTGCACGTCATAGTGTCTGAGCGAATAGACATGTTACGTCATAATGGTGTACGATCATAAGAGCGCCCCTCAGTTCACACATAGCAGATTTTTGCTATATTCATGCAATTTACTGGGGACCCCCAGGAACCCACTCAGCACCCCTGGGGATCCATGCACGCCAATAACCATTGAGCTACGGTATGAGTTCAAACGTCTCGAGTAACAAGCAAGGCAATTAGTGTAACAGTGGAGACTCGTGATTTCCTCGGACCGTCTTTCCCAGGCAACTTGACAGCATTTTCATGGCACCTGAGATATCATCTTTTTCTTGTCTTTTTTTCTTCTTCTTCTTCCTTTAAAATTTTGACAGTGAAACTAATTTGTCTGACTGAAGCGTGTACTCTCCCACCAGGCTCTCCTCCTGAGAGGCAAGCATGCATTAACCCAATTTTTGTAATGTGATTACTCTTGTTGGTTTACGCATAAGACACTGGATATGCTCCCTGGTTCCCTGTATTAGGTCGGTGAACAGAAATCAATTGGATGTGCAATCGAGTGAACTTCGTTTCAACTCTGTCTTTTCATCTCTGCCAGGCCGGGGGCAGGGATTATGTTTTTGTCACTGTCCCTTTGTGTGTGTGTGCGTGCGTGCGTGCGTGCGTGCGTGCGTGCGTGCGTGCGTGCGTGCGTGCGTGCGTGCGCGGCTCATCTTGAGCTAGACCAATCGACGTGAAACATCACTCTTGAACTGTAGGTCGTACAGAAGAGAGCAGCACAAGCTGTCGTACAAATTTTCCCCGCAGCTTCCTCGTGTCCTGACAGCTGAACCCCACAACGGGCAGAGATCTGCGCTCAGAGGAGCAAATGTTGACATACCCAAAATTGCAATTTTTCTGTATACAGGGTTTCAGACCCACACAGCTCCTGCTACCACACAGAAGTATTTTGTCATAGGGAAATCGTAGATTGCATCATATAAGAAAGAACTGTGTTCCTAAAAGAATAAAATCAGCGTTTCTGTCAGGTATAGTGACTCTGTCGTTATATTGTGACACTGAGTTACATATTGATACAGTCTTGATACAGTCTTGTATGCATGCATACATACATACATACATACATACATACATACACACACACACATACATACATACATACATACATACATGCATGCATGCATGCATGCATACATACATATGTAGGTATGCGGTCTAGTCTAACTTGGACTCAGGGGGGTGGACGCCTCTGCCTTGCATAGTCCCCAGTGAATAGGCATGTTGCCCTTCACTGGTAACCTTACTTTATATTTTAAATATATGAAGGTATTGTAGGCTGGGATTTTACAAAAAAGCCCCCCTTTTAAATACATACATACATACATACATACATACATTTTTGTACTTTCTCCGTGAAGTGGCAGGACTCACAGGGGAGACAAGAAAGGAGATGTGACAGCACAGGATGTTGGCATTTCTTTCCCAGCTACAGAATAGAATTCCCATCATCTAAGGCTATGGCAGTATATGTCAGCAGAAATTCATGCTTGTTCCTTTGGCACGGTTTCTGTCATCGGAGTCATTCCATACTACTATATTAATAGGCTTTCCTTACTTGCGGCTTCTCTGTAGTGCAAAATCCTGTATCTAAATGTAACTCTTTGGTCAACAGTGCAAATATTGACCCTTAAGGGTCAAATTTTGTGATTTCACAATATTGATGAGTAATCACTTAAATTGCTAAGCTCAGCGAAGTTCAGAAAGTTTTTCTGAAGCATCTTGGTCTGCAGTTTGTCCAGTTCCCTGGGGGGGTCATTTGTAATATGAGTTTCATTGGGATTGCAGTTGTTGAAATTGTTGCCATCTGATTGTTGTCTCATGGGGTTTTTATGCAGATTTATTATCCTATGCATAATTTATTTTGGCTGGCCCACAACAGTGCACGGGGCCAGCATAACAAACTAGCCAATCGCAGAGCAAGTGACAAGGTTAAGCCTCCAGCATTTCATATACAGTCGGAACACTAGCTTTTGACCAAGGGTGTTAGTAGTATAGTGGGGACTTTTCCACACAGGGAACTCTAGTGGAAGTGCCATCGCTGCAAAGAGGCTTTGAAAGACTTTTAGAGTGTGTCTCTTATAAGTACGTTTTAACAGCGTGCGAGCATCGGCCGACACATCGCCCAGTCGCCTGTTATCGCCCGAAAAGATGAATTATCTTTTTGTGTCTGGCTGTCGCCCGTTGTTAAAACGTACTGTTAGTCTTCTTTGTCTCTGCACTGCAGCCCTGTAACTGTATAATAACATGGCTGCATTACAATAAAAGGGTTGCATTTTCTTCAGTTAACTCAGAAGGGACAATCTATTTTCCTATAGGAAAGTTAAATGTATTATGTATAATTTTACATAATGTTTTGAATGTGTCACCATATTTTCAAGAATATAAATTGCCACTTGTGGTGTGGGTTGATGGCTGATTTAAGCAGTCACACTTGGCCTGAGTCCAGCAGTGGAAAATATAAGTACATAGAGGTTCTACGCCTTTCACATACCTAGGACGCATAATTGCCGAGGAGGATGTCAGTGCCAGAATTGGGAAAGCAAGGACCACATTCAACATCTTAAATCAAATCTGGAAAGCAAAAGATATATCACCCAAAACCAAACTGCAAATCTTCAACTCAAATGTCAAATCCACCCTACTCTACAGTTCAGAAACCTGGAAAATAACTACTGACATACTCTACAAAATACAAACATTCTTCAACTGCTGTCTCCGACGTCTACTAGGAATCTACTGGCCCAACACCATATCCAATGCCAATCTGTGGGACCTCACTAGCCAAGACACCATAGAAACACAGATCAGGAGCAAGGACTGTCTAAAGAGGACGAGACGCGAAGACAACATGGCGTCGTACGGGCGACGCCATGTTGCTCCATGGTGCTCCATGGAAGGAAAGAAACATGCGCAATGGGCTATATGCAGCCAACACTTCCGCGTTCAGCTTCCTTGGTCTCAACTGCGCATGTTTCTTTCCTTCCAGGGAGCACCATGGAGCAACATGGCGTCCTCTTTAGACAGTCCTTGATCAGGAGGAGGAAATGGACATGGATAGGACACACACTGCGAAGACATAACAAAATTAAACAAATCAATAACAAAACCTTCACTGACATGGAACCGGCAAGAGGAAGAGAGGAAGGCCTAGAACCACCTGGAGAAGAACCACAGAACAGGAGATGAAAGCGCAAGGGCTGTCATGGCAACAACTGGAGCGGAGGGCACAAGACCGAAGGGGATGGAGGAGCCTCATCAATGGCCTATGTTCCTCAGGGAATTTAAAGGCCTAAGTAAGTAAGTAATATACTGCACAGTGCACACCGATATATGCCCATACCTCACACTCTGTATCTGTCAGTCCTTGTCCCATGCCCATGTCCCCCTTTGTGCCCATATGGAGCTGACTCTATTGTTAACACTTACAGCGCTAGCATTTATTGAAAAATTAGGATCTAATTCACGCCAGCATTTTTCGCCACATCTCCAGTCTACCGGAAGTAGATTATCCTAGGACGTTCAACGGAGCATGGACAGGCCTTGTTTACAATATGAATCCAAGCCGGGGCACTGGAGAGCTCCACATCGCCGGCTCTGTGCCGTCAAAGAAACGCTGTTTTGACCAAAAATGCCATCTGGGACAAGGAATAGGCGATACAGGCGATTGAAAGAAACCGATAGAATATTATGGCGACGACGATCTAAGATGGACGATCCAGTGCTGTGCTAACAACATAGCTAGCATTAGTAGCATTATGGCTCGATCGATTAAATGCACTATAAAAGCGCAATTGCCATTAATCAACGGCAATGACACTGAAAGAATTAATGTAACAAGAACTTGTGACTAAATGATCTGATCTTCTCGAACATTAGGTCTCATCCCCTCCCATTCCTTCAGGTCCAGCGAAGCCAACCTCCAGTAGGTCCCCAGCTGAGGCCGAGTTACTGTAAGATGTCCCCCCAATATTAGCCTTTTATTTTTTTTAAAAGAATAATAATCTAGCACTACTCTTTTTATTTTGTATTGCTTTTTCTTAATAAAGTTATTTCCTTTTCTTGTATGTAATACAACTATGGGTATACTATAGGCCAGGGGTGGGCAACTTTGACGATGGAGAGGGCCACACTATATTTCCACACTCACTCCCTAGGGCCATATATTACTGTCGTAGCAAAAATAGCCGATCTACATGCTCAAAACCCTATATTCGAATTGAAATCTTGAATAATTTTTTGCTATTTTTGAATTGGAATCCTGAAAATTTACATTTTTTATGTAATTTCAAATGCCTTTACTTATGCTTGTATTGAGCAATGAGCTACTAATTTAGACTGAAGTAATTACAGCGGGTCATGTTTGCATGTTGTGGAATTGTAACAGCTGAAACCAATATTATATCAGTATTCTGACATTAACCTGAGGGCCGCATTAAGTGAAGGTGGGGGCCGCATGTGGCCCCCGGGCCGCCAGTTGCCCACCCCTGCTATAGGCCTACTGAGAAAAGCACTATATAAATCTGAGCTATTATATAATATTGGATCCTTTGGAGAACAGGTTATTTCATTTTCCTTTTTCTGAATAGTAAAGGTTTTGGACATATGAGGTTTCCACCTGACAGCACCACCCTGCAATCACGCGTGATTGCAGGGAGCGAGACCACACGGCTAAACGTGCGCTGGCATGAACGCTGTTAAGTGTGTGCACTGACTTAAATGAGGTCAGCCGGTGTAAAGCTGACTGCTCCAGGCCGCGCCGCGCAATCACTCCCACTGCCAAAGGAGCATCCCTATGCCATGCACAGAGAATGAGATGGTATACAGCCACTTCTTTTCTCATCGCTGCTTTTGAATAATGCTGATTACCGGTATTCATATTGGTCCGCATTAGAACATGTGTACATTCTAGGGGTGTAACGATACATTTTAACAGCGATAATATATGAAGAGAATTAACTACAGTTGGGTGCCACTGATATTGTCCCTTATCATTTGACCCATTTAGGCCTGACCTCAAAATTTTAAAAAATCCTTCTAAATCCTCCAGTTTTCTGAAATAAATATTTTCACGATTTTTCAAAAATAGCAGACCTACAAGCTCGTAGCGCGCCACTCGGTGGCGCGCTATGAGCTTGTAGATCTGCTATTTTTCAATAGCTAAATTATAACATAATGTTTAAAACACCAAAATGGGTTCCCGCCCAAAATGGGTTAACTGTCCTTTTGCGCAGATCACGCAAACCTCAGCAAAAAGAAAAGGACAATATCGATGGCCTCCAACTGTATACTACTATAGAGAGTTGTGTTCTCTCTAACACCGAAACAGGAGACTTGAAAATACTTGGACTGAAGTACGAAGAAGAAGGCTGAAGCAGAAGCAGGCAGATAGATGTTTCCTGGTTCAGAGTTCCATTTTATTTGTCAGAGAACAGAGTACAGTATCATGGAACTCTCCAGCGGCCCTCCGGCCTGGGAGAGTGGCGCACACACGCAACCAGATATTTAATTTGGTCTTTAATACAAACAGTACATACAGGCAGGGAGGGTTAGTGGGTCATTTGACACCCAGACCCCCTTCTCCTAAGTTGGGTGAAATTCTAATATCTATTCAAAAACTCCCCCTTACCAAATCCCCCCAGTACACACTAGTCATGTGTTCGCACACGGCGGCACCAGGATGGCGGCAAGCATGGTTTCACTCTCTGTCATGTCCGTGTTTTGTTCTGTTTTTTTTTTTTTTTTGTAAATCCATTACCTCTCGCGTTTTCGTTTTTTGGTCTTCTTGGTATAGTGGGTACTGTATTTATGAGCATTGTATGTCTGTCCTGTTTATTTGTTTTGTTACTGGCAGAGCTGTGTCACTTATTTTGCCTCTTGTCTTGGCCAGTTCACACTTGTAAAAGAGACTTCAGTCTCAATGTGGTTTTTACTGGTTAAATAAAGGTTAAATAAAATAAAATATAAGCTATAGCAGGAAGGAAGACAGTGGGACACCTGGCCATTTGCTAAATATCACAAATTTCACGATACATGCTTGACGATACGATACATGGACCGATATTGGTTAATTCATGGTGATACGATACGATACGATTCAATGATTTAAGAATCGATGCAACTATTAAGCAAAGAAATTAAATCACTGTGAAACATGTGGACGGGCACGGTGGCACAGTCGGTAGTGACTCACAGCTAGAAGGTCCTGGGTTCGATTCCCGCTGGGGACGCTGTGGGTGCTGGGGGCGTGTTCTCAGTGTCATCAGTGCCCATACCCGAGGCGGGGTTGTCGAAAGGGCCTTTCTGTGTGGAGCATGTTCTCCCGTGTCACCTAGGGTAGTTATACCCTCACAAAAAAACATGCTGTAATCCTGGTCTCTACCTCCCCCTGGCCAGCCGGGGTGTCTGACGGAGGGGAAAGGAACTGGTTGGAATAACGTGTTCCTTCCACGCGCTACGTCCGGCCGGGGAAACTTCCCCCATGTCAGGTGAAAAAAGCATGAGGTCAGTCCACTGTCCCCCCAGGTTGGCAGAGGAAGTGTAGCACCCAGGATAGATAATTAACACTGGGTGAAAAAATGGGTTGCAAAATTGTGGGATAAAAATGATATATATAAAAAAAGACAAAACATGTGGATGGCGCAGGTTTTTCAAGGGAAAAAAATATGAATAATAGTTGGATATAAATAAGTAACCCACTGATTATATGCCAAATACATGGACTTTATATTTGAACACATATGGACCTTGACATGGACACAGAGAATACACACATTTATCAATAATGGAAAAGTTATTATGTGTATACTGTATGTGTGCATGTGCCTACACACACACACACACACACACACACACACACACACACAACCGGAGAACTGCCCAGTACAATACTGTTGACCACTGATCAGATCCATTGGAGCAGTTGAGGGTTCAGTGCCTTGCTCAAGGACACTTCAACTGTGTTGGCGGAGATGTAAGTGGTGGCCATTCACTTCCCCACCTAGATTTCTCCTACCAGTCGGCGGTGAGCGGTGGCTCAGGGGTAGAGTGGCTGGATGGTAACGGCAAGGTTGCCTGTTCGAACCCGGGCTCCCCCAGAGTTAGTGTCCTTGAGCAAGACAGGGAGTGGGTGGGAGAGGATGAGCAAGCTAACTATATCTGTACATGTCTGTATTGTCTATTTGTGTAACTGCACTGTACTGTATGTAATGTTTTTCCCTGTGTACGGGACCCCCTCTAAAATGAGATGCTTCATCTCAAGGGGCTATCCTTTCAATAAAATTCTGACCAAATTCTGACCAAGACACTGAACCCCTAATTGCTCCTGATCTGCTGGTTGGTGCCTTGCATGGTTTCCGCCGCCATCGGTGTGTGAATGGGTGATTGGAATAAGGGGGGGGGGGGGGGGAGAATGTGGGCGTTACCAAAAGGTGGGCGTGACCATGGCCGTCAGAAAGTCTGTCAGATTTTGACCGCTTCAAATTAGTGTTAAATCACAATCATCAATACTCAATCGGGACATGTGTCATTACAATAAACAGGCCAGACGCACCTGGTACAAACCACCACATATTTCAAGGAATCCTATCCACTTTATTTATAGAGCAAATTTAAATGTAATGGATTTCAATGGAAATTGAGCTTTTTTGCAGGGGAGCAAATGGCTCCATTCTAATTGAAATGCATTGGCAGAATCCACCCTCAGTGACCGTGCCCAAAATAAAGTTTTCAACAGATTTTAGTGGAGTAAGTATAATATTTGCCCCTAAGATGTAGTGGAGTAGAATAAATAAATACGAAATACTCCAGTAAAGTAAAAGAAAATACCTCAAAATTACAGCACAGTACTTTACTAGAGTAAATATAGACAATTTTCAAAATAAATAAAATAGGGCAGTGTACATTTTTCTTCTCTCTTTACCTTCCCTTACTCTCTAATCTAGTTGTTCTCACATGTCAAGGGAAATGCATTTGACTTCAGATCCCAATCTGAAAAAAACATTCTGTGCTAGGGACCCCCATACAAGATTTGTATTGTTGAGGGGCGATAGCCCCTCCTATGTCCAGCTTTTGGTGCGTGTGTAAACACAAACTTTGTCCAAACACAAACATTAAATGCCATTGACAATGAATGGACAATTTTGAGTGTTTGTGTAAACACAAACATTAAGTAACACAAACAAAGGTGAGGACGCAAATTCTGATTGGTGATGTATGATGATGTACGATGATAAGAGCGCCCCTCACTTCACACAGGTGTGATTTGTAAAAAAAAAAAAAAAAAAAAAAAAAAGTCTGAGCTTGTAGATTGGCTACTTTCAAATCGTCGATATAGGGTTGACGTGGCTTAAAGTTATTGTGATGCTATAGCACATTTTGCCAGAGACCCCCTGGAACCCTCTCAAATGCCCCTGAGGGTCCCCGGAACCCACCTTGAGATGTGAGTAGGACTGACGAAGCAACAAAAGGCAAACATGTGAAAGTGGAGATAATTAGAGTGAATGAGCTGTATGCTGTGTTAATGAGACTAATGAGGGATCTGACGGCCTGTGCAGGGGGAGACGGAGAACGCCGGTTCACAAGCTTCCCTTTACCAAGCCAGCCAATACTGCGCAAGGGATTCTCCGGTGATGAGGCCGAGGCAGCCAATCGTCTTGCTCCTCCTGAGCCATGGCAACAGCCACCTCGACAAAGGGAAAATGTAGTGTAGTAGTGTGTGTGCACGCGCGTGTGTGTGAGCATGTGCAATTCTATACTTGTGAGGGCCAATGTCCCCACAAGTATAGTCGGTACTAAATAAAATATGTGACTAGGAGCAAGGTTGTATTATGGTTAAAATACTTTTAGAATAGAAAATAGCCAATCTACCAGCTTGTAGATCAGCTATTCTCTGTATTAGGGTTACGGTTAGAAGAACATTGGCATTCTAAAAGTATCCTCACTAGTATTGTAATACTGTGTGTGTGTGTGTGTGTGTGTGTGTGTGTGTGTGTGTGTGTGTGTGTGTGTGTGTGTGTGTGTGTGTGTGTGCGTGTGTGCGTGTGTGCGTGTGTGCGTGTGTGCGTGTGTGCGTGCGTGCGTGCGCGCGCGTGCGTGTCTGCACCACCTGCTTGCGTCAGAAGTGATCCACAGTGAGTTCTGACGGAGGACGCGAGGCTCGACTACTTTCATCTGGTGATGGCTGACAGACCAATGGATGACCTCATGAATTTATTATTACTAGTCATGTATACACACACCAGATACGATAGCCGGAGTGACTCAGACACAGGTGTGGTCTTGCAGAATTAGGATTGAGTGGGAAATGTGTCAGATTTCAGGGAGAAAGGTATATGGCTATTCAAGCTCCATCTGATGTGTAGTGTATTATACTATGTCCTCTTTGGGGGCCAAATACATAAATAAACTGAACATATAAGAAAGAGTGCCCGAGTCTTATAGGAATTCTCAAATGTTTGTTATTGTTATCTGTATGGAAACTTCCCATCAATCTGTGGGCCAAGGCCCACTGGTGTCGCCCCTGGCCCCTGGTGTGGCTATTATGATGGCAGACCCCTGAACAGTGGATGCAGTCCCCTTAATTGCCTCACAGTTGGCTATAGCTATCTGACAGATTTCAGTCTTTACTCATTACAGCTGAGTCGAGGTGATTGGGGAGAGTCATATAGAGTTAAATATAATCTAGAGGGCGGACGAGGAGCGACAGCCCCGCCCCCCTCCTGCTATTCATCTCAACGGAAGTTGCTCAGTGGCGTTTTGAAGCACCCGCGGAAGACTGCCGACCAAGTACCATAACTCTGTCTCGAGCGAACGGAAGTTGAAAGCGGTCTCAAATTTGAGGTCAGCGTTGACGCACATGACGTCACTGAACGTCCGTCCACCTCCATAAACGTCCCTGAACAAGTGAACGTACTGCAGTTCCAGCTTTGGCCAGTAGGGTAGCGGCGGCTTCCACGTTGGCCAGCCGTTCTGGGGGCTTGTGGAGAGTATAAAGACACATGCTTATTGACTCCATTTAATTCCAGGAAGATTCTTCTTCTGGCCTGACCATTTTTGTGTTGTGTTTTGTGTTTGTGTTATACTTTTGTATTCCCATTTGTCCTGTGCTAGGCTATAGGGAAATACATGGCAATGACCAGAATCAAAGAAATAAGGCAATAAACAAACATAAATAAATAAATGTATGAGGTGTGAATAAGTCAGCCAGCCATGTCTGCAGTGTGTGCGTGCCGACAGCAACACATTCTATATTAACTATTTTAGATGAGGACCCCCTGGAACCCTCCCTCTCAAGGAGCCCTGGGGCGTCCTCCATGATGCAAGGGGGTTGAGCCAATCTGTGATCCTATATTCTGCTGTGTACCGTCCTTTTCCCCTATCTTCCCCCTGCTATCTAATTAAAAATAAAACTCTGTTCCACTCTACATGCAGCGGGTTGAACATTAAATGAAGGCATCAAATGAACTCCTTCCTTAAAAAGAGCTTTGCGCTTATAATTCAATATTCACCATTTGTACAACACCCATGCTAGACAAATTGATCGCTTTAACGAGTTTCCAGCTGGCCAGAGAATATATACACATATCGAAGACATTATAGAGACTTTTTTTTCATTGCAAGCTTTGAGTAATATTTTTCTCCCCAAAATGGTGCATGCTTCTAGTTTTGATATTGCCCCTCTGGTCATATATTTTTCATGACCGGTGGGATGGGTTTTATCCCTGCTATGTTTTATCCTTTTGAGAAATGTCGACCATCTTCAACCGCTTATCTGGAGTCTGGTCGCAGGGGAAACAGTTTCAGCAGAGAGCCCCAGACTTGCCTTTCCTGAGCAACATTAGCCACTTCCCCCTGGGGGGTCCTGAGGTGTTCCCAGACCCATGTAGAGATGCAACCCCCCCCCACCCCCCCTCCCACATCTCGTCCACCCCCATCGTGTCCTTGATCTGCCACAGGGTCTCCTCACAGTGGGATGTGCAGCAAGGACCTCCCTTGGGAGACGTAAGGGTCGCATCCATACTAGATTATAATGCAATAATTACAGCAACAATCAGCAAATGAAATGAGCAGAGCTATCCACTTCATGTATCAATGATACCACAATGTAAAGAAATACTCAATAATTGCAAAAGGCCTGTATTACTTGGTAAAAGTACAAAGGTATTCAATCGTGACGATAGTGGTCAACACAGCTGAACTAAATTGACAGGCAGCTGTAACAGCCACTGTTGAAGTGACCATGCAGACATTGTCAATGATCGAAAATAGAAGCTATATAAGCTCACAATGCATCACGATAGGAAGCATCCTGAGCTTGTATATCAGTTATTTTCACTCGGTGAATTATTGTTATGCGTGCAACAATTAAGAGTATAAAATCAGGCTTAGTGTCTAAGTGTCCAACAGATTTATATCGCATTTCAAACCACTTGGAATGTCGTGCTGTGTTTTGCTGTTCAGACTTGATTTATCCAATCTTATTCCAATCTGGATGCCAAAAATCTAATTTGGGCTGCCAGTCTGAACATATAGCCTTAGTCACGGTCACACCAAAGTTTAATTCTACCTATGTACCTATATTCTGCCAATGCTTTTCAATGGGAATTAAATGTTTTTTGTTTGTTTTTTGTTTGTTTTTTAAACGATATTCCCATTGAACCTCGTAACATGGAGGACACCCCCAGGGCTCCTTGAGATGGTTCCAAGTGGTCCTCATCTAAATGAGTTAACTCATTGCCCGCCATCTAGTGGTGGGTTAGTACGGAGCCCCGGATTGGCCATTGCGGAGAGCTGACCTGTTCTGACTTTCCATATGTTGATCTGACCTCATCAAACCCGGTACACTCAAGACACGCTCCATATATGGCCAGTACAGAATTCATTCCATATGTTGATCTGACCCCCCATGCCAAAGCACCAGCGCTCGCCAAGCAGTCTGCCGTCTGCCGTTACCCAGGCGGATGCGTGCATGCGACCTCAGGGTGTCTTCCGCAAGCACGGGAGCAGCGCATGTTCGCCAACCTTAATGCATGGTCGGACTAACGGGAGGTCGAACCAATGGGCAGCCCCCGATTATATAGCCTCGTCAAATGAACCAGATGAATATAGATGTGATGGCAACCAACCACTGACTCGCAGTTGTTTTTTGTAGCTACAGTGCCACTTAAAAATGGTGCATTTATCCAAAGTGCTTTACAATGTGCATTACAATCACCCATTCACACACGCATAGACGATGGAGGAAACCATGCAAAGCACCAGCTTTGCTCATCAGGAGCAGTTGGGGGTCCAGTGTCTTATCCAGAGGGATGGGGATCACAACCTTCCGATTCCTATATGGAGCTGCTCGCCTGAGCCACTTGTCACCCCAGTCGCTTTTGCTGGCAAAACGTTGAGCAACAAACACGCAGTTCCTTTTACAGGCAGAAGAAAAATCTACGATCTGAAACTGAAAGTGAATTAAGCGGTGATACAGGAGCAAGGAGGACAGGACGGCCCCACTATCTCTTCCTCTCCTGTCAGCGCGGAGCAGCTTTTCATTTAGCCTGCGGGCCAGCACTTCTGAAGAGGAGATAAAGCTGCTTCTCCTCAGTACCCCACAGAGTGATATCTACACTATGGAATCCACCCAACCCCCATCTTCCACCACACACACACACTGTATGGACACTGTGACCGTGTGTTTGGTTTGGTGGCTTTAGTATTGTGGTATAGGCTATATTGTGTGTATACCGTTTGCTTACATATTTGATTGTGCTTTTGGGGCGGGCTGTGATGACACTGTGACTTTGTGTTGTTTTTGTTCTGCAGAGTGTAGGGAAGGCTATTGTACAGTTGGAGGCCATCAATATTGTCCTTTTCTTTTTGCTGAGGTTTGCGTGATCTGCGCAAAAGGACAGTTAATCCATTTTGGGCGGGAACCCCTTTTGGTGTTTTAAACATTGTTATAATTTAGCTATTGAAAAATAGCAGATCTACAAGCTCATAGCGCGCCACCGAGTGGCGCGCTACGAGCTTGTAGGTCTGCTATTTTTGAAAAATCGTGAAAATATTTATTTCAGAAAACTGGAGGATTTAGAAGGATTTTTAAAAACATTTAGGTCAGGCCTAAATGGGTCAAATGATAAGGGACAATATCGGTGGCACCCAACTGTATACTACCGTACACTTGTTCATTATTGATGGTGCTTTTTGTGTAGTTCCCTTTGTATTTCTAACCTTGCTCTATGAGGAGAGTGTGGAAATCTGACATGGGAGATTAGCTCAAGAAGGTGACTGTTCGTGGCTACAGTGGAGTCCGCACACGGGGCTGAGACATGGACACAGTACAGTATGAAAGGCACTTGAATGATGTCTAGACAAGAATGGCACTTGGTGTCACATGGATGGACCACATATCAGAAATGTAGACTCTACATTTCTGAAGTGGTCCAGGCATCCATGTGACAACAAAGTGCCATTGTGGACCTCTACGGGAGCGTCCCACGGGTCACAGACAAGGTCAGAGAGAGGAGGATAACATTCAAAGCGGGTGGTGTCAGGCACCCGGAACTGATGGCGAGTGAACTAGCTGATATCTGTACAATTACAATATTAGGCATTTAGCAGGTCTACGCTCTTCTTACCTAACGACTTACAATAAGCAAGGTAATGACATAGGCCTACCAGGTAAACAGATCTAAATTGCTAAAGTGCTATTGATTACATTTTAACATTGTGCTCAAGAAAAACAAGCCTAAGTAGCAAACACATGAGAACAAATTGATTGATTGAAAATGTTGTTTCACAGTATGTACAATGGGTACATTTCAAACGAAATCGTGTGGAGGGCCAATAAGGGCTTGTGAGGAGGGCCAATAAGGGCTTGTGTGGAGGGCCAATAAGGGCTTATGTGAGGGGCAAATAAGGGCTTACTGTATGTGGGGGGCAAATAAGGGCTTATGTGGGGGACCAATAAGTGCCATTGGCCCTTCAAGACGAACATTTGACAAGTAATGACAATTCCACTATCATAATTAATTATACTTTTAATGTGCTGGTCCAGAATTCAAACTATTGAGTAATAGTGCAAAAGTATTGGTACCAACATTTACTTAATGTACCAAAAATAAAAGTACTCATTATGAGGAATGTCCCATTCCACAAGTTTTCAAATGTATTAAAATGTCTACTGAAAACAACAGTATAGGCCTGAAGTGGTTAATGTATTTTTGTAATAACAATAATATGGGTGTGAAGGGCAGTAATTCAGGGGTCAGGGGTCCCACTCTCACATTGCATCATGTGTGCCCGGCTGCCCGCACATGTGTTTTTGTATGGATAGATAGACAATGCTTTTATTTTGTTCATCCCTGTTTCTAAATAGCCTGTGTGTGTGTGTGTGTGTGTGTGTGTGTGTGTGTGTGTGTGTGTGTGTGTGTGTGTGTGTGTGTGTGTGTGTGTGTGTGTGTGTGTGTGTGTGTGTGTGTGTGTGTGTGTGTGTGTGCGTGTGCGCGCATGTGTGTAATCCATGCTTCTGTTCACACACACAGACAGACACGTCTTGTTCTGAAGTGTGGCGTCTCCCCATCTCTCTCCCTGTGAACCAGTGAACAGTTGTCAGCCTCACCGGGGGTCTGTGTGTGTCACCGGCCATGGGGAAGGATATACGGTGTGAAAGTGTTTGAGTAAGGTGTGTGTGTGTGTGTGTGTGTGTGTGTGTGTGCATGCGTGCGCGTGCGTGTATGTTTGTGTGAGGCATAGTATACAGGCTATGTGTGTTTGTGTGTTTACACTTCTCTGCTTGTATGAGCTCTGCTGTGTGTGTGTGTGTGTGTGTGTGTGTGTGTGTGTGTGTGTGTGTGTGTGCGTTTACAACCATGTGTGCACTGTGCACATTTCATGAGTCAATGAGTCATGCAGTTGGGGGCCCACAATGCATCTGTGCCCAGTGTGACAATTTTGGTACCGCTTGACTTTTTTCTCCAGATCCACAAGCGCATTCCATTCCTGTTGCTCAACAGTCAACAGTGTCCTGACTGACTCCTGTGAACAAAATAATAGATCTACAAGCTCATGCAGTGCCACAAAGAGAGGCATTGTGAGCTTACGGATCTGCCTTTTCCTTCCTTCGCCCTTTTCTACTTCATGCTTCACGCGGAAGAATGATCAGCTGAGCAGCTCTATTTAAACTGAGAGTTGTTTTATTGAGGCGTTAGTATTCTGGTCAGCTCGGTGGTGAATAGCTGCCACCTTCTGGTGAGCTTTAGAATTGCGATGATATGACCACTAGCATTAATTAGCCTAGTAGATGATTTCAATGTTGTGTGCAGTAATAAAGGGTGGGGACTATATCAACACTGCTTTGGGTGGGGTGGGGGTGGGTGGGATTAGTAAGTGCGAACAAACTTCAGTAATGTGCAATAAAAAGTGTTATTGAACATTTTTGATATATTACTATTAATGGGTAGGGGGGTGGCATTAAATAACTGCCGTCACACATTTCACAGTGTGTGTGTGTGTGTGTGTGTGTGTGTGTGTGTGTGTGTGTGTGTGTGTGTGTGTGTGTGTGTGTGTGTGTGTGTGTGTGTGTGTGTGTGTGTGTGTGTGTGTGTGTGTGTGTGTGTGTGTGTGTGTCAAAATAATAATATAGTGTGTTTCCACTTCCTAGACAGCAGCATCACAGCAGCGGTACGGCTAGCTATAGGCTTGTAAACACTAATAGAATTGTTGTTTTGTATCGAAGACTGCCTACAGCATTATATCACTGCTTAACAAATCCACGGTCTACAGTAGGCTACAACAACACACGCCCCCCCCCACCCCCCGAACACACACACACACACACACACACACACACACACACACAGTCTCACTCACTCACTCACTCACTCACCAACAACATTAACAATGCCATTGTGTTGAAAAGCGCAAACCTTCGGCACAAAGCTCTGTTTAAGAACAAGAGGCTTGACTGTGTTTTAACTTTTCCCTGTGCCAAAGAGCATTTTTTACTGTCAAAATAGTTGAAACCATTTGTATTACTGACCTCTTTTAGCAACAAAAACAACATAGTTCACTGTCCTGAAGTAGGGCACCATGCTCTGAAACTACTGCCTTCAACACTAAACTCCCTCAACAGTAGACCTAGCTACCAAGTCAGCAACAAGCGGAATTCACGCTAAAGCAAGACAAAGTGACACCTTATTATCTCCGCCAGGCCTTGAGGTGGGGATTCTGTTTTCCACCTTGTCTGTGTTCCTGACTGTGAGCAGCTAATCTCAGCCACCATTTGACCGATAGGAGTCAAACGTTGCATGCACACTCCCAGTTGACCAAGGAAGATCTACCGTGTTAGGGGCGCCCTGTAATAGTCATCATACAGAGGGATTCAAGTGATCGGTCTGGGAGGATTGTAACATATAACTTGACAACTGGTCATAGTAACAAGCAAACAGAATGGCTTTCCCACATGCCCAACAATAATTAGGTTGTTCCAAATGGATCCAATGTAGTTATTACGTAGTCGCAAGCTCTTGTTCCAAAGTTGCAAAAATAGCAGATCTACTGTACAATCTTACAATGCATTGTAATCTTGGAACCCAATCAACCCATCCGGTAAAGATTTTTAAAAAGGGGAAAAATATATAGTTTTTGCCTCTGGGGGCACCAACTCTGTTTGGCTCCACACTTTTCATAGTACATTTCCTCCCGGGTGTTTATTCCTACTAACAACAACACTATATGTTTAGGGCAGTGGTGCTGACATATTCTGCTGAACGCAGAATCTGTCTTGAGATGCATTGTGTGACATATTGTGAGATTGATCTGCTATTTTCAGTAGTTTTTACACAACAATGTCGGACGACATAAGTGTCAGTCACGAACTATGGAGATACAATGTTTCTGCCCTACAGCAATGAGTAGTCAAGCAGAATTCTTCTTGTAGGTTAGAAGTGGATCATGACAACAAATCTGCACAACAACCTAGATCTGTGACCTGATTACATTTTTGGCCTTCCTCTTGTTGCCCTGTTTTTGTTTTTCAGTTGAAAATCTGTTGGACGTACATGTTCAGTTGGTCATACAGTATTGTAATGACGGATATCAGTCAGTGTTAAGTGTGAGTGTGTTGAATGAGTGAGTATGGAGGGATAGTCACAGTGGTGGACACTGGACAGTAACAAGTACAGTACATACTTAGGTAAAGGTAAACAAACATAAGCACACGGCTACAAACACGGTTCACATGGATGACATGCAAAGATCACAGCATAATTTGTCGCTTTGTAAAATCTGTTGCTTCGCACGGTCGTGACGTCATCAAGCGTGCGTCCGTAGTGACGTGCCATTGCAGCTACAGTTGTAGCTTTACATCTGGAAGTTGAACCCAGCTCCGCTTCAATTTGTAGCTTTGTATCTTTTGCAGCAGCTACAGACGTCGGATGTATGTTTGTATCTTCATATTGCTGGCTTCCATTGACAATGAATGGTACCGTAGACTGTATCTTTGCATCTTCCCCGTGTGAACGCAGCAATAGAGGAAGTGCACAGAAACGCAATAACAAAGATGCCTCCAAAATGAAGAATAATGCTCTAAATGGCATATGCCATAGACTGGGGGAAGAAATGCTCTAAGTAAAAGTAGCAATAAAGTAAAAGTACAAAAGAATTGCCATCAACAAATACGTACTAAAACAAAGTACTCATGCATTACAAAAAGGGGGAAAAAGTAATTTATTTATTCAGCACATTATCAAGTGTTCTTTTAGGACATGGTTGCACCGGACATAAATCTTTAATATTGTTTTGGCTAATTATTTCATGGACCACAACGGAAACAAGTTTTAAATTGGTGATACTGTACATTTAACTGTTCGGTTGCCAATCAGCACCACAGCTTTGGTTCTACCCGATAACATTTCATGTAGTCAATACAGTACTAGCTTACTTTCCACCACTGACAGCTGCTAACCACGAGGACGTAGCACCCACCTCTACCAGCCCCCTCCCTCATCCTCTTCCTCTCTGTGATATCTACCTCCCCATCCCGCTCCCCGGGGCACACGGTAGCTAAAATGGATGGAGAGATTAGAGTGCTCTGTGTTCCCAAGATGCCAAGAGGCGTGTTTCCGTTTCCGATCACGTCTGTAAATATACAGCCGTGTCCGCCGGCTGTATGTACACAGCATGCATATTTAAGAGCATTATTATTATTTGTCTATTATTTAGGGCATTTATGGTTTAGAGTTTGAGAGAAAGAGACAGGGTTACTTACTATGCTTACTTGAGCATAGGCTACTGTACTTAGCCTCTGTCTTCCAAACGAGATACAAGACGTGTGGTTTTGCATCGAGGAGATGATGAATCTATGCATGTCCCTCCATTTTCACAAGGTCTGTGTGTGTTTAACCAGTGAAATCCTTCACTGTTATGAATAAAATATAAACATGTAAAATAATTATACATGGAATATGCCCTTCCATTTCTGTGGAAAAGTTTATCAGTTTAACAGCATACTGGCCAGGATACTGAATCTTAGATGTCCAACATTGCAGAATGCAATACAAGGAACACAGGAACATACTGTAATTCACAATGACGTATATTGCTCTTTATTTTGTTCTATATCCACTGTTGTAGGGTTGCAAGCTGCTCTGCAGTGTCATACATCAAAACAAAACAGGGAAATGAATCGTCTGTGGCCTGTTCTGACTCGTAAATCACATTAGCACAGAAAAACAAACAAATTAAGCCAATTACTGGCAGAACAGAAGGTGCTTCATCACAATTCTTTCACGTTCGATTTTCATTCATTCTGCTTCATCAAGCCGTGTCAATGTGTCTGTTTCTGAACAAAAGGGCCAGGGTTGGATGTGCTGGAGAGGGGGGGGGGGGCATGGATCTATTTTATCCCTGCTTCTGTTCAGACTAAATTAAATGGATTAAATACATGCATTTCTTTAAGGGAAATGTATCCACTGGGCTTTCTAGAGGTCAACGAAACGCCTGCGGTCTCCGAGGCTACTTGTACTCTAGCTCAGTGGTTCTCAAGGTGGGGTTTGGGGAACCACGGGGGTCAGCTGAACCCATTTAGGCCTGACCTAAATGGGTTTTTTTCAAAAATAGCAGACCTACAAGCTCGTAGCGCGCCACTCGGTGGCGCGCTACGAGCTTGTAGATCTGCTATTTTTCAATAGCAAAATTATACCATAATGTTTAAAACACCAAAAGGGGTTCCCGCCCAAAATGGGTTAACCTAACCCATATGTTGGCTAATGTGAAAATAGCCAATCTACAAGCTCACAAACGTGATGCGTTGCGTATACTCAGTATGCCGAGTATACTCAGTATAGCGAGTATACTCAAGCACAAATAAATAATTATACTTAACAACACTTCCATTCCCATGTCGCTGCCAAGTATGAGTTTTGCAAGAAGATATTTGCCCCGGCTCTTGGCCCAGAAAGTAACAGTGTGAGGAGGACTCCCATCTATAGTAGCCTGGTTAATAAACCAGACCGAATACATCTATAGTGCACCAGGACATTGTACAGCAGCATGTATATTCAGGTGGCAGAAGTACTGTTAAGAGAATCAATACTGCAATGAAGGTCATATACCAGTTTTTAAGTAAAAGTCCTACATTCAAAATGTACTTGAGTAAAGGTACAAATTGGCATCAAAATATATAGTACCACAAAAATATAATATATAAATGTACCAAAAGTAGTGTTTTGGTGTTCAAAATGTAAACAAATCTTGAATTGGTTAATGTATGTTTTGTAATGATCATCAAAATCTACAAAACATAACTACAGTTTTCATGTAATTGTAGTGGAGTAAAAGTACAATATTTAAGGGTTAATTTGGTTCCATTTGTACAAAGTTACAGACCTGCTACTCCTCAAGGACCCCTGGGGTCCCTGGTCCTCACATTCTGAACATCAGGCCTACAGTATACTTAAGTCTGGAGACAATATTTGTCCCTTAATACAGTAGTTCAAGGACAAATTGTATGTCATGGGGCTCTCCAAGCGAGAACCAAGCCATGGGCAGTAAGGGCTGTCCCAAGATGGCCGGGACTTGAAAAATGGCATTCTACACTACCTACCACCAGGTAATTTAGTTTCAACCGAGGTATGAGACCGCAGAAAGGCCAGATCGATCACAGGCCGACGTGCTTGCACGGCAAACACTAGGGGCAAACGCCAACATTATTGATGGCATTGTTTGTGACCAGACGACGGGTTTATCTCCACGGTGTGGCATTCACTGTTCCTGCTGCAATGTAGTATTTCTTTTAGTGCTCTATAAATGTGGAACCTGGTTGAGCGGGGGAGGCCCGTGGGAACGAACGGACACCCCGGCTGCGGCACAAGATGCATGTTGTCGACGCGGAGCGAATTCTTATTTTTTCCTGCGGTGTTCTCTCTCTGAACAAAAGACACACATGCATGCTAGCCGGGGGGCCACAGGCTCACAACCCTGTGGGTATTCATTATGTATCATATATTCTCTGGGTGAAACTCCCAGAGTGGCGTAGTCTGGTGTTCTGTGTCCGGGCCTTAGTGCTCTGGTCACACTGGATGGACATTTTTTTGGCTTGTGAAAATGAAAGGTTTCTTTCCTTTCTCATATAAAGCCCAAAACACACCAGTTGCAACTCCTTTTATGGTAAACCGGTTGCAACTGCCATAGGGTTGCAACATGCAAGTAGAACATTTTGCAAGACTAGCCTGGTTAAGCACTTCCCCCTTGAATGTGCTTGCAGGCTACCGCAGATACAGCGCAGGCACACGTGAGTTTCCATGCGCGGCCAAAAGCCACTCGTGGCCTTCGTCTCTTCGTGGTTTTTAGACAGCTGGTGGATGGAAATGAAGCTCCACCTATGCGGCAGAATGCCGCGGGGGCAAGCTTTTGTCTGCGCATGGAATCCTAGGTGTGCTTACACCCATAGCCCACCGGTAGGCTATATAAACTCATAAGGAATCTCAACATCTGGACTTTGTTAATACCTTTTTGAAGATTCTTTCAGTCTTAGCTTATGCACACATTTGTGTTTTTGTTTTGTAAGAAACATTTCTGTTTTTAGCAGGTAAATATTTTGTAATTATCACTTGGCTGCAGTTAGTGTGAAATCTAATTGATGTTTTCAGCTGTCTAGACGAAACTTACTGGTCTGTCTGCTGCATTTTTTTCTTATTTTGCACACAGGCAACTCAACAAGTCTATTAACAATGAAGATCAGTTCTAATCTTGGAGGCCCAGGTAAGATTTTCCCGCACGGATAACTTATTTTATTCAAGTACAACATGCAGACTACAGTATACAGGGCCCACTTTGTTTTACTCGTGAAAAGTAAACTTAAAAGTAAAATAGACGGTTGTGATCATATATTATTTAACATCATATTGTGCATTACTTACCAATTACATTTATATGGATTGGATTGATATTTATTTGGATTTATGTTGGATTCTTTCTTTCTTTCTTAGGTAAAATGCAAAAAATGCAGGTACAAAAAGCCAACCCCTGTCTGAAAAAGTTATTTTATGTCCTCAATGGTCTACTTGTGGTACGTATGTATAAATAATACTATCAGTAGTATACACAGGTATTATGTAAGGTTCAGTGGGCAAGAGACAAGACATGAGCCGAAACTGTGACATTAGTAACTCCACCAAGTTTTTGTCAGCAATTGGGTATAGCGTTTGGAGGACTATGAGACAAGACAGGATCGAATCTGACCGGTGACAATTTATTTTCTCAGAAAAAACGCTACTTTTAGCCTACTGATGTTTAAGTTAGAAATAGGTTTTAGGCATAATTTTACTGAGTTATGTCATGTTAGGCCGGGGAGGGTGCTTCATTTTTGTTTAATCACTTGGAGGGCGGACTGGATTTTAATTTTCATTCAGAGGAAGGGTGATGGTATTTTAGATCAGGGCACATACATTTCCTCCAGGTATCCCTACTTAAATTTCGAATAACTTTCTCGAGCAAGATCTCGTCAACGTACAGGGAAGCAATTAACCACGCGCCCGCAATACAAATCTGAAATGAAACAAACATAAATGTTAATTAGATATGCCTACGTCACTGCATCGCAGAAATCAAACATGTGTAAAAATGTAACCAGTGGCGGCAATTATTTATTTTCACCCAGAAATGTGGAAACACACATAAATAGCTACAGAAACAGTAGAAAGCTTTTAAACCAGTTCTGGTTTAGGGTTAGGCTTATAAGAATTGTTCTATATCATTGCTCCCTATCACAAGTGACACATTTATATTTCTTAAAATGTAAGAAAAGGTGATTTTGGGTGTCCTGTCCCTTTTTAGGCCCTACACATTTCGGCTGTTTGAAAGTAGCTTAGTAGCCGATCTACAAGCTCACAATGCGTCGCAATGCGCGCATTGTGAGCTTGTAGATGTGATACTTTTACTCAAGTACATTTTGAATTCCGGACTTAAACTGAGTATTTCTACAGCAGTATTGATACATTTACTTAAGTGAGTACTTTTTTCCACCACTGAAAATTGTTATCCTGACCTAAAATATAATTGTCTGTTTACTAAATTGCTGTTCAGACTGTTACTTGTTCATGCCATTTAGACTGTATACGGCCTATCTGAATTGTAAAATCAGTCTGAGTTGTAGATCTTTTGTTCAGATTGCAGGATTCTTGTTGCTTTCGCTTTTACTTCACCTACAACAATCAAGCAACAATCAGGTAATGATTACTGTCTTGTCTGTCTGTCTGTCTGTCTGTCTGTCTGTCTGTCTGTCTGTCTGTCTGTCTGTCTGTCTGTCTGTCTGTCTGTCCATCCTATACTGTACCTTTCCCCCCTTTTTTTTTTTACATATTTTATTTAGATTTTTCGAACAGTACAAGACATCAAATGACAGAAAAATAAGCTTAACAACAATAGATTGCATTTTATAACACTTTTCTATGCACTACGACGTGCTTACTCAAAGTGCTTTACAATGGTCCATTCACTCATGCATTGGGAGGTGAAGCTATAGCCTGGCAGCCAGACTCATAGCGAGGATTCACTGACATGGGGGAGGAAGCATCAGGGGCCATGCAGACTCATAGTGAGGATTCACTGACGTGGGGAGGAAGCATCAGGGGCCATGCAGGCTCATAGTGAGGATTCACTGAGGAAGCATCAGGGGCCATGCAGACTCATAGTGAGGATTCACTGACATGAGGAGGAAGCATCAGGGGCCATGCAGACTCATAGTGAGGATTCACTGACGTGGGGGAGGAAGCATCAGGGGCCATGCAGACTCATAGTGAGGATTCACTGACATGGGGGAGGAAGCATCAGGGGCCATGCAGACTCATAGTGAGGATTCACTGACATGAGGAGGAAGCATCAGGGGCCATGCAGACTCATAGTGAGGATTCACTGACATGGGGGAGGAAGCATCAGGGGCCATGCAGACTCATAGCGAGGATTCACTGACATGGGGAGGAAGCATCAGTGAATCCTCTGGATGAGTCTGGCACCGCCATGGCTATATAAGGTGAAGCAGGGAACAGTCAATGCCAGCATCCTCACCTCCCACATTCACACACCAATGGTGGCAACCACTGGAGGCAAGGTGGGGTTCAGTGTCTTGCCCAAGGACACTTCAACATGTGGACAGGAGAGCCATGCAGGATTCGAACCGCCGACCCACGGGTCATTGGACAAACCTGCTCTACCTCCTGAGCCACAGCCGCCCCTATAACAATACATACAAAAGACACAACAAAGGACACATGGGTTGGATCGATGATATAGTTGGGATTTATTTGATTTTTTTTTCCCTCGTGGAATTACTGGGAAAAAATAGCAATTTGTTTTTAATTAATTCAAATTTTAATTAATGTTTTTTCATGGTTTTTATGTATTTATTTTAATGTTGTTTGAAACAGTGTGTTAGATCCAGCTGACTCTCTCTGTTGTTGACTCTATCAGGCTGGCGTTATCTGGCGATCTGATCTCCAGATCTGGATCAATGTAACCGCTGTGGGCTTATATTTCTCCATTTTGGGGATATTTGGAGCTCACTGTGAGAGCGCTGTTACCCTGGTTATAGTACGTTATTCTATTCTATTGTCAACTCTATTCTATTGTACTATATCACATAATCAACACCGTTGTAACACCATTGTCTATCCTGTGTAGTTTACGGTAGTTTACGGTATTGGAGCTATCTTTCTGTTCATCAGAGGCATCCAATTCTCTCAGAGTGTATCTCAGGTAAGCCCTTTTGAGGTTTATTAACATTGGTAATTGAACAGTCAAGTTCTTATAAGTTAAGAAAATGTTTTTGACTAAGAAATCTCAATTTGAGGCTCATCATATAATTAATCTTCTCTGAGATTCCAACTGTTAAAGTTTTTTGTAAAAAGGGAGAGCAATATTATTGTTTGACATTGGTGGATATGTCACAATGGTCAGCCCATGTGTGTCTGTTGTGACATATCCGTGTGTGTGTGTGTGTGTGTGTGTGTTTAATTTGTTAAGTGTGGTCCTGTATAGCGCTTTGAGGGCCATGCAAATACATTTGAGAAGATTTGAGACTTTTTTTATTTTTAGGCGCGGCAGGAGATAGAGTTACAATATCAAGATGACCCTCATAAAGACCTACTGATGAAAGTCATCGATCATGTATTCCGTGCAGTCCTGGGAATAACCTTTGGCTTTTCAGCAGCAGCGGTATGTGTTACAGTATTTCTCAAAGCTATAAAACCTTGTCTCATCATTAACACATACAGTAATAAGCCATCTCTGTGACCACCCACATAATAACAGACAGCTGAAGTGCATTAAAACTGCAAACAGCACTCATTTATATGATTGCCTAAATATGATATATATTGTCTTGGTACAGATCTTAGGTGTGATACTCTCCATGTGCCTACTCCGCCAGATTGGTGCAGGAAACCTGCAGCCATCCCTGTCTGACCGGGTAAAGGTGCCGAACAATGCTGTTCCCACGACACATGACCCCATGCCATGCTATCCTAGCCTCGCGTAGCGATACTAATATCACTGCGTAATCTGCCTGAGGCAATATGCATTGCGAACGCAGATGAAGGCTGGCAACGCGAGGCTAATGCTATCCAATCAGCGCCTAGCAGTTAACCCCAAACTACTGGGTCTAACCTTGAAGCCTAAATGTGAACGCTCTATAATCTCCTAGATCTTTAATCCTTATTTTCGTGCTATATTTGCTATATGATTACATCAGACCTCATTTGTCAAATGGCATATATATAATATATAATTATATTACATAGGCCTACCTGATATATTTATAATATGTATTAGTCTTGGGATACTGTAAATGCAAATGTATTGCTTTTTTGATTCTGGGATGGTACACACTGTTTGTTCTTTATTATATATATATTCTTTGCAATACCAGCCATCGATGAGTGGAGCTGACTAGCTGATATGACCTCACTTCCCCTTAAGCCCAAACCACACCAAAGGGTCGAGACAGGACGAGACGGTTTCGGGTTTATCCCTCAAACCGATTCTTCTCAATAAAAGCCACAGGCTACGAAAGCTTTTATTGTAATTCTTCCGGTTTGAGGGAAAGGAAGTTCCAGATGATGGTGAATTCCTGCCTGATGACTACAAAACAATGACTACAACATGACGTAACGATATCATCCGCTCCAAACCGGTTCACACAGCAATTTAGTAACACAACAGACCAGGCTTTTTTCCTCCGAGGTGGAAAGCCTGGTGACGCGAGGATGCAAGGAGTTGCATGGCGACCCTTTGGTGTGGTTTCTGCTTTAGTGTGCATTTGGTGTACTAGTTAAACAGAATGTGTTTATGTCCATTCACATGTATAGAGTTACAGTATGTCCTGATGAAGATCTATTAAGATCTAAACGTTGATTGCACGAGCAGCAATAAACTTTAGAGGAGCTTTTTCTGCATCACCAGTGTGCAGACTCATTCTTCTTTTTTCTACTTAAATGCTTATCACACGATTTTTGTAACACATTGTTTTTCACCCAGTGTCAATTGTTTAATGTAATCCTGGGAGCTACACTCCCTCTGCCAACCTGGGGAGAGCAACGGACTGACCTCATGCTTCCTTCATTGAGGAGTCCATCCCAAGCCGCTTCTTTTCACCTGACAAGGGGGAGTTTTCACGGTTGGGCGTGGAAGGAACACGTTATTCCAACCTTACCAGTTCCTTTCTCCTCCATCAGGCGCAAAAAATTAAACAAACCAGCAAATCATACATTTTACTGTTGGAATGTTGTGTTATGTAGGCCTATATGTTTTCTTGAATACATTTTGAATTATTATTTTATATGTTTAATGTTGTATCAGTACCGAATAGTCTGGTCATTCACATTTTGTTTTATAATTTTTATCCCATGATTTTGCAACCCAGTTTTTTCACACAGTGCCAATTATCTAATGTAATCCTGGGCGCTACACTTCCTCTGCCAACCTGGGGGGGCAGCGGACTGACCTCATGCCTCCTTCTATGCATGAGGAGTCCAAGCTGCTTCTTTTCACCTGACAGGGGGGAATTTCCCTGGCCGGACGTAGCGCGTGGAAGGAACACGTTATTCCGACCAGTTCCTTTCCCCTCCATCAGGCGCCCTGGCTGGCCAGGGGGAGGTAGTTTTAGAGACCAGTATTACTGCATGTTTTTGTGAGGGTACCTACCCTAGGGGTCGGGGACACGGGGAGATCATGCAAACTCCACACAGAAAGGCCCTTTCGCCAACCCCACCTCGGGTATGGGCACTGATGACGCGGAGGAGGGAACACGCCCACAGCGTCCCCAGCGGTAATCGAACCCAGGACCTTCTAGCTGTGAGGCGACAGCACTACCGACTGTGGTCATTCACATTTGAAAACATAATACATAAATAAACATAACCTTCTAATACTACAGTATAGGTTACACTAGCTGTGAAAGTGGGCAGTGGCCCTGGATAGTTTTCTTTGTGTGATATGCAGCTATTTTCTTTTTGTTTCACATTTATTTTACAATAATAATATTCAGACAACTAACAATAAGTTAATATGGAGTGAAAATAATGACACCTGTGACTGTTCCATGCAGGGCCCCTCAAAAGGGGGGGAGGGATCCCCACCAAAAATTATAATAATAATGGCCTGCCCAACATCTGTGTGTGGTCCATATCATTAACATTATATATTTAGATGTTTACATTTCTTATTTTACTGTCAAATGACATGCTCCAAGTTATTGTGGAATGGAACATCTTGACATCCAATATGTACTAGGCCTACATTTCTGGTGTGAAATGGAGGGAGGGACCCCCACAAAAAGACCACACCAAACATGGACGTGCTATCGACGCACATACAGTGCCCTATTCTGGGGTTTGGGCCGTGGTTCCCAAAAACTGGGCGGACACATTTTTACTGGACCCTTTATTTTTTGTTTGCTACATATTTTTGTTTTTAATAATTACTTAAAAACATTTAAAAAGCAAAAGTTCCCATGAATTAAAAACAAATTTCAATTATCTTCTCTGTAATTTCATGAAGAAATCAAAGATTTCATATTTTTTTGAGTGGTGCAACCACTCCAACGAACAGCAATGTCCGTGTTCATCCACCTATGTGTTCACCTATGTGTTCACCTATGTCACTATGAGCACGATTACCAATGACTACCAAAAGTGGCACTGTTGTGCCAGAAACAGAGAGAGAGAGATAGTGCTGCACTAGTCAATGCACTGCTGCCTGCTAATGAGAGACAGAGAGAGAGAGAGAGATAGGGGGGGGGGGGGGGGGGGGGGAGTTGCACCACTCAGTTCACACGGGTGTGATTTTTTTTTAAAACACATAAAGAGAACAAATGTTTGAGAATAGGCATACAAGCTCACAAAGGCGCGAAGCGACGCATTGGAACAGAAAACATGCAAGCATGCAGTAGGCTACTATAGCCTACCTATAGCCTTATACCTACACTATCACACTCACACATTGGCCGCCCGCCCGCATGCACACTCTCTCTCTCTCTCTCTCTCTCTCTCTCTCTCTATATATATATATCATCAGTTGTCACAAACCTGGGTGTTAAAATGGACCCCCACCTCAACTACGAGGCCCACATCAAACACCTCTGCAAAACATCATTCTTCCATCTAAAAAACATAGCCAAACTCCGTCCCACCCTCTCTCTACCTGATGCTGAAAAGTTGGTCCACGCCTTTGTCTCCTCCAGGTTGGACTACTGCAACGCACTTCTCATCAGGATCCCTAGCAAGAGCCTTCAAAGGCTCCAATACATTCAGAACAGCGCTGCTAGGATCCTGATGAGAGTGCGTAAATACGAGCACATCACACCCATCCTCCGCTCACTCCACTGGCTCCCCATCTCATTCCGGACTGAATATAAGATTTCCCTGCTAACCCACCAGTGCATCCACGGCAATGCCCCCCCCTACCTCAAGGAACTTGTCACAGTTCAATCCTCTACCCGCTCCCTCCGCTCCTCAAACACCAACCTCCTCAAACCCTCAAAAACAAACCTTCGCACCATGGGTGACCGGGCCTTCTGCTCGGTCGCCCCCGAACTGTGGAACGCTCTCCCCGCCCACCTGAGAGCCCCACAGTCGGTTGACATTTTTAAGAGAGGACTAAAAACTTTCCTTTTTTCCAAAGCATTTTTATAGCCTTGCCCTTTTTAAATGTTCCTTATGTTTTAAATGTTCCTGTTTTATTAGATGTTTTTAATGGTGTGTTGTTTCTTCTGCTTTTATTTTCTGTAGCACTTTGAGATTCCTTGGAATGTGAAGTGCGTTATAAATAAAATCCATTATTATTATTATTATTATTATATATATATATATGAAAATTAAGCTAATAAAGGAAATAAGGAAAGGTTGCATATCCTAGTTATGGAAAGAGAATATTTTCTAGACATGCAAACAGACTTACACTGTCCGTAAGATGACATTTATTAATTAACTTAAAGCAAAGAAATATAGCTATTTCTGGTTTTGGTGTGATTGTTACATAATTATTACATAGACAAAGGGTTGCATGATTTATTCATAGGATGATAATTATTCCTGAAGTTGTAAACATACACTTAGAGTCTGTGAGAAGCTTTCAAAGTTCACTAAAAGTAACAAAAATGCCGCAATTTGCTGATTTTCACCTTGTTTTTGCATAGTTTATGCTAATTCTGCTAATTGGGAAAGGTTGTATAACTTCAAGATGGTAACAGATTAATTTCTGGACATCACAAACATGGACTTAGACTCTTAGATCACCTTTATAAGTTATCTAGAAGCAAAGTTATTGCCATTTCCTGTTTTTGGCAATTAATTAGCTAATTATGCTAATTAAACATGCTAAACCTGACATCAAAAATTGGAGACATGTTTTTTTGGCATTCTGGTAACTCCAAGAATCAAGATATGCATGTCTCCAAAAATTAACATTCCAAAATCACGGAAATTGATAGGCTCCCCTACTATATATGCATCGGCTAGAATCTGCCGCTAGATGATCTACATTACAAGCAGGCACGTGCAGAGTGTTATAGAGGCAGGGGCTGAAATTCCGTAAGAGGGCACTTTGACAAAAATAGCGAAAATAGCAGATCTACAAGCTCACAACGAGTCACACTGCGATGCGTTGAGAGCTTGTAGAGCAGCTATTTTCGGGTCGCAACCCAGCACTCTTTATCTACTGGAGATGTTGTGTACGACATCGATTTCCAAACACATTTGTTCAGCGCAAATGGAATGCTGCATTCCAAGTTCAGGAGACTTCGGAAAAAAGCAATTCTCCTGAATGCTGCCTTCCGGCATGGCATGGAAAGAAGGGGTGTGGCATTTTTGCATCTCTTTCACCGTTGTAAATGCTGCATTTGTGGTCTGGAAAGGGCAGTTGTTTTACAGACGGGTAAAAGGGCAGGGGCTTAAGCCCCATTTGATGTCTATGTGTGCACATCCCCGTCTACAAGTGAGCTTGTATATCCCTACCGGCAATAAAGCGTAATGACAGGGGTGGGGGGCATATCAAGAGCAAAATAGATCCCCCCCCTGACACACACACACACACACGCAGGGTGCTTTGGAGCCAAGTAACCAGTTAGATTCCATAGATTGTGGCTGGTGTGTTGGGGACTCACCACTCAGTCACTGTTAATTGGATTAATTGTTGCTCTGGCCAGTAGCATTGGCCACAAGCATAAAATGTCAATTAAATTAAAAAGGGATAGTTCTGCTACCCGATTAGGTTTGGCCAAGCCTTATTCGAAACAGTTTTGCTCTATAAACACACACACATTTTCAAAGGGTCAGATTTCACTGTGAATTTTGATCACACCTACCGTGTTGTCCTGGATAGCAACTCAGCCACATGCATCCAAACAGAAAAGTCCTATCGAATTATATTAAACGTCAAAATCACCAACATTGCAGCTGTAGGGAAAGCTTGAATTAATCTTTCAATCTGTAAAGTGTTTGTTTCATAAAAATCCACCGTAGACATTTTATGAGCTACTTCCTGTCAAGAAATTACTTGTGCAATTACTTGCATGTGATTTTTGTTTGCATGTGTTGGAGTTTGGAAGCGCTCGTTGAATATCACTCAACGGCCCATGCGTACCACCTGTTTCGAATGTGCACATAGTGCAGCGTGCAGCTGGAGGTTGCTTTACTGATAACGAGCGCTTCCATACTCTGATACTTAGAAAATGATCATCTGCAAGGAATTTATTGACAGGAAGTAGCTCATAACATGTCTACGGTGGATTTTTATTAAACAAACTTTAGATTGAAAGAGGATAATTCAAGCTTTCCCTACAGCTGCAATGTAGGTGATGTTGACGTTTAATATAATTAGGGGACTTTTCTGTTTGGATGAATGGGCTGTCTATGGGAAGTAGCACCGAAGCATCACCTTGTTGGCAAAATGGCTGCGGTCTGAATAACTATGTTCTTATGTAAATACATCTGTACTAAATCAGTGGTTCTCAACAGTATTGCAAGAAGGGCCCCTAATAAATGGCAATTAACACACTACACCCTGTTCCAGAAGAGGTTAACTGTCATCGTCACAAAAGTGTTCTACAATCTACACCAGTGGCTACCGACTGGTGTGCCGTGAGACAAGTCCTGGTGTGCCATTAAATTGTGGCAGGTACACATTATACAGGTCCATGTCTCTGTGACAAACCTGGGCTTCCATAACACCTCAACAGTTCCACAGGCTGATCACCTCTATGCCACGCACCATTGATGAAATAATGTTCAAAAGTAGCCCAGACCAAGTATTGACTGCTTACATTAATATACTTTTCAGATGGTCGACATTTCTCGCTTTTTTTTTTGCGGTCTCGTAAAATATTCTAATTTGTTGATAGGATTTTTTGATTTTCATGAGTACGCCATAATCAAGATAAACAAAAAAAGGTTTTAAATACTTGACTTTACACACAATGAATTGAGAATATATGAAAGTTTCACTTTTCCAATTATATTACAGAAGAAAATGAATTTACACAATATTCTAATTAATTGAGATGGACCTGTATATTGCTAGTAAATACTGTATACTACTATACAAAATGTTATGATTTGATGCCCAGCTTTCAGAGTGTGAGCACAAACATTGGCTTGAGGGCAGAAAGACACCAAAAGTGAGAGCCAGACATTTTTTTACATTATCTAGCTGTACTTGTTCCCAATACAATGGCAATACTTGTGAGCAGTCTGCAGCTTGACTTTCAGACGATTAGATATCTCCGCCTAGGCAGAGAGATCTGAAAGTCTGGCTATTTGAGACTAGCTCAGAATAGACAAACAGAACATTACATATGTTCCAGGACTCTGCGAGTAATGATGCATGATGTGAAGAAATGCAACAAGTGTCATGCTTTACGGCGGCAAATGTTTATTTAAAGTTGTTCACGCCTCGCACTCGCAGTACTAAACACCACGCACACACACAGTATAGTTAGCAAGCTTCTAATGCTACGTCCTCTGGGCTAACCTAGTGTTACACAACACCTTGTGTCAAAATCTCAAACTCAATAATATTAACTTCTTACAATAATAAGGTACAAGAAGAAACTATACAACGCTTAACTTATTAGTAACCGTTACCATCACAAACTTAAAATAGTACAGGAAAAACAAAACAGGTTAGCAAAAATGTTCAAAAGGACGCATGGATATTCACACAAAAGTAATTATGTATTTACAACACAAAGGTCTGAATAATCTGTATAAATTAACGTAACAGTGACATTCTGGTAGGCTTGGATAAAATGCAGGAATGTTATTGAAACGTTACTGTACTATGAAAGAAATGGAACAGAAAACAAAGCCATTAAAATTCGCCCACGTCACTCCTCTTGTCTCGGAACTTGTTCCTAGCCTTGGTCCTCGCCTTGAACGCAGCAGAGTTGTAGAGATGCTATGAGGGCAGGAGAGAGTGACCACAGAGAGAAAATAAATAAATATAAATAATTACTCACTATTCTTGTCGCAGTCACCCAATACAAATCCACCCTGGGAATAGGTATTGTGTGTGTGGTTATTGTCTTTGCAGTCAATGCCATTTGTACCAAATAAGAGCTTAAACACCAGATTTTTTTTAACTTAAGCTGTATGAAATACTTGCCATTGATATAGTGGTTGCAACTGTATGAATTTATTGCCCGATGTCCCGTGGTGGGAGTTCTGCTCTTGGTCAATATTAAGTAGTTCCGGTCATTTTGTGGGGGGCACAGGGGCCACGCAGTAAAAGTAAATTAATTCACAAAACTAACGTCATTTGTATTTCTAAAATATTAGCACAACCTTCGTTCAACTTTGACCCCTCTATCACATGGAACTATTTTTTGGGTGTAGTGATATGGACACAAAAAACATAGTTCTGTGTGATAGAGGGGTCAAAAATGAACTAAAGTTGCACTAATATTGCCATGCCCCCCATAACACGACCGGAACTACTTTATGTTTCACCAAAACCAGAGCAGAACTCCCACCACAGGACTCAGGCAATCAATTAATACAGTTGCAACCACTATATTATTGGCAAGTATTTCATACAGCTTAAGTTAAAAACAAATCTGAACTATCCCTTTAAAGCTCCCTTTGGCACAACCAGTGTTGTTTTTGGCAGCACATTTCTATTTTAGTTTAGTCATAGTCTTTGGAATGAGACTTAATTTAGTTTTAGTCACATTTTAGTCACTTGGAATGTGTTAGTGTTAGTCTAGTTTTAGTCGACTAAATAGCATAAGATTTTAGTCGACTAAATCTAGTTGATTTAGTCGACTAAAATGTATTTTGTCGCGCCTTGATGCCGTCGTAATGACTGATTTTACACTTGCTGAAAATAGCCGATCTACAAGCTCACAACGCGTTGCGCTGCGACGCGTTGTGAGCTTGTAGATCTGCTATTTTCAGCATGAAACCAACTGAAAAATGACTTGTCTTTTGTTTATATTGGATCTGTTGTCCACTAGTCCCTTCCTAACATTTTAGTCTAGTTTGTATTTGTTGACGAAATTGTCAATATATTTAGTCTTAGTTTTAGTCATCATAGCTTGTTTTCATTTAGTTTCCGTTTAGTTTTCGCCAGTGAAAAAAGGTAGTCGACGAAAACAACCCCCCCCCCCCCCCCCCCCTATGAAAATAGGCGATCTACACACTCCCATGTCGCAGTCGCGTGAGCTTGTAGTTGGCCCGATTTTCAGTGAAGAGATTTGATGTTGGGGGATAACGGTAAACTAAGTATTCATTTACTAAGTATAGAGGGTTTTGGTGGTTACCCCATTTTGGGCGGGAACCCTTTTTGGTGTTAGCATGATGTCATGCTTTAGCTATTGAAAAATAGCAGATCTACAAGCTCATAGCGCGCCACCGAGTGGCGCGCTACGAGCTTGTAGGTCTGCTATTTTTGAAAAATCGAAGAACGACTGACATAGAAACATAGCTTTTTCAGAAAACTGTCAGGATGTAGAAGACATTTTTAGAATCTGATCTCAGGTCAAAATGGGTTAATAGTACCAAAACTTGAAAGGCTTGAAATGGCTAGCCATTGCTAGGCTTGGAGGCGAGGAGAACGTACCCTTTCAAAGCGGGAGATCTTCATGGCTTTCAGCGTGGCCGAGTCCACCAGCATCGGTGGTCCCAGCTCAAACACATCTCTGATGAACTCATTGGCCTGGGGGGGGGAAATTCACACAAGAAATGTACAATAAAATTGGAGAAATGTGTAATGCATAAAAGTCCCAGAATTTAAATTTAATTGGGACACATACCATTTACATATACCTTGAAATGAATTTAAATTGGCGTCGTCACAACCATGAAATAAATGTCCCTTGGCCGTCACAACCATGAAATAAATGTTCCTTAATGATTGTCAAACAAATGATTGCGATTAACAATTTAATTGTGTTTTCTGGTATTGAACATGGGAATGTATAAATACAAATTACATTTGTTTCCGTTATAGTGCTTTGTAAACGAACTGTACAGAGCAGAAATGACAAATTACTTAAATAGTGTTAAGTAGCGCAGCACCGAGTGCCCCGCTACAAGCTTGTAGATCTGCTATTTTTGAAAAATACTGAAAATGTGCCTACAATCTTTGAATATATATTATTTCAGAGTGAACGTTTTTAACTCAAATATTCTTCTGGGAGGTCCCTGGAACATCATATTTTCAGGTGGGGGTCGGCGGCCAATTACATATTTGTGGGGTCCTTGACATGAAATATTGAGCACCACTGACATGGAAACATAGGCATTTCAGAAAACTGTCATGATTTAGATTTTAGAAGACATTTTTAAAATGTCAACGTCATGCCTAAATGGGTTAATGCATTCAACAGATGAATGTATAAGATTCTGATGATTATGCAAAGTAAGCACGATTATTTCTAATAATTGCCATCAGGCGATCATGTACAAGATTATATGAACAGAGTTCCTACTGTACCTGTAGGTGATAGTTCATCCCAGCGCCCACAAATTCTCTGAAGGCATCGTAGGTTCTCTTCCTGACCCAGCTGTCGATGGCCATGCGCTCCGCCCCAAAACGAATAGTCTCCGACTGGAACTGGCCTTCCTGTGGGTACATGACAGATACAGAGGGAAATCTAGCAATGATCTATTGGTATGGCCAAAATACATGTTTTATGTATTTTGTTCCATCAAAACATTTTCATTCATTGTTTTGCTTTCAAGTTCAATATTCTCAATTAGAAACTTTAAGCAAATCATTGAAAGTTTTTCACTTTGGACAAAATGTCAAATAATCAGTAATTGTATTAGGGCTGTCAAAAGGCATTGGTTGGGCTCTGATGAATATCAGGGAAATTCAACAACGCTAAATGACGTTCGTTCACTCAAGAAGAGTGTGCATATTGGCACTTTACCACTGCCGTGACTTTGATACATGCTGTACAGTTCCTGAAGCAATTTACATCTTAATCATGTTTGGCAGACTCTTCTCCCTTGTGACTTTAATTGAGTCCGACAGAAGCATAAGCTTAACCCGCCCCTGTAAATTGGCATTTCATATTTCTTTGTCGATTGCATATTTCTAGATTTCCTGCCACACTGTATGTGTGAGAAACTGGAAGAGCATTATCGTTATACCCAAATACCAATAATGGAGGTACTAGAGTCGAGCCATCCTGACAAAAATCAGTGTTCCCACTAATGCTAGAAAAATAGAGGGGGGGTTAACCACTTTCAACCTGGAGCCCCTTGGACATTTCCAATAGAACGCAAGTATGTAACCCATTTAGATCTGCCATTCATGCCATGCATCATCATGGCAAGTACAAAATGGGGATTACCGACATGGGGCAAACACTCTGAAAGGCATATCTACAAGCTCAACACATTGTTATGCATTGGGAGCTAGTAGGTCGGCTATTTTGAAATGAGGGAGCCGAGGATAGAGCTCCTCGGGGGCTCCAGTCAGCTAAATATATTTGTAGGGGTCAAGTGATCAAACACTGAAAATTAAATGCGCTCACCTCCACGGCTTTAAGGACATCCCTGAACACAGAGCGCTGCTTTCTCTTGTCAGTCTTGGCTCTGTGTTTGTTGCAGTCTGTGGCCAGTGCGGTCAGCTTGTCACACAGTGTGTCCCAGTCAGTAAACTCAAATTCCTAGAGGATGGGGGCAGAGAAGAGAGACACCCTGATGACGACAGCAGGAGTGAAGCAATTCCAAAGACAAGCGATATAGGATAGACAGTAGGCACTTATAAGCTTTTAGCGTCAGCCTATTGCTTTTGACCACCATTAACTATTTAACAGTTTGCTTACGCTTGTACAATTATTGATTCATTTAACCTAAAAAAGGTTAAACATGAAGATACAAGGTTTCTGCCAGACAGTTACTATGTATGACCCAATTCTCCAGATTTCATATTTTGACAGAAGGGTTTCAAATGGTGCGACTGTGTGCGTGTGTGTGCTCACAGGGTTCATGTCTCTGGCCAGTTCAAACAGCAAGGCGATGGTCTCTCCAGCTGCGATCCTCATGTTGACGTCGTCACTCTCCAGGAGGCCAGGCAGTTTGTGCAGGTGTCTGCAAGACAAAAAAAAAAATACAACGCTCCTGTAAGACAGTGGTTCCCAAACTTCTTCAAGTCGAGGACCCTCAAATTGAAATGTATTTTCTCAATTGTGGCAGGGACCCCCCTCAGAACATTTTTAAACACTTCTGGTGCCTCTGAATCTTTCAGAATAAAAGGCGCTAGAGTGCCAAGCAGATGAGGGAGATTTTATTCTGAAAACACCCGCCTTCCCTTTCCCCCCCAAAACCGGGAAGCGAAATATTCCATTTATACATCACTAGCGTAAGTCTGATCTCTTTAGAAGCATTAACAGTTTAGCTGCATAGCCCGTTTTCCATGCTATTTAATCCATGTTCTGCCGCTGCGTAATATGCTAAACCCGGTATTTGTTTAATTAGCCGTTTTGTAATAATTTAAAAGAAATAGCGGATTTGTCGCAGACCCGGTGACGAGGCGGACGCGTTGTGATGACGTAACCGGAAATCAACCAACCACCGGCTTGCAAGGGCTTCTGGGAAACCGAGTCCAATGCAAAGTGAACGAGGGTGTAGGGACAATCTTAGCTGGCTTTGCTCTTCGACTATGACCCGGATCAAATACTTCGGTGTATGCTCCAAATGTTTTTAAACAATCCCGGCAGCCTCGGTATATGTCACATTATACGGCTTTATCAATATAAAGCCGTCAAAGTGTTAATATTGTAACCGTGATGCAGCATAAAGAAATTAGCCCAGAACATCCACGCTTTGATCCGCTGTGCGGATGCAGCATAGATTCCGAGAAAATGGGGTTTAAAGCCAGGCCGTAAAAAAGTGAATGGGTGAGCACACGAAACGGGTCGGAAGGGAGTGAGCAAAGCGTTGCTTAGCAACGGCCAATGCAAAATAAATACATAGATAATTTGGCTGGGGACACTCTGGAACCCCCTCAAGCCCCACCCACCCGCCCACCCACCCACCCACCCACCCACCCACACACCCCCACCCCCACCCCCACACCCACTTTGAACTGTGGTTTTCGTACAGCAGTGACTCAATCAAGCTTTCCACTCAGAAGTAAATTACATTTTCCTCTTCATTACCAGCACACATCATGCAAACGCACGATATACACAAGTGTGTATAACGTCTCTGGCTTTAAGCTCCAGTTTGTAAACAGTCATTTTATGAACCATTCGAGGGGGGCGAGCTATGATAACATAAGTATTCCGCGGCTGTGCTTGCTTATGCAAGACCAGGGTTAAGAGAAGACTACACATTTTGTGGCTAGAGAGCTTTAGTCAGCATTTCTTACTGTGTGTGTGAGTGTGAGAGAGTGTGTGAGAGAGTGTGTGACAGTGTATTTGGTGCTTTACAAGAGAGCATAGTTCATGTCTTTGTTGGGTCACTGACTTAAGTGCTTAGCACTCTTCTACGTTTATAAAGGGCCACATAGCCTGAATCCTGTGTCTCTACAGAGGGAAAACACATTTTACGTTATAGCTTTAACCACATTTTCAAAACAAATGCAAGAAAATTATCTACAAGCTCCCAACACATTACATGATTCATGGCATTGTGAGCTTGTAGATCAGCTATTTTCTGTGAGTGAAAACAGGAGGGGTCTAGTATAGAAATAGAGCATATTGCACAGTATGCTCCACGTTCGTTTGTTTATTGCCAATTTGACATGTCAATCACATGGATCTTCACCATTCCTGAGGATCTATAATACATAATAGGAGACTATGCACTCCTCGATTATTAGTTTAATCTAATAAGTAATCCATCGCATAATCACCAAGAAAACAACGTATAGATGCAGCCCCATGTGCGTCCCCAGGCCAGGCCTTACTTGTGGAGGATGTCTTTGAGCTGGCTGGCAGTGCAGATGGTAAGCAGCAGAGCCCAGGAAAGCAGAGCGTTGGTGTGGAGCTGGCTGGTCGGAGGGCTCACTGAGGGACGAGTACCGTCCGCCCTCACATAGGAGCGGGTGAACAGATTCTCAAAGCACTCCATGGTCCCACACACGTCCTGGAGGAAAATGGACATGGACGATGTGACAGGAGTTTTGTAATGCACATAAGGCATGCCTGAATGATACTATTTATCCAGCACTTTACGAAGTGCGTCACAGACAAAGAAATGTATTTTTAAAAAAAAGATACTCTATATGCAATGCAGTCAAGAAATGGGAACAGACACGACAATGAAAAGTGTATATTTGTCAAAGCATAGGAATTAGACACTCTAAAAGTTATTTTTTTTAAAGACACTGATGTAGCAATGCTTGTCTAATTTCCAGCAGAGTTTATTCCACAAATGTTTGACATGTTCTCAGACTACTTCCATCTACGCCTTCTTGTGCATGTTGAGGAAAAGCTCTTAAAAGCATTGTAAGGGTGTCCACACTCACCGCCTCCCCATCCCCCTTTTTGAAAAAGACCAAGGTTTCAAAGCACTGGGAAGTGCTAAAGCAAATGAATCAACTGAAAAGACTTCTGGCCCGAACAGCCACAATGAACATATTTCAGCGATATGGCCTTTCGTCTTTATAGAACTGGGAAAATGGCCAGCTCCTGTTAAAGACTGAGGTTTCCCAGGGGTACCATTTATACTGTAAATATTAAAGACCAGGCAAGGTACAAAGCCATGACCAATAATGGCTGAAAACATCAAGTTGGCAAACATGGCAGGAGCAGAGTTGCCACTTCTTTTTCTTGAGTCCATGGAATATAAACAGATAGGACAGCGAGAGGAAGCGGAAAGGACAATAAACTTACCAAGACGTCGTCTTCTGCAACCAACGTGCACAGGCCCAAACTTGTGGCAACCTAGTAGGAAGGAAAATTATATACATTTTATTTTACACACACACACACACACTTATATGGAATTCTTCTGCAAATTGGTCAAACATTGGCCTGTGGCACTAAGTCCATACACAGCAGTGTGCACCATAATGTTATCCTTTTATTTTTAGCGTATTCTTTTCTTGTATTAAAATTATATTTTATGCCTAGTTCTTTAGTATGATATCTTCTGTACTTAAATATTTTGTTATGTCAAAATGTCTTGTGTAAAGCTATACAAATTAGCATGCCATGCCTTAGAGATATCGTTTAAAAGATTGTTCCAAGTCAAGTGGACGGCAGAGTAACCCACTACAACTATGACGACAGTGGTGATTGATATAGTTATAGTGCTTGGTGTGGACGGCCCGGAGAATTTGTTCACAAGGCAGCCATGTTAAACAGGAACTCTAGGAGGAAAGTTCAGGGCAGTAGATGTAGCTGCTGACCGTTTGTCTGGCTTGGATGTTAGCCGAGCTGTCTGCCAGGATAGTTTTGAAGAGTGGCTTGAGGCCCTTAAACACCTCCTCGCTCTCGATGCCCGACCCCAACTGGATGCACAGGAGACAGGCCAGAGAAGCTGCTGCACGTTGCTCCTCACCTTTACCTGTTGGTGAGAGAAAGAAACTAATTGCTGGACCACCTACGTAGGACAGACGACAATTTGCTTAGTGTATTGGAGTCTTGGTTTATTGTCCCCATGTTATAGTTAGCTGAAATATTTGGCAGCCACTGTCCCTAATTGACAGCATGTTGCGGCGGTTGGTGTGGGGTAATTAATCACAGCTCTCATTTAGTGTGTCCCATGCGCATGTGTTCATTAACTTAACATAGACTTATAGCATGTCATGTAGACAGCACAATAATTGCATTGTATATAGTCATAGCACATCATAGTACATATGTATAGCATAGTATAGTATATATGTATAGTTAATATGTATAGTGTCATTATATAGATATGTTCTAGTTACGTTCTTAGCTTACGCATGTTTCTTGATAAATGCATTTTATATATGTGATGTATTCCCATACTTTTGTTCCTGCCTAATGTAAATCGCTCTGGATTAAGAGCGTCTGCTAAATGCCTAAATTGTAATTGTAAATTGTAATTAAAGTTTACATATGTTCAGTCCTGCAGTCAATGCGGCACCATAGCGTGCAGAGATTACAGACTGAGAATCCCCTGGAAAACGAGAAATGTAATGCATAATGGACATGCATAGCCGATATTACACTAGATGACCAGAGCTGACTCCAAGTCTCAGCAATTCATTATTGTGTGAATACACCAGTGCTACAAATAAGATGACTCTCCTTGGAAAAGCATGCTAGTGCTGCGTGTATAATAATAAAGCCTTGCTTTTTTTGGACCCTGGTCTTGGAACGACCTACAGACCAGACTCAAACTGGGCTCTGAGATTCCCCTAGCGAGCTTTAAAAGGATTGCCATGGGCACACTTCCCAAACATTGCTCCTGCTTTGACGTATAGCAAATGTTGGTTCTCTTGCTTTTTAGTTTATTAGCAAATGTCTTTGCTTAGTTTTTATATATTAGCCTTTATTGGTTGCGTCATTAGACGTTCCCGTTCTCCCCTTGAGCTTCTTCGGTATTGGGTACTGTAATTACTGTATGAGCGTTGCATGTTTGTCCTGTCATAGTCTTTTTTATTGTTACTGGCAAAGCTGTGTCACTTATTTTGACTCTTCTCTTGGCCAGTTCACACTTTAAAAGAGACTTAAATCTCAATGCGGTTTTTTTTACTGGTTAAATAAATGAGAATTCATCCAATGTATGGCATAGCACAAACACAATCTCATTCTAGGGCTATGATAGCCTAGAGACGTGACTCAATGTGCAATAGAACAAACTAGTAACAAACAAGAATTGCGTGCAACATTGGTCACCCATGTGTGTCCACCTGGAACAGTAGTACTCTACACCAGGGGTGGGCAACTTTGACGATGGAGAGGGCCATTATATTTCCATACTCACTCCAGAGGGGCAACATTGCATGTATGTCATGGCAAAAATAGCCGATCTACAAGTTCAAAACGCGTCGCATCGCGACGCGTTTTGAACTTGTAGATCGGCTATTTTTGCTATATTTGAATTGAAATCCTGAAAAGTCATTTTAACTAAATACAAATATATTGGACATAAAAAAGACAATAACATTATTTGTAATACTACTCAGCAAGCTACTAATTTAGACTCCAAGTAATTAAAGCGGGTAAACATATCAGTAGTATTCCGAAATTAATCTGAGGGCCGTATTAAGTGAAGGTGGGGGCCGCATGTGGCCCACGGGCCGCCAGTTGCCCATGTATGCTCTACACCGCCAATGATCTACTGCAGTGACAGTGGCACCTGGATATGAAAGTCCAACATGAGAAGGCTTCAGTGGTTTAAACCCTTCGTTCTAGCAATAATGACATGCCTAAAGTAAGGCCGGCAGGTTTAAAGTGGTGTACATAATAGAGCTGACCCGTTTTATCAAAATAGCCAATCTACAAGCCCGCAACATGTTGCAGAACATTGAGAGGTTGTACTGCAGATCTGCACCACATCAAAGTCATGTGATATAAGTTTTGTTTTTTTCCCCCCTCCCTCTTCTCTTCCAGACCAGTACACTGACTGTTGACTAAAAGCTAGGCTGGTCAATGCCATCCGCAGCTACAGTTAAAAACACGGGTAAAATCATCATTTTGAATTTCATCTTGGGGAAAGAAAAGGGGGAAAAAAGTACAGCTAGGCATAAGCACAATAACAAATGCCGCGCAATCTCCGTTTCTCTATATGGATATGTAATCGAATGGACTATTTACGATGAGTCAAAACGTCTCAAACACAGAAAATCTGCATCTCACATGAACTACATACCGTAGACTAACTCGAGTACGTACCTTTCTTGAGGCAGCGCTCAATGCTGTCTGTGATGGTCATCCTCCTCTCGGTAATGAACTCGTACAGGATACGTGTGGCCATGGCCGTCTTCAGTCCATCTAGTGCCCCCTGTCTGGTTTTAGCACTGGGGGGGAGAAATAAGAAATGCTCAGTATTGCCATTGTAGTGTCACAGATAAACAGGTTCTATTAATAACTGCAAAAATAAATGTTTGACCCATGTTGTTTGAAAGCCATAAAAATGGATCCTCGACCCAATAATGGGTCCCGGCCCACTGTTTCGGAAACTGTGATGCAATTAGAAACACAGTGAAATGGCTTATGGGACCGTGAAATGTCACTGGAAGCCATCGTTTCCCCCCCTACCCACACGGGAGACCAATTAGCCACCGTGTGACTGGCGTGTTTTGACGGTGTTGCCAGCACAGGAACAAGAACCTGGCCTTGGTCGTTTGTCATTCGTTTTGTCTGCACGCAGTCACAATGTTCTGATACGGTCACATTACCATATCCCAAGCCAGTGGAAAAGTCCTACTGTTCTTTCCCATTGTACTGTTGCCACACTGATAAAACTGACATAAGAAATGGGGACATGTGAAATATGAGCTCCAGCTCCCATCTATGAGACACGTGGTATTGGGTAACCAGGGCTGATACCAGGCTAGAATATATACACACACACCAAAAAAGGGATATACACCCCGGGCCCGATCCCACTCCGCTACGTGTTAAATATTAAAAACAGATAAATATGCATTAGATTCCATCGATAATTGAAGAAAATGCTGACTGAAGGCGGGCCCCTCCGCTCTGAATACAGTTATAATTATATACATGTTATAATTTAGCTATTGAAAAATAGCAGATCTACAAGCTCATAGCGCGCCACCGAGTAGAAGATTTTTTTTTAATTTTGAGGTCAGGCCTAAAAGGGTTAATAGAACAGATGGAGGGAATGACAATAGTATATTCATATTTTCTATTGAGCGAACATAGAGTATGTTCATGAGGGCCAGGTCAGGGTTGAAAAGGTTTGAGAACCCTTGCAGTATGTGGATGTACTCTAGTGCTTAGCTTCAAAATACGTTTTTAATGACATTTTCTTCCTCGATGTCATTAGCATTTGTCAAATGAGTTACTCTTGGGTGTACCTCTATATCCCGTGTTGACAGCTAATCAATAGCAGCTGATTTTTATAGAACCCTCGAGGTCACATACAGCAGCAAAGGCAATAAATTAAAAGGTCATGATATTAGCACACTTGAGGGTACACAGTAAACGTGTTCATTTATCCCTTTGTAACTCTATGGGTTCCTTTGGTTATACTTAGTAAAACCATGAGTGTTAACTCTTGAAAGTGTATGTGTAAATGTGTCTTTAGGGGCAGACTTGTGTCCATAATTTGACAATATCAGCAAACATACAAAAAAAAAGAAATTGGCTTTCTAATTTCAGTATTACCTCTTATCCACCGTGCTGTCTATGAACCCCTTCAGCTTGTACTGGAAGTCCTCCTGGGCCATATCCTCTGGTGCCTCCGGCCCCCCTGAACATAAAAACACACGTTTCCATCTGATATACACAATATATTAAATGACTTTTGAGGGTTATATAAGCGTATTTAGTATTCAGGGTGACTAAGCATAACACCTGCATACCTGCCAACCTTGCATGCACGCCTGCGCTCACAAGTGACCTGCATGCAAGACCATTCAAGTAGTAATTCAATCCTCCAGTCGTTTACTTTTAGACAGACTTTCTTCCACCAATTCATGAAAACAGTGAACCTTGCCAGTTTTCATTTTTTAGCAAGACATAAAAATCCTCTCAGTACAGACTAAGCTGACTGACCCAATTTCCCTTTGCAATGCCACCATTGCACTAGTCTCGCGTAGCCAGACAACTATTCCACAATCTCCGAATGCTATATAGTCTGGAACTACGCCTCCCGAAATCCAAGTAAGGAAGCTGCTATTTCCATTCACGAAAATATATTTTAAAATATCTTTACATTTTATTTTTATACTTCCTTTTCTGCTAAGGAACAAGCTATATATGCTTAGATGTTTTCCATTTAGATTAGGATAAATTTGCGCGACTGTAAAGACCAAACTGAAGTGGGGAGGAGGCTCCACTTCCGCTTTATATTTTACTCATGATAGCTTTTCCATTGCTCCAGAGTCCAGACTGTATGACGGAAGCATTTGGAAATTGCGAGAGGCAACATTCTGGCAACGCAAGACTACTGTTGCACAAGTGTAGATGGTGAGATCAATGCTGAAATGCCACTTTGCAGCCCTGCCAGACATGCATGTGCATGCACGGATTGCACGCCTTTATAGAAGTGCATGGGCTTACTATTTCCAGCATAGGACTAAAGAGTACATACCAACACGTGTACACTACACACCCACACTAGTTCAACAGCATTCAACAGCATTTACCAACACGTGTACACAGGGCTTGTCACGATCATAAACAAACCTTTGTTTTGCCTTTTAAAACCAAACTTTCGTGACAAATAACTTCAATATACAAAGAAATTATTGATAGGACTAGTACCAATAATAATTGTATGCTTTAAAGTCTTATAACAATGGTGGAAGTAGACGGAAGTAGATCTACGAGCTCACAACACACCACATTGTGACATGATCGACTGGTAGATCTGACCTTTCCGCTATTTCTGAAATATGATCATCTTCCAACAGATTCATTTATACAGAAGAAAACTATTCTAACATTTATACAAAATAATTGCCATTATGTCAAATAATTGCAATTACGTGATTATTATCATTGTGACAGGCGGCACAGGCCTACACGTGTATACATACACAGTACACCGCTGCATACCTTCGTCTGCCACACTTGCGGCATCACTGAAGCTGCTGGTATGGCTGAGGGTCTCGATGGAGGCATCCTCGTCACTGAAAGGCTGCACAGCTCCGTGTGCACCCCCTGAAGAAAGAAAATAAACTAAACAATTATTTTTCAAAACACTTCCAAAATAGCAGATCTACAAGCTCGCAAATAAGCCATTTTTGCCATGGCCGTCATGCCAGGGAAATTCATGTGCATCTAATCCCCAGTGAACAACACAAGAAAAATGCTGCTAAAAATCTGAAAACGCGTCTAGTGTGCAGGGACCTTTTAAACTCACTTAACTTGTGTACAAATCAAATGGAAGGAAATTTGGTTAAATTTGTAACTATGAGTTACAGAACTGCAAGGGCCCATTTCCAACCACCTCAAGGAACGCTGAGAGTCCATGGACACCACTTTGAGACCTGCTGATCTAATCTAGAACAGCCAGGTCACAATGTTGCTGCAGACAGTGAAATCATTGTATGTACTGTGATGACCCATCCTGTTTGTGTGATGTTGCTGTGTTCTGATAGTGTTGTTCTCTGTCCATGTGTAGGAGGAGGGGACCAGCCTGCAGGGGTGTGCCTAGAGGAAGAGGCACACCTGACTCCAATCTGGCTAGGAGTATTTAAGCATTTAAGCAAGGCCATTCTCCCTCTCACCCCTACACAGGAAACATAGTTTGGTTTTGGTTCTTTTGAGTTAGTTTGGTCCTTAGTTAATGCACCTGCACTACATTCTTCAACTTCTTGGCAGTTATAGCCGTCGGCGTGAACTATTTTTGAATTGATGTGCCACAGAATAAAGTATGGGTTAATTCCAGTCAAATCAGTCTCCCACGTGCTATTTGGCAAGTTATATAACCAACCAGTACCACCTGTCCCAACAGCCCATGCAAGGTGAGATAGCTTATCTTTTCCTTGGCTGTACTTTCCACACCTCTGGAAACAAAATACTGTAATTATTACGCTCTGTCCCTTCACGTGGGTCAAGGGCACCCTAGACTACAGTCTTCTGCTGACATGTGTAAACAAAAAGCACAGTAACCCAGAGTTGGATGGACAACAGCCAACCTCCACCTGTACAGCGGCCATGCAATTACATAATTTAACTCCAATAATGTACAAATGGATACATTGAACACTGAGGATGTGTAGTGCATTCCTGCATTTCTTATTTTGGAGATTACTTTAAAATAATATATATATATATATTCAAACAGCCTTACATGATAAATTACAATAGAACATGGGTTACACACAGCCAGGCCACACATGGTTGAACAATCATTTTGTCATCCTGAATGTCACAAGACAGATACTAGATTCCGTTCGTTTGTTTGTGACACCAATCTGGGAACCCTTCAGCATTTATTTATTTTTCTGCCTTGAGATTTGTGACAATTGTTGCCATTTTATTCTCCAGTGTTCCATTTTCTTTGTTGTTCTCCTGCTGGTAGCCAATTATGATTATAATATCCATGTCAACTGAACTGACTGGAATGTGGTGCTGAATCATCTGAAAAGGCTACCATTATAAAATGCCATTTGATTTGACATGTGAAGAATTGTTGCTTTTTAACCAGTGAACCCCACTCTAGATTAACCTGAAATTATAGCCTGAATGTTTACCCTTCTATTTCATTGTATTTATCATCATTATTTTTCATCTTCAGCCATGTAGATTCGTGACGCTGGCTAATAGACCGTATTGTCATGTGTTTGGAATGGGCAGCATGTTGACGTGGAACTTCAGGAGTCCAAAAACAAACACAGCTGATCTCAGATCAGAACCGGCCGGGGCACCGCCTTATCTGGCTTGAATAAGCATGGCGTCCGAAAATAACCACTATTAACTAACCACCCTTTAACAAACAACCAGACCCATATTCAGACCGGAAGAAGTAGTAGATGTATGGCGCCATCCTGACATTACCAGAACTCTGGACATTACGCGCCACGTCTTCAGCCGGTTTAATAATGATGTATATTGTAATCTCTCAAACAAGAGTAGTTCACGTTTACACACATTTATTCCAAGAAATCGACCGCAACGTCAACGAGGAGCATGTTAGCGTTAGCTTTGCAGGCGTCGCGGTCGTTAGCGGTAATTATTAAACACGAGCAGCCTACTTGCATAGTTTAAACTAAAATAATCGTAGTTACCACAAAAAAATACACGTTTAAGAAGTCCACCGCCGTGTTTGTCAAGCGACGGCGAATTCTTTGTCTAATGTCACGGCAGCAGCCACCTGGGCTTTTTCCTGGTCCATCACAGGCCTGACCAGTTTCTTTCAATCTGTAGTTTCCATCTGTAGTTCTTTAAACAACCACTTTCTGTTTGAGCCAATAGCCCCGGCATCACTCAGTGACTACAACGCCCATGATGCAACTGCCAATTCCAGCATCTAGGCCAAAACAACCCGGTAGCCTCGCCTGCTTGCTTACCCCTGTTCTTCTTCTTAGATCTCGGCATTTTCCGAGCAGAATTTCTCAAATCTGGAAAAAGTGTGATCGAAAATCAGCCAATACACGAGCAGCCTTTATTGTATTGTCTCAAATGTAAGTGTTCCCGCGGCACAGTGGACAGAAAGGAATTGAAAGCGATCCTGGAAAAAGAGTGTGGCGCGAGACGATACATTTTCCCTCATCAAACAGGGCTGCGTGTGCGACTGCTCGCCGAGGATACTTATACTGACGGGGGCGGGTCACATGGGAGGTTTTCCCGGCAACGCTGGCCAATCAACGCGCCAGATACACATACACATCGTGATGTAAACATGCTGCGTGCGTTTGGCACGTGAGGACGTCCACTGACGAGTGACGACACAGATACAGAGGAATGTGTTTAAAACAATAATAAAAATGCTTCTATTCCCAAACAATGGCTGCACGTGAGGCAAAAGGAGTTTTATTATAAAAAATAAATCTAAAAAAACAACAAAAAAACAACAACTTCAAAATAATATCTGGGGGGAAAACACATAAATATAAAATCCTAGAAATGTTTTAATCATTAATTTAATTTCATTGTATAATTGCATTTAGTCAACAGCTCAACATAGGAAGGAAAGATGGGCTGCAGGGATAAAGAGGCCGCAGAGGGTGAGAGGGTGAGGTGCACTGAGTTCAGCTGAAGTGATATAGCTGATGTGATAAGGGGAAGTTAAGCCACTTCACTTGCAACCTTAGAGTATACTCTAAGCTTGCAATGCAGTGTGAGTGTACACCTGTGGTTCTCAACCTGTGGTTCTCAACCTCAACCTTGGTGACTGCATGTGAATGCACAATACCCTCTATAATATTCTTTACTCTATTTAGAGTTGACATGCAGTGGTGTACTGCGGAGTGGTGGGCCTGGCAGGGCCCCTGGGTGCCAGACGTGGACCCTGGTGTGGCTATTCTGAACTGCAGACCCCTGACCAGTGTTGGTGCCAAGTTTGGTGTGGTTCGGAGGAACGGTGCGCCTCGCAGGTCTGCATGTTACATGAGTCATGTTTGTGATAACTATGTTTACCAATGATAGAATATGACATGGTTTGAAAAAGGGAACTGTATCTAGGAATTTGTTTGTGAAAGGTCAAATTTTGGAGAATGGTGCTATGAATGCTGTGAGGCCTCATTCACACGTATCAAACGCAATCAAAAAAATGTTTGTTAATTTTTTTGTTTTTTAGGCCACCACAATGCTTTTCCAATGGGAGTCACATGGTTTGACCAAACATTTTTGTTTGATGAGGGGGGAGGGGCAGAACACCACCAGCAATCAAACACAAATGTTTGATCAAACCATGTGACTCCCTTTGGAAAAGCATTGTGGTGGCCCAAAAAACAAAAATTACGACCAAACATTTGCTTGATTGGTGTTTGGTACGTGTGAATGAGGCCTGAGACTGAAGAGTGGGGTGTGGTGCTGATTGGTTATTGAGTGTGAACTGTGAAGTGATTCAAAGGTAGTGTTGCAGATTACAGGTCTGGCCCTGTCTCAACTCCTCATTCGTCGGCTCCGTCCGCGCCCTAGCCAGGATTGGCTGTGTTTCTGGCTCTGCATCTATTGAGCGTCGCAGTCCCGCCCCCTACCAGGGCCCAGGAAATGATTCCCCGTTCATTTTCCTCATAGACATTTCAAAAAGTATTTATTTAAAGACCTTTTGAACCTCGTACAAAGCCAACTCGAGTTGTGACAAATCATGACAACAAACAGTTTTTCGGGCCGAACAAATAAGTAGAAAGAAGAAAATTGCAGGTTACAACACTTTTTTTGTTGTTTTTCTTCTTTGTAATTATTTGTTCGGTCCAAAATGTTGTGTTTGTTGTCATGATTTGTCACAACTCGAGTTGGCTTTGTCCGCGGCGTAAACGTCTTTAAATAAATACCTTTTGAAAAGCCTATGGAGAAAATTAATGGAGAATTCACTTCTGGATCTCACGTCGTCATGAAAGGGGGCGGGACTGCGACGCTCTATAAAGTCTCATTCTAACTTGACAAGTGTTGGGGAATGGCAGCTGAAAAGCAGCAGAGACTCCATCACTCTGTCCCCCACCAAACCATGTAGTTTTCAGTACTTTTGCATTTAGTTATTTCTTCTGTTTGGTTAGATTTGGTCCTTAGTTATTTGTCACCTTTGTTAGTTTGTCCTTTGATTCTTTGTAAACTTTGTCACAAAGCTGTAAGGCCTCACTCAGACCTTTACTGCATTGCTGTATGCTTGTTGGATGAATGTTGTGTAGTGTCATGGCCGCCCCAATGCATTTCCAATGGAAGTCACATGGTTTGTAGTCCACATTTTGGACTACAAGCTGTTGTATGGCTTTCGGCTGTGTTTCGACTGCGCCCCTCCCCCTCATACAACACAAATGTTGTGTCAAACCATGTGACTCCCATTGGAAATGCATTGGGGCGTCCATGACACTACACAACATTCATCCACACACTGAAAAAAGTATATCACAAGTATAACTAAATAAACAAATTTCTTTTCTCATCAGATTGGAAAAATCACCGCCACTGTCACCGCCATTCACCCCACAACCACCGGCAACACCTACAAAGGACCCACGGCACAACAGAGACTTGAAATAGCAGACACAACAGACAAAATACTATGCACAATATGGGACACACAAACCGACACACTGCACCAAGACACCACATACACTTTCACTAATCTCACTCACCGCACATTGCCCTGCAGTTCACTCACCACCACCACATCCTCCACAATCACCACCCACGATGAAGCACTAATCATTCCCCCATCCATTCTTACACTTTCACTTGCCCTAGACCCCGCACCATCAACGAGCACCTGCACAGTCACAGGAGAAATCACGGGAGAAAAAAGAAAAGAAAATGCGCACTTTGCACCCACATCCAAAATCCCGACACCTTTAATGTAAACACCAAAATCAACACTTGCACGAAATGACACAGAAAACACTTAGATTCACAACAGTCACATCCGGTATTTTGGCCATTGAATCCCCCACACAGTCACAACCCATCAGACTCACCATCACAACAGCCACATTAAACACTTATTTAAATACAAACCACTTAGATCACCTCACCACAACCACAGCCATCACCGAGCACTTTTTGGACCTATGTCATGCAGTAAAGGTCTGAGTGAGGCCTAAGGGTGAAGGCTTATTTTGTTACTTTTTGCTCCTGTGTATTTAGTTTAGGTATTAGGTTCAGAATTGTCTTTGTTTTTGGATAGGAATTTCAGGTTAGGGATTTAGTCTAGTTTTTATGAATCTAAAAAGACACATGAGTACTCATACAGGCGAAAAGCCATTAGTTTAAGACATATGGTCAGTCTAATCCACTAAAAAGTATTTACAGTCAATCTCATGTGACATTTCATCTTAAACTGCTGCTACTGAAGTAATAAAACATTTCAGTTTTTATTCAGTTGACTTTCTTACATGGTTTGAAAAGAAAAAGTGAACTGTACATGGAGGAATTTGAATATATACTGCTGATCTGAGATAAAGACAGATGAAAGTTCGGGGAAATGTATGAAAATAGGAATCGGTACTTTAGTTCACAGTCGAATAAAATTAAAACTTGTATCCTTTTCCAACCAACATGTATCAGGGTTAATGGAATGGTATCGGACTAGGTCACTAGGTGGCCCTGCATGGTCAATGTACCACACAGTACAGAATTAGCCCTTCACTAAATCCCACACCAAAAAGCGATTGTCCAATGCCAATCCAAATAGTTTAGCAACGGTTGCTATGCAGGTCAAGCTTTCTTCGCTTCTAACATGCCTATTGGACAACGATGGGTTGGGGAGGGACTTAGTGAAGGGCTAATTGTGAGGTGAGGTTGGTTAAACACAAGTTGAAGGATTTTGAAGTCAATTGAATTGATACGGAGAGTCGGAACAGAGCGGTTTAAAACTGCTTATCTTACTTCATGTGCACCAGTTATAATGTTTTGTAGTGTTCATTTTTATGTCTTTTCAACAGAAGTTCAAAATGATCATTTTGGTATCCTGGTCTCTGCCTTTTCATTTAAATATCTCTGGATTTATTGGCAAACTCTGATTTAGTAATCAGTTTAGCTCAGTGCTCAATTGCACTCTCTCTCCCCTGCCTCCTGAAAAGTGGTGTACAAATTACTACAATGTATTACTTAAGTAAAAGTATAAAAGTAATAAAGTCGGCCTCAAAATGTACCAAAAGTACAAAGCATGCTTTTTGCGCCATTTAAAGCTTTGAAATGTATAAAAATCTTTTGAAAATAGCATACCGTATCTACTCGCAACGCATTGTGAACTTGTAGATCGGCTATTTTCAAATTGCCGAAATGCAAAATGTATAGGGCTGAAGTGGTTAATGTATGTTTTTTGTAATAATAATCAAAATCTACAAAGTAGTAACTAAAGTTTTCAAATAAATGTAGTCGAGTAAAAGTACAATATTTGCCTCTGAAATGCAGTGTATAAGTACAGTAAAAGTAAAAGTACAAAATGTTTTTAATACTCCAATAAAGTAAAAGTACCTCAAAATTGTACTTAAGTACAGTACTTACGTAAATGTACTTTCCACCACTGCTCCTGAATGCTTCAACTCCCACTTCCTCTCCCAGATACGGGAGAACACGAATAGAAAAGGATACAAGCCCTGGGAATCCCCTCCAGGCTCAAGAATGTCTTGCAATTTTAATTTGAACCTTCATTGCCTTTGCCTCACGAGCAAGACTGGTGGAAACTGCCTTAAACTACCTTCGTTACAGCTTGAGGGAATGGAATTGTGGTACAAACACATAGTCGTGTTGAAGTTAGACGGATTCTCAGAGCCCTGAGCTGATGGGGGCCCAAAAGTGAATATTAAAGTAGAAAGGAGAGGTCGCACAGCTCATAGTCACGATGCCAAAAATATTTTTTATTGGGTTACCAACGTTTCGACAAACAAGTTGCCTTCTTCAGTGCATAGACTTATTTTGCTTTTCACCCAATTTTTATCCCCAATTTAGTTAATTCCTCACCACACACATTTTTGTGCACCCTACACTACTTGTCTGTCTGTCTGTCTGTCTGTCTGTCTGTCTGTCTGTCTGTCTAATGATTCATCGTGAGCATGTACAAGTCTATGAATGGAATCAAATGATTCGAGAACAGTGACCTGCATTTATAACGCTAAAGCCTTTAAAAGGCAGGCATGGGAGTTGTGTGAACAGTGAATAGTTTTCTCATTTGCATTTCAGGCAAAGCTGTGTATGCATGGGTGTTCTTCCACCTTTATACGGATCAGATGTCCCAACAAGGATGGACAGAGGAGGTGAGCATGTTTTGCACAGCTGGATTCTACAAGGGGCTATTTTCAATTCAGGAGTGGACTAAGGTTTATTGTCAGGAATGCAGCCAATGGAGAGAGTCTGTTCGATCTTTTTTCCAAACTGAGGTCAGGCTTCTGAAATATCTGTTATGAATAACATGAATCTGCACGAGGAGACATAAAGAACCATAATGGCTTCAATTCATAGAGTTATATATTAGCTTCAATTCAGTATAATGATGATAAAATATTTCATTACATTGCATTGCATTGCATTGTAACAATACATCTTGAAATATGTGTATGTGTGTATAAACACATGCATACTCTGTAATATTATACCTGTACAGTGTGCACGGTAAAATCATGTTAAAGGGTACAAGCTGTGTACCCATATAAGGCCAGGTCCATTTGGTTCCATTTGTACACTCTCAGGCCCCTTTTCCCCCGGTTGGGAACTGGTTCAGTTCTTTTTGGTTCTTAGTCCATGAGCCAGATCTAGTCCATGAGCCAGAGCAGAGTCCACGCCTATATTAAATTGTTATCACCATGAAACTTCCCTAGTTGATTACTTACACAAAGACAATGATTTATTGTATTACAAATCTTAACATTTTAAATATGCAAATTAGGCATTATTTAGGAAAATATGCAAAAAATGTAAAATATGAAAAAGCTACTCCTGTGGAAGGGTTATCATATATTAATTTACTTACATTGATCATATAAACAATTTAATATAGGTATGTTTTTTCCCACTAAATTCATAATTAACGTTCCAATTTTGGAGCTCTGCATGGCTCATGGACTAAGAACCAAAAAGAACAGAACCGGTTCCCAACCGGTGGAAAAGGGGTCTCAGAGTTACAAACAGATACATTCATGCAGGACTTTAGAGGCCACTACACTGTAGCCTGTCTGTTTTGTAGTCTGCTGCATGCATGTCTGTGTGCATGCATGCATCTCTGCATACGCATTTACATAGAATAGTGGGGTATGAGAGAATAGAATAGAAACACAATTCTGTGTCGTGAAGGACTTCTTGCAGGGAGATGAGGAATGCAGTGTGCACTGTCTGTGTGCACTTGTCCTTCCAATTCAGCCTTCACCAGACCTCAAACTGCTTTTGGATGTGGAGGTTGAAAGACTCCTCTGACACACGGAGTGACGCCAAGACAGCTGTTGGTACATCCCAGGAGTGGCTTAAATATATAGGGTATGTCACCCGCTTGTATGACATTTATAGATACTATGTTACGCCGGCATCCACAACAGAGCTGACACGTGTCAGGTCTACATCAGGGGTGGGCAACTTTGACGATGGCGAGGGCCAATATATTTCCACACTCACTCCAGAGGGCCACAGTGCATATTACTGTCGTAGGAAAAATAGCCGATCTACAAGCTCAAAACGCGTCGCAATGCGACCCTTTTTGAGCTTGTAGATCAGCTATTTTTTTACTATATTTGAATTGAAAACCTGAATAATGTTTTGCTATTTTTGAATTGGAATCCTGAAAAGTAACCTTTTCATTGAATTTCAAAAGCATTTAGTTATAGTTATGTTAACTTTATGAACTGCTAACATAACTACAATGGACACAAAAAGACAATAACATTTTAATACTAAAAAAGTACTAGTCATTTAATACTAGTCATGAAGTAATTAAAGCGGGTTTGGAATTGTAACTGCTGAAATCAATACTATATCAGTATTATCATGCATTAAGTGAAGGTGCGGGGGCCAGTTGCCCACCCCTGGTCTACATGATCCGCTTACAGACATTCCATCTTTGCTTATTTTTGAGTGGTGCAATGTCTGTGTTAACCTATATGACTATGTTTGTGTGTGACTCATGTGTGACTGAGTACCAGTAGGGGCGCTGTTGTGCCAGAAACAGAGAGAGAGAGAGAGATAGTGCTGCACTGTTGCCTGCTAATGAGAGAGAGAGAGGGGGGGGGGGGGGGGGGGGGGGGAGTTGCACCACTCAGTTCACATGGGTGTGATTTTTCTTCTCTCTGATGGCCAAGATGTCCATTCCAGTGCTCCGGGGGCACCTCAGCCAGGTCCTGCTGTAGTGGTGAGTCCAGTCGGTTGCACAATTCAATTTTTTTCTATTCTAGTTTGGTGCATGACATGTCACTAGATTAATCGTGTGACTTAGGGGGGGGGGGGGGGGGGGGTGTATGTGTGTGTGTGTGTGCGCGTGCGTGCGTGCAACTGAAAAGTTTGCATATTTGATAAAAGAGAAGGTTGCTTTTGGTGCACTGTCCATATTCACAACTTTTGGTTGAACTTGTGTTTGTGTCCAGCAACACGTGTATATTCATTACCACACACACAGTCACACACACCATTCTATTGGCCTGTTCTCTTGCCTGTTGTCTAGTTACAACACATTTCCAGGAAGCCATTTGTTATTTGCTGTGGAAGTGTTTCAGGACGGAGTCCATTGTATGACCCTATCGGCATTTACAGTAGAGATCTGTGTAATAATAAATGTTCCCCCTGAAACGCATTGTTGATCATTGTGGTTTGTGTGGTCAATCACTAGTCACTACTACTACACTTTCTTTCCAATGTCTACTGGCTGCCAAATAACTTTTAAATCCTTATCCAAATGCAGTCAGTTCCCATCAGATCTGAGCAGGGCTGCCAGAGGGGCCAAGGGGCCATTTGGAAAGGGGGGTGGGGGGATTTAATTTAATTTCAGTTCATAACATAACATTGTACCAGTTTAACCACTTGTCAACCTGGTGTTTAATTTACATTACAATAAGGGTGCTGCAGCCAGAGGCTATGGCTATTTGGGAAACCCTGAATTTGCATACACCTGGCACGCTGTCAAAGAGCAACTTTACTCTTTGTTTGTCATAGCCAGCTGATCACAGCTGATCAGAGATCCCTGCCTACTGATACGCCTGCCTGGGGTCTAAAGTCAATGAATGGGCTAAAATGATCAGAGATCCCTGCCTACTGATACGCCTGTAGTCTAAAGATGTTTTTGAGTGGTGCAACTGCAACCACTCCATTGAACAGCAATGTGTGTCCCTTTGTATGCGTGCAAGCGTGTCTGTTTAGAGTACCAACAGGGGACAAAGTGGCGCTATTGAGCTGCACAGCTGCATGACGGGAAGCTGAGTTTTTAATAGCAGCCATTATGTGATTTCGGGTGTGACAGTACAGTACAGTAGAGGGACCCCCACACGGTAACTGTCATTTCTCGTTTCGGACAGGGTCAGCTCGCCGAAACCGGTCTGGCACCCTGGGCGCGTTCCTGTGGGTCTAGAAGTTCCGGCAACCCCCTGGGGACCTCCACACAGATTTGCACCACTCGGTTCACACGGGTGTGATTTTAATCAATCACTTGCCCCATGAAGCCTTGAATTCATGGGGCGAGAAACAATTAAATGTTTGAATTGAAGTAAATAGGTGGTGGCCAAGTTCAGCAAGAGTAAACCATATGCACCCCATGAATTCAAGGCTTCGTGCAGTGAGTGATTGATTAAACCTTTTTTTTTTTTTTACAGAAAACAAGTAATGTTTTTGCTGAACTACCCCTTTTAACCCATTAAGACCCGAGGCCAGTACTAAATCCCTCCCAAATCAGTAGTTGTCACACGTTCAAATAGTCGGTGTACAAGCTTGTACAGTAGCTCTGCTTCTTTTGAATAGCCAACGCTAAAATATCTCCCGATTTTAATGGGTTAAATAACGGCATTGCAGAACCATTGGGGCGGCAGTGGCTCAGGGGTAGAGTGGCAGGTAGAGCAGCCGGATGGGAACCACAAGGTTGCCAGTTCGATCTCGGGCTACCCCAGAGTTAGTGTCGAAGTGTCCTTGAGCAAGACACTGAACCCCTAATTGCTACCAATGTGCACGTTGGTGCCTTGCATGTGTTCCTCCGCCATTGCTGTATGAATGGGTGAATGTAATGCACAATCTATGTAAAGCGCTTTGGATAAAAGCGCTATATAAATGCACCATTTACCATTTACCATTTACAATGTCTCTCTGTTCCGTGGGCAGCTCTTGCACTACCTCCCCTACATCCAAAGCGCAGTCTGTTTTGTCATGCAGGTGAATGAACCACCTTGTCTTTAGGGGAAGTGTCTACAAACTCCTCTTGTTTGGACAAGTTTGTGGTTTTCCTAGATGGGATGAACTTGTCCTGGGATGGCCTTGTTTTTTTTATGATTCTGTACTCAAAGTCTCAAATAGCTCAATGACGGCACCCCTTGCAGGATTCTCGTTGCCACTCAAAAGCATTTTAGATTTCTTACACATTTGTATTCTGTATAATTTCATGGTTTTATGTTTCTCGCACAATTTAATATGTTTCTATATTTATTTCTACAGTATGTGAAGTGCTTTGTATGTCTATTTTATTATTAATACAGTTGACAATTTCCACAGATTCAATGGTCACACAGTGGACCAATCTGTGGACCCCTCAAGGGTCCCAAGTTAGGAACTGAATGAACCCTTACAGGTGTGTAACTCATGGAACTATGGGCAATGTATCAGAGATGATTCATATCATTCATCATTGCCCACTTAAACCCTGTACATGGTTGACCAGAGTCCCCCAGACCCTCTCGGTCTCTCCAGTTTTCGATCTACATTAAATATCTTTGCCAAAGATTGCCAATCTACAAGATCACATGAGCATGAGCCGCAACTCGTGAGCTTGTACAACTGCTATTTAGGCTGAATAATCGCCCCCAGAAGAGGGACACTACGGTTCAAGTGCTTAACCACTTGAAACCCAGTCAGCATCCATATTCTGGAGGGAGCAAAATAGCCAATCTTTGTGGCTACTCACGTCGACACTCCACATTATGATCAGACCTTATATAGCGATTTCATTTTTGTGTTTTCCCCAGCTGTCTCATATGATGACTACTCGTCTTTATAAGAGGAGGAGGCGTGTACAGTATGTATGTACTGTAGGCTGTATATAGTCCCTGGGGAAAAGAGCACGGCCATCATTGCTGAACTGTGGCACAGCGTGAAGCTTGAATAATTGATTGTGTACAGAAGAGGTCGTGTGCAGAGTGAAAGACATAACTCAAAGTGATGCATGGAACTACATATTTTAGACTGACCCTGGTGTCTCTGTGTTTGTTTGTGTTCTAGATAAATTGATGAATTGTAGAATATGTCACATGCCATATAGCATGTTGTGTACAATGCTCCAAATAGAATGTGAACCATGCGGAAAAACTATTCATTGTGGTTTTATCTGCTTAAGACCTATTTTATACTTCATTAGGCTATGTGATGGTGCCAGGTGAAAATAGTGAATATACATGTCACGATACATTGTGAGCTTGTATATTGACTGTTTATTTATTTATGTTTTGAATTTAAATAGTTTAAAACATGCCCAAAATGCCCTGTGGTATTTTTGTCTCATCATCATTGTAAGTGTCTTGGTTTGTTTATTTGTCTTCTTTCTTTCTTTCTTTCTTTCTTTCTTTCTTTTTCATTTCATGTACTATTTTGTTTGTGGTATATATTTTTGAAACTGTTAATTCTATTTGATTATTTGTGATTATTTCTGAAATGCCCTGAACATTTTAAAATCTTAATAAACAACACCAAAAATAAATCTTAAGAAACATGCCCAAAATATGGATGCCAAGGCGGCGACAGTGTTTAAAAATCCCTAAACAGACTTGTAGTTTGCCTTTGTATTCAGACAGACAAACAAATCCCAGTTTAACAATGTGCATATTAGCTATAGAGACATGATACATTACATAGGCCTAACACACTTTTTCCACAGCCATTAAAAGTGTCTTCGTCACTAGGGGGAGCCATTCTTTTTTAAATTCAAACGACAAAACCACCCACTCTGACTCTCAGCAGCATAGCAAGCAATTTGAAATTCCCATGGATCTGTTTTTGATGCATTATTTAGTGGAGAGAGAAGGTGAACTGTTCGCTCCCTGGTGAGAAGAGTAGACTTGCCTTAAACGTTTTAATGGGTTCAAAACATTGAGTGCAAATGAACATGAAACACTCAAACCAATGCTGCTTTTGCAACAAAAAAAAAACAGAAAAAGAGGTAAAAAAAAAAAAGAGTGCAGAATGTTCTGATACGCGTTGCGGATTTGTGGTATAGTGTATCTTTTCCCACTCTCTGTTATCTCCCAGTTGACTTTCAACCTTTGTCCCTTCTCCAGTTATACAACTAGAATGTGTGTGCATGAGAAAGAGGAAGACAGACAGACAGACAGACAGACTGTGTGTGTGTGTGTGTGTGTGTGTGTGTGTGTGTGTGTGTGTGTGTGTGTGTGTGTGTGTGTGTGTGTGTGTGTGTGTGTGTGTGTGTGTGTGTGTGCGTGTGCGCGCGCGCGCGCGTAGACTCACCTGCCGGAGAAGAAAAACTTCAGGGGATCAGAGGGGAAAATAGAGTAGCTACCCTCCATCTCCCCCCCAAACCCAACCCTCATACCCACCCCACAACCCCCAACCCCCTCTCCTATCCCCCTTCTAGTCCAGACCCACTCAGCATGCAAGGCAGGCTTTACCGATAGGAGCCAGGTCCCTCCAAACCTGATGCTACACGAATACAGATCATTGCTAAAATAACAGAGAGAGAGTGTGAGAGAGAGAGAGAGAGAGAGAGAGATGAACAAGTTGAGACTTTGACAGACCTAGCACAGATCTACAGAGACGGTGAGACAGAGAAACGAGCAGTGAATGAGAGAGATGTGAATGTGAAGAGAGAGAAGGCGAGAGAATGGAGAGCTGATCAAGAATGATGTTCTGAATATTCATTTAATGTGTGAGCGCAACTGTCCTTTAATAATTCATCCTCTGGCATGGCCTGGAGCGATGCGGAGAGACTGCAGCGGGGTGAGCCCCGCAGGGGAGTTGGAGAGCGCTCTTTTTGCGCCAGGGTTTTGACGGAGGTGCAATGTCAAACGCATACCGAAACTGACCTTACTAGCCCTCTAGAACATCTGTCTTTGTGAGAGGTAGTCGTGTGCCTTCTTTCTGTGATAATAGTGACGACCTGTGTCGTGTGGTCATTTCAAAGATGAACTTGTGGTCAACATGGTTACGTCAACCAGACACAGAGGCTATAGGCTTACATTTCAAATGTTCACACATCATTATCAATCACTCATTGGGGTAAACCCTAAACAGGATTTATAACCCCCTTGTCTGAGATCCCCAAAAAGTGCAGCACTGTGCAGCAAATTAGACCTTTGCCTATACTTTCCAGCTGTGCATCCTTTTGTTGGGCATGTCACTAAGGCGACAGATATAAACGAGTATAACATAGGGGTTACATGACTAAAAATGTATTATTACATACATTATTATTGTAATTTTAGTGAAAACGTTTCTATACCGGCATTTCTAAACACTCTCCGTCAGGGCTATGAATGCGACTTGGACTACAGTTGCCATTCTGTGGCCTACCACAGAATGGCCATATATGCAGTGTTGTTTTCGTCGACACTAAGACGAAAAATGTTCGTCGACTACCCTAAATATACTGACAAATAAAAATTACACTAAAATGTTAGGAAAGGACTAGTGGACAAGAGATCCAGTGTAAGTAATTTTACACTTGGTTGCATGCTGAAAATAGCATGATCTACAAGCTCACAAAGCGTTGCGCTGCGACACGTTGTGAGCTTGTAGATCTGCTATTTTCAGCATGTGAAAAATCTGCCATTACGACGGCATCAAGGCCCGCCAAAATGCATTTTAGTCGACTAAATCAACTGACCAGACTAAAACTAGACTAACACTAAAACATTCCGGGTGACTAAAATGTGACAAAAACTAAATGAACACTATTCCAACAGACTATGACTAAAACTAAAATAGAAATTTGCTCCCAAAAACAACACTGCATATATGGGACTGTGGTCATGTGAATACAGATCCCCGGAAATGCGAATGAACAGTGTACATTTGGGGAAAAAAAAAAAAAAAAAGCCTTCCTCACTCTTATGCATGCCAATGGACAATGGCTCCAGATCGAAGGGTCAACCCACTGGGTAGACAAATGGATAACGATGGAAGGAGCGACTGACAAACTGACAGAGATTTAGTACGATACTTTTAGCATCAACTGGCGCCCGCTCCACTCACCTGTCTGGAGTGAAGTGGGTAGCAGCCTGAATTCACATGATTTGCTCACTATTATTAAGTGCCACACACCCCCTACTTAGAATGGTCACCAGAGATTTCGACCCAGGACTATTCGACCCGGACCATTCGACCCGCTCTCGACCCGCTTGGACCTGACTTTTCGACCCGGACCGCGAGAGAGAGAGACAGAGAGAGACATAGAGAGAGAGAGAGAGACAGAGATATAATAATAATAATATGTACATTGATTTACCAAACAATTATTGTGTTGGTGTTTTTATTTACCAAACAATTACAAAGCTAATGGAGGCTAAAGGGAGCCACCCACAGAGACACAGGCCATCAACGATCACATTCCTAAGGCTAGCAGCCACCATCCTCATCCCCATAGCAGAGTATGACGTTTTTTGCTAGAAAATTAGCATCTTTGCTAATCCCGGTGTATTTACGTTCATGTGACGTTCATTAATATGCTCTGTCCTGTCTAAATAAACAAATAAAGTAAAGTAAAGTAAAGATAATTCGACCCGGTAAAAACGGGTCGAACGGACTCGAATTTGCGGTTGGTCGAATAGTCCTGGGTCGAAATCTCTGGTGACCCTTAGAATGATCCCTACACTGCCCTAACTACCTGTTTTCCCCCTTATTTACTAATTATCACACCTCTGCCAGGCCATATCAACAAACCATGACATGGCAACGCGTTTTGTTGAGAGGTGTGTGCACATAGAGGGTGGCTGCCATTGCCATTACGATTACGCTTCCAAGTACTCCATTCACATGCCCACCCGCAAGGACTAACGCACATATAATAGCCGATCTTCAAGCTCACAGCTTGAGCTTGTTGATCTGCTATTTTGGTTTACCCAGACATATACCCAGAATAGAAATGCCTTCCACAGTGTACGGTTCATGTGGTTAGACTGCACAGGCTCACATGCTCCTTAAAGCTTTTAGTAAACATTTTAGTAAACGAGAGAGAGAGAGAGAGAGAGTTACCTCCTTGGCAGTTGGCACCTGAGCAACCTTCTAATGAGGTAGCTTGTTTGACTGTATTGACCTAAAAAACAACAACCACAATACTTGCTCATTTATATACATTTTTTGTTCATCTTCAAATACATGTCCCTCTGCTATATGAAGTGTGTGTGTGTGTGTGTGCGTGCGTGCGTGCGTGCGTGCGTGTGCGTGCGTGCGCGTGTGTGTGCGTGCGTGCGTGCGCGCGTGCGTGCGTGCGTGCGTGTGCGCGAGATGAAAGCATATAGGTCTAATTTTGTCTGAAGCTGTGCGGTGGTGACCCACGCCTATGCCTGGGGCCCTAACAGCAATTTTAATTGATCAAAGGGAGTGAGAAAAAAACCAAAAAGAACAGAAAAGAGAGAGAGAGATGGGTGGCAGGGGGTGGGGAGGTTAAAAATCAAAACAAAAAATACAAACCAGTGCCCAGACACACTCCCAGGTCAGGAAGACACAGCGGTCTTAGCCCCTCTTTCAACGGGAGTTTATAGATTATAGAATTACCCTGTCAGCAGGGCACGTGTCAATTGTCTGCATGCTTTTTGTTGCTTTAAAGGAGCATTCAGTGATTTGAGTGATTTGGAAAACCACCCAGTCCGCCCCGGTAACAAAATGTGCACATGCACGCTCTACAGTGGGGGTAAGTGCAACAGGCCAACAGCATGTGCACCAAGGCCCGCCCCCACTCGATCATGATCGGAGGAAGGCCCCTCTCATCCTGATTGGATGAAGGCTTTGCCACCCGCCACCAAAACTGAAACTAGGGTTTTTTGACCCCAGGGGCTCACTGGGGACAGGGAGGATTTCCTTATATGGTCAGCACACTCTATAGTAGGGAGGATTATCCAAAAAAAAAAAAAAAAAAAGTGATATTTGAATGAAGCGAAATCACTGAATATACCTTTAAAGCTGAAATTTGTGACTTTCATATCCTAACTGGGTTTTGAAACATGGTCTCCCAGCATGCAAGTGCCAAAGATGGGGGACGCTGTGGGCGCTGGGGGCGTGTTCTCTCCTCCACGTCATCAGTGCCCATACCCAAGGTGGGCGCTGGGGGGGGGCGTGTTCTCTCCTCCACGTCATCAGTGCCCATACCCAAGGTGGGGACGCTGTGGGCGCTGGGGGCGTGTTCTCTCCTCCACGCCATCAGTGCCCATACCCAAGGTGGGGACGCTGTGGGCGCTGGGGGCGTGTTCTCTCCTCCACGCCATCAGTGCCCATACCCAAGGTGGGGACGCTGTGGGCGCTGGGGGCGTGTTCTCTCCTCCACGTCATCAGTGCCCATACCCAAGGTGGGGACGCTGTGGGCGCTGGGGGCGTGTTCTCTCCTCCACGCCATCAGTGCCCATACCCAAGGTGGGGACGCTGTGGGCGCTGGGGGCGTGTTCTCTCCTCCACGTCATCAGCCCATACCCAAGGTGGGCGCTGGGGGCGTGTTCTCTCCTCCACGTCATCAGTGCCCATACCCAAGGTGGGCGCTGGGGGCGTGTTCTCTCCTCCACGTCATCAGTGCCCATACCCAAGGTGGGGACGCTGTGGGCGCTGGGGGCGTGTTCTCTCCTCCACGTCATCAGTGCCCATACCCAAGGTGGGGACGCTGTGGGCGCTGGGGGCGTGTTCTCTCCTCCACGTCATCAGTGCCCATACCCAAGGTGGGGACGCTGTGGGCGCTGGGGGCGTGTTCTCTCCTCCACGTCATCAGTGCCCATACCCAAGGTGGGCGCTGGGGGCGTGTTCTCTCCTCCACGTCATCAGTGCCCATACCCAAGGTGGGGACGCTGTGGGCGCTGGGGGCGTGTTCTCTCCTCCACGTCATCAGTGCCCATACCCAAGGTGGGCGCTGGGGGCGTGTTCTCTCCTCCACGTCATCAGTGCCCATACCCAAGGTGGGTAGCAAATGGGTTGCAAAATCGTGGGTTAAAAATTATTTAAAAAAGTGTCCACTTCAAAATGTCTCAATCAGCCAAAAAGGCTATAAAATAACGCAGCAATCAAACGGTAGCCAACAAATCCTGAGTAATATGTAATATATGTGTGTGTTTTTTTAAAGAAAATAATATGGTATAATATTACTGTGTTGGCAGAGTAATACCTTACACTACTCTTGAGTAAAGTAATAATATTACATTAATATATTACTAGTAACTTGTTACTGCCCAACACTGGTGTGTTAGTTGTAGTTGTGAACAGGTTGACAGGTGAAACCTGAGTCAGTCAGTAACACTGTGGCTAGATAAGGTAATGCAATTGTCATCTGGCTGTTTGATTAATTAGATTAGAAACACATTTAGCGGCTGGCCGTGGCTCAGAAGGGGAGCTAAAAGGCCTCCTCACCTGCTCTGCTGTGCTCTCCTTGCCAACCACAGCCTCCATATGACGCCAGAACCACACGCCATGTTCCACCTGCTTCCACAAAGCAGTCACCCACAATCTATCTGGCAGAATGCTGTTAGATGGCTTGATGTGCACAACAAATGAAATGATTACTATATTTACCCAGGGTATCTGGGCTAAGCTCAAGAACTTGTTTCCAGCCAGGCCCTGCTCATAGAACATTTCATCGTAGTGGTTCAATGCCTTGTTCAAGGGCACTTCAGCGGTGGTAATTTTAACGTGTCGGACCGCTGATTCGAACTGGCGACCTTCCGGTATCAAGACCGCTCCGCAATCCGTTCGGCCACCGCTGCCACTACAACAAACAATCAATGATTGAATAATGTTGCACATGTGACAAATATGCTCCTCTGGTTACTGTGTAGGTCATCTAATTCTAACCCATTTTGACCTGAGATCAGATTCTAAAAATGATTTTTCAAAAATAGCAGACCTACAAGCTTGTAGCGCGCCACTCGGTGGCACGCTATGAGCTTGTAGATCTCCTATTTTTCAATAGCTAAAGCATAACATAATACTAATACCAAAAGGGGTTCCCGCCCAAAAGGGGCTAAATGCACTGTACTGATCTGTTGAGTCCCTCTGGTCTTATCGTTTGACATGGTCAAATGTCAACTGTTCTGTTTTACCCATAAACCTTTTATTTTTGTGTTGCACAGGATCATACTGAACGTAATAAGACAATGTCCTAGGACCTATTGCACTGCAGCTTGAAGCCTTAGCTATACTGAATCTAATGTCACTTCTCACTTAAGCATCAGGTGTGATTATTTTGATTTATTTGGTTTTTACGTAGACACACTATTGAAAATCTAACCCATCACAATAATACAACGTACAAAATAACAAAAACATTCTAACTAAGGTTGAATATATGTATGTTCAATATATGTATTGTAGCCAGGCTACTGGTGTTTTGAAAGATTCCGGAAGTTACAGTTACCTCTCTCCGGCACTTTTTCAAAACATTACTGTATAGGTTGCAACGGTGTTCTGGTATCAACTTAGCAATTTTACAAGCTCACAAACCGTCGAGACGTGTGAGCTATTGTCGTTTAAATTTGACAAATTTGAAAATCTTGGAAATGTACACCATTTTAGGCGGGAAAAAAGACATTTGTTGCCTATAAAGTCATGCTCAAAATAGTGATATCACTTTGATACTGGTTAACCAGTTTTCCACTGACTGTAAAGACAGTCAGCTCTTCCCACTGAATCAATCTGAGCTGTTAGATCAGAAGCCTTGCACACTTCCATTTCCTCAACAAACAAAAAATGCCGTCCCCATTATGTGAATTTCCTCCTCATCCCGTAGTTTCCCGTCCCCTCCCTGCCCCGTCTGTCATGGGACAGAAGGCGGAAAAGGCTGTCAGGAGTAATGAGTTGGGCCTTCCCTATGTTGGGGGTTCACCCAGGAGTCAGCCGATCCTTGGAGACTAAAGAGGCTGAAACTACATTTGTAGTTAGGAGAGTAGACAGTGAAACCCCTTAAGATGCTTTGGTTGCATTTCAGCTCGAATTGGGTGTCCAATTAGACTGAGGGACCCCGACTCTTCACTTAAATTAACTGCCGTTGCAGCATTTCTCATTAAACAGGATTTATGCTGGTTACATCAGATCTGCTATTTTTGCCGTGTTAAGTTTAGTTTCAAAAGTTTGTTTCAAATAATATTGGGGACAACAATACTGTAGGACCGGCATGGTCATTACGGAGACCAGTTGAACTGGATTTACCCCATCAAAGAGCTCCTTCTTTTTAGATATTAGTTAGTTAGTTGATATTTTGTGTAATCAAAAGAGGAGATGCCAACTGCCAAGATGGTTTAAAACATATTATCCTTATTGAGCAAAAACAGTGATTATTATTCTTTGATCTGTGCATTCACAGCAGCAAATCAGCAGTTGTTTTGAGAAACTATAGCTGTAAAAATGGAAAAGTAAAAACAGCAACCGTAATCTATTTTTGAGATGCATTTCACGCTGACAGATCTCTCACAGTTCACCGATGCAGTCAATGTCTGTTCTGTCTTTCCTGAGGTAATCTTGTGTTGATTCAAATAACTTTATAGACATTGTCAACCTGTAAGGTTGCCTAGGTCACGGTGTCCTACACAACACCAGGGTTATATCATTTTAACATAGCATTAGATTAATTCAAATAAGTCACCCGGAAGAACGCTCAATCATTAATGTTTGAGACGACTCATTCATTTAAAGCTTATTTCACTTTTACTTAAAAAGGGGTATTTCACTTTAAAGCACTTCTAGGGTCATTTTAACGTCTACTCTGGCCTTTGTGTTCACCCTGGGGCCATTTTAACGCCCCAGACCCGGGGCGCACACCAAAGTGTCTACAAAAGTAGACGTCAAAATGACCCCAGAACTGTTTTAAAGTGAAATACTAGCCCTTAAACACAAAGCTTCAATAATTCACTCGTGGATTTGCTCACAATCACACTCGCTGTACACTGTACACACTCGCACACATCCCCCACCCCTCTGTCTTCCTCTGTATAAGGCTGTTTGTGTGGGGGCTGCGGTGGGGGCTCTGGAGACCAAATAGGCAGATGGGGGAGGCGTATCGATTCGATCCACGCTTACGAGTTATTTGTTCTTCATCGAGACTGAGAAACGTCCACCCTGTTTCCTCTGTGTTGCCTGACACCAGCTGTATACTGGTGGGCCTGCTGCTGTTCCAATGTGCCACAAAGGTCACTGCTGCTATTAGACTCAGCCAGGATACGCCGACCCACAGTCAGAAGTGGCTCGTCACCCGCGCATACAGTATAAATAGGACCCTATAACAGTTTTACAATGGTCTACTATACCAAATGTTTCTTAGTTGATCTCTTATGGTAATTATTTTTGAGTGGTGTAAACCACTCCTACAACTGGCTTTGTTAGTTTACGTGTCTGTCTGTCTGTCTGTCTGTCTGTCTGTCTGTTCGTACCAAAAAATGAGCATGGTTGCTATGGTCACCCAGTTCTCACGGGTGTGATTTAATTACGTCAGACATTACGTCAGACCACAGCTGATCAGTCTATATAAGACCTTACACCACTCAGTTCACACGGGTGTGATTTTGTTTATGCTTGGGACATTTTGCATCATGCATATTTCATTGAACAATTTGCATATCTATCTATAAATGCACCACGTCTCTGTACGTCTGTCTGCACTGTACTTCTGTACGGCTGTAATGCACGTAACTCGAGAACCGTACGTCGCCCGACCAACTTCAAATTCGACAACATGCGTTCCACACCCCAACAGGGAGTGCAGTGCCCGGTGTCGGACCCACGGTTGTCCAGAACCGCCACAAAAGGCCTCTGCCCGAGCTCTGGAGCCCATGGTCCATATATGGAGCTGGCCTGTTCTGACATCACAACACTACATATTTGGGCATGCCTGACACATAACTCCATATATAGGAATAAAGGGACACAGAGAGACAGTTCCAGAAATGTCCATATATGGGCATATAAGGGACACAGACAGATGGGTGGAACGGGTACTCTGACACGGGTACAACAGGTATTGCATGGCCGGCGGGGCATGGATCTCCAACTTCGGTGCTCTACAGCAGTAGAGGTCACACAACTTTATGTTTTGAAGTGAATGAATATTTTGTCCCGTTCAGGTTGTTTGGACAGAAACCTTAATAATTGGGCATGTTTGGGGTGGTCAATTCGCATAGCTTATGCATAACAATAAAGGTTTCTGTACTCATCGCTGCAGAGGCAGTTAATATCATAATAAGTCACCACAAACATGCCCAAATGTTACACTACAAATGTTCTTACCTGAACAGGAAGAAATATTCCTTCACGTCGGACAACCTCGTTATTTTGAAATGATATGCAATGATATATGATATGCACAATGCAAAAAATGTCCCAAGCAGAAATGGATACTATGTCAAAACATGTCCTTAGCATCAACATTCAGTAGTGACGATTGTCAAATTGTTATAGGGTTAGCCTAGCTCTGGTCCATAGCTCTAATGCCATTTTGACATAGTATCCATTTCTGCTTGGGGCAGAGGGAGAGGGGAGGAGAGAGAGAGAGAGAGTGAGCTGCTGTGACAGAAGAAGGATGTCAAATGGAATACAAGCACCTTAAGGAATACAAATCATTGTGTGTACACTGTTTATACCCTACGCTGTTTACAGCAAATGACCTCGGTACATATAAACAGAGCAACTAACTTTAATTCAATTATATTTGAATAAATTGCTGCTACTTGTCGCAAATATTTTTATACTAAGTGAATGCAAAAACATTGAAATACTGCTGCAAAAGTATAAAGCTATAACGTCTCCTATATGGATGTATAACTATCTCTGACAGAAAATGCACAATCTTTTTATAGTTTCACAAGATAGTATTACCCAAAGTGTTAATGTAACAGCCTTTATTTAATTCTTATTTATATCCAATATTTATTTGTAAATACATTGTTTTATTTTGATTGTCTTGTTCCACTTCTGCTTTGGCAATGTAAACGTAGGCTACGTTGTCTCATGCCAATAAAGCTAATTGAAATTGGAGAGAGAGAGAGAGAGAGAGAGAGAGAGAGAGAGAGAGAGAGAGAGAGAGAGAGAGAGAGAGAGAGAGAGAGAGAGAGAGTCCATTCACTTGGGTCCATATGACTGCTGCCTCTGTCTTCCCATACCATACATGGTCTGTGCACCTGCATTTGCCATACAGCGGGCGGGGGCCAGTCTGACTCCATTTGCCATACAGCGGGCGGGGGCCAGTCTGACTCCATTTGCCATACAGCGGGCGGGGGCCAGTCTGACTCCATTTCTAAAAGGCCACCACAGAACTCACCGCCTCCATAATGCTGATGCTTTAATGGCCGGACAGCGAACACACTGTTCTTGTTGCAAAGCACCCAGTGACAAGCACTAGCGAGCTATCTTAAATTCTTCACTGGTGTAGACTATGCATGTGTAATTAATTTTGTTTGGCTATGGCATCAATTCTTTTATTTTTTTCAAGTTAAATTCAATAAATAGTGGTTTTATTTGATTTGAAAATACTTTAATGTTAGTAGTGATAATAAATGTATATTTTTCAAACAGACATTATTGTGTACCGTTTATGGTATACCAAGTTTGTATCATAGAGTATATAAAGCACTAGCCCCGCCCCCAACCTATTCATTTCGATGAAGTTGCTCAGTGGCGTTTTGAAGCACCCGGAAGACTGCCGGAAGTACCTCCTCCGGACCTCAAATTTGAGGTCCGGGGTGACGTGTGGGTGACGTAGGGAGTGATGGTCCTACGTGTTAAAGCACGGGTCCGCCTGCAGTCCTTCCTCTTACCACTAGGGCCCAGTGCTTCAACGTTGGAGCGCTTCACTGGCCCCTTGGTTTGTATAGATCAGGGGTGGGCAACTGGCGGCCCGGGGGCCACATGCGGCCCCCACCTTCACTTAATGTGGCCCTCAGGTTAATGTCAGAATTCTGATATAATATTGGTTTCAGCTGTTTACAATTCCACAACATGCAAACATGACCCGCTTTAATTACTTCAGTCTAAATTAGTAGCTCATTGCTCAACACAAGTATAATTAAAAGGCATTTGAAATTACATAAAAATCTTAATTTTCAGGATTCCAATTCAAAAAGAGCAAAAAATTATTCAAGATTTCAATTCGAATATAGCAAAAATAGCCGATCTACAAGCTCAAAACGCGTCGCAGTGCGACGTGTTTTGAGCTTGTAGATCGGCTATTTTTGCGACGACAGTAATATATGGCCCTAGGGAGTGAGTGTGGAATTATAGTGGCCCTCTCCATCCTCAAAGTTGCCCACCCCTGGTATAGATAAAATGACCGAGAGGCAAGATGATGTCAGTCTCGGACTGAATAATACCATTTTCAAATGCTTCTGTCATACAGACCTGTGCAGCGGAAGCGCTGAAAATGATGTCGGAGTAGAGCGGATGTTGGGCGCCGGGGCTACGGTTTGGGCTGGCTGGCCAGGCAAGGTGAGGTCCAAAGAACCAACACAGAGCTGGCAAATAGGACTCCCGCGGTTTACAAGGTATTTACGGTTAACTCACAGTTAACATGCGTTGTTCAATTAACACCAAGGATTTTACTGCGTTAGTTATCCAAGTGATCCCAGTCAGTCAGTGAGTGTGGAAAGAGGAAGCCAGTGGTGGTGACACGTACAGGCTGCAACAGGTAGGACTTTCAGTGATCCACATGCTATGCGGTCGGAGAGTTTATAGCAGGAAAACTTTGGAGATGGACAATTGGACGTGAGAACTACGGTGGGATGCTTTTCATTGAATGTGAATCAAAGCGTCAGAGAGATAAAGCCCTGCAGATTCGGGTATCTAAAAGATTAGAGCTAGTTTGACTCTGCTCTGAACAGAAGCAAAGAAGGGATTGGTGTGCCACTGTCTCAGTTGATGGCGAGTCATTTCAGGACATTCCGTGTGTGTGTGTGTGTGTGTGTGTGTGTGTGTGTGTGTGTGTGTGTGTGTGTGTGTGTGTGTGTGTGTGTGTGTGTGTGTGTGTGTGTGTGTGTGTGTGTGTGTGTGTGTGTGTGTGTGTGTGTGTGTGTGTGTGAATTCTCTGCAGCAATAAAGCAACAGCCATACAACAGGGAACAGAGAGCCTCTGTCGGAAGGTGGTGATCTTTTGATCATAAACCACATTGGGCCCAGGTGTGGTGGTCATCATAAACCACATTGGGCCCAGGTGTGGTGGTCATCATAAACCACATTGGGCCCAGGTGTGGTGGTCATCATAAACCACATTGGGCCCAGGTGTGGTGGTCATCATAAACCACATTGGGCCCAGGTGTGGTGGTCATCATAAACCACATTGGGCCCAGGTGTGGTGGTCATCATAAACCACATTGGGCCCAGGTGTGGTGGTTATCATAAACCACATTGGGCCCAGGTGTGGTGGTCATCATAAACCACATTGGGCCCAGGTGTGGTGGTCATCATAAACCACATTGGGCCCAGGTGTGGTGGTTATCATAAACCACATTGGGCCCAGGTGTGGTGGTTATCATAAACCACATTGGGCCCAGGTGTGGTGGTCATCATAAACCACATTGGGCCCATGAGGTGTGGTGGTCATCATAAACCACATTGGGCCCATGAGGTGTGGTGGTCATCATAAACCACATTGGGCCCAGGTGTGGTGGTTATCATAAACCACATTGGGCCCAGGTGTGGTGGTTATCATAAACCACATTGGGCCCAGGTGTGGTGGTTATCATAAACCACATTGGGCCCAGGTGTGGTGGTTATCATAAACCACATTGGGCCCAGGTGTGGTGGTTATCATAAACCACATTGGGCCCAGGTGTGGTGGTTATCATAAACCACATTGGGCCCAGGTGTGGTGGTTATCATAAACCACATTGGGCCCAGGTGTGGTGGTTATCATAAACCACATTGGGCCCATGAGGTGTGGTGGTTGGTGACACTATAACAGATTTCCGTGAAAGCAGTGTAGTTGTAATGTCTGCGATGTGTTTTCAAGAGGTCTTACCAAAATTGGATTGGTTTCACTAACTAACGTACTAGATGCACGTACACAGTGCATCTAAGGAAATATGAGTCTCCCAAAGCTTGCCACGTGATCATTCTCAAGTGGCAAGGCATTTCATGTGTATAACAAGGTAATTCAATGTGCTTTAAACAGAACATCAAGCAAGGAAACACAATTATACAGTGGCATTAGGATGCATACAGTAAAACAAAATAAGTCCAAATCAATTACAGAGAAAGAAAAAGAAAGGTAACTTAATCAAAGGCAGCGGCAAACAGAAAGGTATTTAGTTGTGTTTTAAAATAATTCAGAGTGGCAGCAGGCCTGCAGTTTTCTGGGAGATTGTTCCAGATATGTGGTGCATACAAACGAAATGCTGCTTCCCAACATTTGGGAAGCAGCATTGGTTTTAGGGACAGAAAACAGCTTTCCCAGATGACCTGAGATGGTTCATGATATTGCAAGATCAGAAATGTATACCATTCAAAGATTTATAGCCCAACAGTAGTATTTTCGAAATAAATTCTTTGACACAGCGAGCCAGTGTAAGGATTTAAGTACTGGGGCGATATGCTCCACTTTCTAGGTATTAGACTCGAGCAGCAGCATGTTCTGAATCAATGAATAATTCAGTCATCTTGTTTATTTTTAGGGAGTCCTGTAAAGACCGTTAAGGCTCATACATAGTCTGGATTTTCGGTGGTTAGGTGACCACCGAACTACAACATGACGTCACGAGCCGTGGTGAAGAGCAAACCACCGCCACCGCTCCAGCCCTTCTCTCTGTTTTTACTCACCACCGCTCAACGTTATTTCAGCTCACCACTGGAGCGGTGGTCACCTCACCACCGAAAATCCAGACTATGAATAGGCCTTTACAGTAGTCAAGTCTATACTGAAGATGAATACATGGACATGTTTGTCTAGATGCTGCGGCTGTCAAGTCCTTAAAATTTAACCCATGCTATATTTTTGAGGTGATATAAGGCTGTCTTTGTGATTGTGTTAATGAGGCTGTTTAAATTCAGGTCTGAGTCCAAGACTACACAAAGATTTTTGACTTGGCTAGAGGTTTTTAACATTATACTATAATTGGAGTTGGCCGCTGACTTTTAATCTGTCTTCCTTGGCTCCAAGAACTATTTCCGGTACGGTTCAGTCTTTGTGGAATTGAAGAAAAGTGCATCTCAAAAGTGCACCTCAATCATGAATCGAGGTTCAAGGTTTAAAACAGTGTTCATGGTTTAACTTATGTGCCTCTTAGATCTATAGTTACCATAAATCATATTCATAACCCAACTTGGCAGCCAGCAACAGGCTACCCGTCTTTAGGGTATTGTGTCAGCAGCAAATATAAAAGGAAGAAAATAAAACATAAGGAGACTAAAAAATCTTGAGACGGTGAGATCTGTGGCCTAGTTCCCTGGGAAACTCCAAGCTCGTTCTGACCTCATCTCTGACAAGTTTCTGTTCTCCTTTCCTACTACAGTTCTTTTTGTCACTTTAGGTAAGCACTGATATGAATACGGGGAGTTGTGCAAACTCATCTGTCTTGCAGCGCTGACAGGATTAAAAGAGGAACAGGTAATTAAAGTGGGTCAGATCCACGGTATGCTCGAAGAGGGTTGATGCGTGCGTATGTGTTTCTGCAAACACTATAGGAACACAGATGAGGGAGATGTTCTCAGAGTTGCAACGCTCTCACCACAAGTGCATTTGTGAACTTTGGACCCACAACTTCCCTTTGTCGTATATCACGCTCACATAAATCTGCCAAGGAGACACAATTACGGTATGTCTACAGTATCAATACATGCAACTTTCGGTTTGTGTTGTTTTCTTCTCTCTTGTGCATTTTGAATGGGAGCCGAAGGCATAAGCCGTTTCGCGGATACCGCCATCTTGAATATAGCGTGGTGCATTGTGAGTATGTTTTGCACTCTGTTCGTCCGTGTGTCCGTCCGTCCGTCCGTCCGTCCGTCCGTCCGTGTACCCTTATCGTCCATTAACCCGGCCGATGCCAAATTTTGCACACACACTCCCTGGATGCCAACAATGAACGGCCTGTTATAGCGCCACCATGAGGCAGCTTTTCACATGTTTTACCTATAACTGCACCGTGAAACGTGCAAACGTGAAACGTTGCATGCACATTCCCTAGAGGCCAAGGCCAAGGTCAAACCAAAAAAATTTCACATCTGCCTTTTATAGCGCCACCAGGAGGCTGATTTTTGTAAAACAATTTTTTTGATATTACTCATCCAGATTCTGTCCAAAAATCCTGCAAATTGTTACACACTATCTCTATAGTCATGTGTTCAAGACGGATCTGTCTAATATTTCATATTCCATCCTAATTGGCTAACATTGGCTTTCAAAGTGGAGACCTGTGCCCCGAGGGGCACTTTTTCTAGTTATGATTATTATCACCCTAGCTTTCCCACCTACAGGTCGGCAACATCTGTGCACTGTGGGTGGGGTGGCGTGGAACGGATCCATGAGAACCTCCGGTGAGTCCCGTGGAAAGGCTTGGAGGGCTATTCCTCCTTGCCACGGTGGGAGCCTATATGAAAGCTGGGGTAAATGCCCCTGGAAACCACCCTGCCAGGTATAGCCTGAGCTAGACTCACCTGCAGCCGTGTGGGGGATTAACACCGGGCGAGAGAGGGGAGGGGTTGAAGGAATGAGAGAGAGAGAGAGAGAGAGAGAAAGAGAGAGAGAGATGACCTTTCACATGTCATGGACCTACAGTATGCAGAGACGTTTTGATACTTTGAGTACACGGACAGGACCACAACTGAGGCCCAATTAAAGATGAATGACAGGCAGGGGACTGAATATAGAGCATATCAATAATTTTGCTGGGGACTCCCTGGAGCCCCCTCCAGGTCCCCAGACCCCACTTTGAGAGCCACTGACACTATCTACTCTACTGTGTATACACTCTCTGCACGTTACATTACACTAGTACAATATGCTACACATTATCCATTCACTATTCATTCAAAACATGGTTGCATGCAGGCTTATGCAAATGTCCCTCAGTGAAGGCTCCCTCGCGCTCCTTACAAACTCCACGCTATTGCCAGCGGCAATGAGCATAGACCGTAGACGATGGATCTGTGCTGCTCGGCCTCCTCTGAACTCAGCCTCAAGTCATGACGTGTGTGTGTGTGTGTGTGTGTGTGTGTGTGTGTGTGTGTGTGTGTGTGTGTGAGTGTGTGACTGTGCGTGCGTGCGTGCGTGCGTGCGTGCGTGCGTGCGTGCGTGCGTGCGTGCGTGCGTGCGTGCGTGCGTGCGTGTTTGGCGGTTCTTTGTTAACAAAGTAGGGAGCCAATGGGGGAAGGAGAGAGATCAGATATACTGTAAGAGGAGGCACAGAGATGAAGAGACAGCAAAAGTAGTAGAGGATGCGACGCAAACATAGAATGGTATGAGTGATATATTATATGATATATATGCGTGTGTGTTATTTACGAGGAATTAAGGGAAGTTCCGGATTTGAAGTTCACCATTTTTGAAATGCCCCTATTTGCATATGTATGTGTTTAAATTCAGGTCTGAGTCCAAGACTACACAAAGATTTTTGACTTGGCTAGAGGTTTTTAACATTATACCTATAATTGGAGTTGGCCGCTGACTTTTAATCTGTCTTCCTTGGCTCCAAGAACTATTTCCGGTACGGTTCAGTCTTTGTGGAATTGAAGAAAAGTGCATCTCAAAAGTGCATCTCAATCACGAATAGAGGTTCAAGGTTTAAAACAGTGTTCATTGTTTCACTTATGTGCCTCTTAGATCTATAGTTACCATAAATCATATTCATAACCGAACTTGGCAGCAACAGGCTACCCGTCTTTAGGGTATTGTGTCAGCAGCAAATATAAAAGGAAGAAAATAAAACATAAGGAGACTCGTTCTGACCTCATCTCTGACAAGTTTCTGTTCTCCTTTCCTACTACAGTTTTTTTGTCACTTTAGATAAGCACTGATATGAATACGGGGAGTTGTGCAAACTCATCTGTCTTGCAGCACTGACAGGATTAAAAGAGGAACAGGTAAGAGGAGGCACAGAGATGAAGAGACAGCAAAAGTAGTAGAGGATGCAGGGTAAACATAGAATGGTATGAGTGATATATTATATGATATATATGCGTGCGTGCGTATGTGTTATTACGAGGAATTAAGGGAAGTTCCGGATGTGAAGTTCACCATTTTGTGTGTGTGTGTGTGTGTGTGTGTGTGTGTGTGTGTGTGTGTGTGTGTGTGTGTGTGTGTGTGTGTGTGTGTGTGTGTGTGTGTACGCACACACACAGTAACACAGTATTACTTCTGTGTTACTTCTGTCTGTCTTGTCTGTTCTGTGCCATTGTGTTTTATTATTATGACTATAATAATGATTATGATAATGATTATCACCACACATTGATCAAACATTCAGTACAGGTCTGACATATCGGGCATATTGAGGAAGTATTGTTGTTTTATTTGACTGATTGTTTACCAATACCATGGCAATGTGGAGGGGGAGAAATGATTAGCTTCATGCTTTATGACTGTTGTGCTTTATGACTGTGTGTTTGGATCAGGATGGGAGACTATTCCAAAGTTTAGGGGCAGCGACATAAAAAAAAGACACCATTAATTAATTCATTTGTTTATTCCACATTCATGTATTTGAAATGTAGGCTAAGCAAAACAATTATCTTTTCATTTTCCAAGCTATAGCAAGAAACCTCCATGCATGGGAAAGATACATACTATGTTCCTGTTTTGCTTTCTTCAGACACCTGTCGTGTAGTGCAGGGGTTCTCAACCCGTGGGTCGCGACCCCTCGGGGGGGTCGCCAAATTATTTTAGGGGGTCCCCAAATTATTTTCAAAAACAAAAACAAAAAGATTTTTTTTTCACGATTTTTCAAAAATAGCAGACCTACAAGCTCGTAGCGCGCCACTCGGTGGCGCGCTATGAGCTTGTAGATCTGCTATTTTTCAGTAGCTAAATTATAACAATGCTTAAAACACCAAAAGGGGTTCCCGCCCAAAATGGTTTAAGGTTATTGTAGCAGTCCCGAGACATTGCCAAAGCATTTCCGGGGGACCCGGCCAAAAACGTTGAGAACCCCTGGTGTAGTGAATAATAAGACAGAGAGGGAACCTCTTGTTTTTGTCAAGGAGACCGCAGCTGCATGGCTGAGGGCTCATTGTTCGACTCCCACCTGGAAATAGGAGTGGTTGTCTGGCTCATGGGTGACTAGCTGACCCAGACCGGTGGCTGTTTGCCTGGCTATAGTTTACTGCCATTCCCACAGCTTCCAGGTCACCTCTGCCTCGTTTGGTTCATTTGCGTATTTGCACTATGGGGGTGCAATGGTTCATCGAACTAATTGATTTAATGGATTATTAAAAAAAATTGCTTTTAATTAAATAATTGATATTCAAAAAAGCCAATCTACAAGCTCACAATGTGCTGCAATGCGATGTGTTGTGAACTTGTAGTATATGAATGTAATCTACACGAGGGAAAGTATATATAAGCCAGCATGAGGAGACAAAAGAAAAAATGAATAATTAACACTAACATATAGTTCTAGTGTGTGTGTGTGTG
>NC_136804.1:7684342-7735996 GCF_951216825.1 Electrona antarctica
GTGCGTGCGTGCGTGCGTGCGTGCGTGCGTGCGTGCGTGCGTGCGTGCGTGCGTGCGTGCGTGCGTGCGTGCGCGTTTATGTGTGTGTCATGCGTCCTTGCGTACATGTGACCATAGATATATATAAAGTCTAGATGGCTTAAGGCAGAGTTTCTGACGTCGTTCACCCGGCGGCCATCTTACTTCGGGGCTACAGTACAGTAGGCCTATGTTCAATGCTCAAATCTTGACGGATTTACAAACGGGTTGGTTTATTACAAACATTGTCAACGTGGCTATGATTCAGGACGCGTATCTGCTTAATTTTTTATATGAACGTCGTATAAAAGCATGCGGACGTCTCTGTCGTTTATAACAAAGCAAACCGTTTGAAAATCGGTTGAAAATTAAGCAAGTTGTGGTTATTTAAAAGTACATGCCCCATAGACACAATGTTATGTGGCCCCGAGGTAAGATGGCCGCCACGTAGCAACGTCGCTCTCCATTGGCCAGAGCGCGGGTGAGCCATCTAGCTTTCTTATATATATCTATGCATGTGACAGCAAGAGAGAGAGAGAGAGAGAGACATTGAAAGGGTGTGACAGGACATTCCTTTTGATTTTAAAACCATGTATCTTGCAGATCTGGAGGGACTTCAATTTGTAAAGCAGGATCAGTATCTATTGAGGGTATTGCTGGTGGCATCCAAAAAAGCCTTAACAAAAAAGTGGCTTACAAATGTAATACCAACTATAAATGAATGGATTGATTTAATCTATAGTATATTTATTATGGAGAGAATTACATTCAGCTTCAGAGGTCAAGTTGAAGTCTTCACAGATAACTGGTTTAGATGGATTGCTCATGTTTCTACCATAAGACCTGATTTTGTATAGTTTCAGTTAAACCTGTTTAACCTGTATATGCACCTGTTTGAGGTACTTATGTATTATGAATGATCATCGATAGAGAAGAGAGGCAGACATCTCCCCTTGTGTGTATTGTACGTATATTGTCTTGTTTTGTTTTCGGTTGTATGTATTGTCAATTGTCAGTCGTTTCGTTTTCATGTATGTTTGATTGAAATTGTGTGCCAGACAGTGACAGAGCCAGAGCCTTTCGAGTGACTATACCGACAACCCAAAAGAGAGAAGTCCTCCCCTATCATCTCCCGACTCCCTGAGTTTTGAAGGTCGGTCCGTCATCCCCGGCACATCGCCACCGATGGCACTGTGTCATTTGATTTCCATGCTGACGTTGAGTCCTGCAATTTTCCACACCGGGGAGCAGATGGAGTAAACGCCAGGAGCCACAACGACGCCCAAATAAATTAGAGGCAACGTGGCCCACACGCCACCTACTGTTCTGTAGCTACAACACTTTGCTCGGCCTCATTGAGCACAATCTATATTATCCTCTCTCTCTCTCTCTCTCTCTCTCTCTCTCTCTCTCTCTCTCTCTCTCTCTCTCTCTCTCTCTCTCTGAAGGATGAGTATTGCAGAGAGAGAGGGAGATGGAGATGATTGAACATACAGCATCATGCTACCTGAGGCCATAAATGGCTGTGATGGAAAACCATGTTTTTATTTGTTCACCGTTGCTTTGCTGCCAGCCCGCACTGGTCCAGTTTTTATACTCTCAGAGTGTAAACATTCTATTGTTATCTGAATACTGATAACAATTTTAAATGTTTTATTTTTACATTTTTTTAAGGCAAAGCGGTTTGTTTGCCAATGCAGGTCCGTCAACCTGCATAGACGTATCTGTGGCTACATTTTACCCTGTCCGATCCATGCACGGCTGCGTGAAACAACAACACATGCATGGGCGGGAGTAACATAATGAAATATGTCTGTCTGTCTGTCTGTCTGTCTGTCTGTCTGTCTGTCTGTCTGCCTGCCTGCCTGCCTGCCTGCCTGCCTGCCTGCCTGCCTGCCTGCCTGCCTGCCTGCCTGTCTGTCTGTCTGTCTGCCTGCCTGCCTGCCTGCCTGCCTGCCTGCCTGCCTGCTTGCCTGTCCCCCAACACGTGTATACCCACACATGCACCCACCCATCATCCACAGTGTGTGGATTCCATGCATGCACGTCCAGCCATCCGTGTCCGTCATGCAGACAGCCCAGCCGTCTGCGAGCGCGGTGACACGCGGCGGCCTGTCCTTGCTCTCTTAATAGTACACACACACAGCTGTGGCGTGTGTGACACCGTGGCCTGTGAAGGACCTACGGGGTCGGCGGCTCGGCGGCATCTACGCACAGGGAGGGGTCACGACACTGGAGGTTGTTAGAGCAGGAGACGCTGCATGACAGGCCTGACGGGGGCTTCAGGGCCTCACCCTAGATGCCCTGCCGACCGCACATTTGGAGGAGACCGGGGGGAAGGGGGGGAGGGAGGGGGGGGGGTCGCTTTTGATATGGGAGTCACGTGTGTGTCAGATCACTACTTTCTGTCTGTTTTTTTAATGTCTCTCCTTCCTCTCCATCTCATATCTATTTACCAGTATCTGTTTTTTTTTGCCAGGTGAAACCTGGACTTATTTTCACTCGGGTTGACTTTTACGACCTAGTCATGATTGGCTGCCCCAAATTTGAGGTCCGGGCTAGGCTAATACTTCCACTCGCTCGAGCCATTGAGATATAATTGTACTTCCGGCAGTCTTCCGGTTCGGTCTCTATCCTTTTATTACTCTATGGTGTTAACCCAGAGCCAGACTCTGTAACACCACAGTAGTAGGCCTATAACTAACTCATGCGGAGCGCCTCACAACAGCGGCTAATGTTATGAGCTAACTGGAGCTACACAACAAAACACAGTGATTGAACCAAACGCAAACGTAAACGAACACAAACCACTCCCCGGGAGGTTGTATCAGAGAAACACACAAATTAAATAAAATAAAAATACAAATAAAAACCGGGGGACAGATGCACAACGGAGAGCGCTTCTTTCACCTGGCAGTTAATTATGCCATTAAGGGACCAAGAAGTCACAAAGTGACTTTGGTCACTTAATGTTTTTTTGTCTCTTTTTTTCTTCTTCTCCTTCTCCTTCCGCCAAAAATAGCAGTTCTGGCTGAACCGTCGGTTTTCGCGAAATTTGGAGATATGGTAGAGGGCCATGCCAAACGGTGAGGATGCAAAGCCCACAACCATTGGCCAAAGGGTGGCGCTATAGCACTCAATTGAAAATGCAACCTTTGGCCGTAGACGTAGTGTATACCGATTTAGCCGGGTAGCCAGTCGGACACTGGGAGAGGGCATCAACTACCCCCCCCCCCCCCTCCCCCCCTCCGTCACTAGGTTATCACAGTACAGCCTCGTGTCTCTCCCACTGTGCCATGGCACAACATGTTCACAGCTGCCTTTCATCTCTGCCTCGCTGCACGCACGCGCGCACACGCATGCACGCACACGCATGCACACGCACGCACACACAAATACGCTCAGGCTGCGGCGTGTTGTGAGCTTGTACAGTAGGCCTACATTGGCTATTTCTGGTGTGACACACGAAATAAAGAACTGAATATAACTGTTACATTCAGTTAGTAAACTATACGTAATAAACTAATACTTAGTTAGGCCGGCTCACAACGTGTCGTATTTGTGACGCATATAGCTTATAGATCTGTTATTTCTGCATGGTGAATGTCTCCCCAGAATAGGGGGTTCAGGTTACCAGCAATAGAGAGTATGCACGTGACATCACCATCAAACCCGGAAGTTATGTAGGAATGCCTGAGTGGCAAAAACTACTTTCTGGCCTTGACAGCCCATACATCCAAACAGAAAAGTCCTATCTGATTGATTGCATTAAACAACATTAAACAATGTTAAACTCCCTTTGCCTGTTGCTTTGCCACTCGATTTGCCACTCTATGTGTCATTCAATTTAAGCATGCGCATACCCTCTATATACAGTCACTTCCATATGGCTAGCTTTGAACCCAAAGCAACATTCTCTGTTCTATTCAATACGAGGATCAAGACAATATCCTGACTGAGGGGGACTTTCCTCATCCTTTCATCCATATGAAGAAGGGGAAAAAAACATGCAGACCAAGCAAAAAAAAAAATGCTCCATCCATTCAAAGGAACTGTGAGGAGGGGTTTACACAACGGTCTTGTCACTGCGAAGACATCCGCACGAAAGCACATCATGAGACATGGCTTCGGGCCTGTGCGGAATTGGACATTTTCCAATGTGCACCGCAGCAGTATATGTCATCTCCATATTTATTCATGTGTACCGTCCGCGAGACCTGCAAGTGTCCCCGTCGGATCGTCGGCGGGCAGCAAATCCTGGCTGTCACATGTCCTGTGGTGATTTACAATTCCGCCCGTTGTCATCTGTCCTCCGGGCTGACGGGCCTCAGTAGTCGATACTCTGCTCAGTGCTCACACATGGATGCGTTCAGTGGTAGATAACGTACTCAACCAGCGACTCAACTCAACCCCAGTACTTCAGTACGTCAACGTATAGATCTTTGCTGGCCTCTTATCTCCGGAATGAATATTATGAATGAATGCCCTTATTGATCACACAAAAGCATCAGATCCACAATTTTGAAAGGCGGCACAAAGCAACGCGCTTGTCGATCTGCTAATTTGGGAATTTGAATGCTGAGAAGTAACAGTTTTGGACATAATCATGAGTTTTCCTCCGACAGAGACGAGACACAAAGGTGACCACTTTCACCTTTGTGTCCGTATTTTGGGCATGTCGTAGGTATAGGCGAACATTTTTATTAAATCACAAAAATCTAAAACATAAGTATATAGCACATCTTCACTATTTGTCATTATGACAAAGTATTGGGCTGAGGTGGTTAACCACTTCGCCGAAAATAGCAGATCTCCAAACTCATAGAAATGTTTGGCAAAGGAGGGTTAGTGTAGGGAACAAAGAGCAAGACCAGTACAGAGGTAAAGCATGGAGAGTTTAAGTAGTTATACGTCTGTACACCGACACTGAGGTTGGCTGGTGTTACAGTTGGAGGCCATCGATATTGTCCTTTTCTTTTTGCTGAGGTTTGCGTGATCTGCGCAAAAGGACAGTTAACCCATTTTGGGCGGGAACCCCTTTTGGTGTTTTAAACATTATGTTATAATTTAGCTATTGGAAAATAGCAGATCTACAAGCTCATAGCGCGCCACCGAGTGGCGCGCTACGAGCTTGTAGGTCTGCTATTTTTGAAAATATTTATTTCAGAAAACTGGAGGATTTAGAAGGATTTTTTTTAAATTTTGAGGTCAGGCCTAAATGGGTCAAATGATAAGGGACAATATCGGTGGCACCCAACTGTATACGTCTGTGCACCGACACTGAGGTTGGCTGGTGTTATTTCTGCCTGGGATGACAAGGCTGCTGTGTGTTTATAACGGCAGCATGATAGGCCACACTTTAAACGGTGCCAGCAGGTTTTTTAGGGCATTAGGGCTAGCAAGCAGTGTTGTTTTTGGCAGCAAATTTCTATTTTAGTTTTAGTCATAGTCTCTTGAATAGTTTTCATTTAGTTTTAGTCACATTTTAGTCCCCTGGAATGTTTTAGTGTTAGTCTAGTTTTAGTCGACTAAATCTCATAAGATTTTAGTCGACTAAATCGACAATTGATTTAGTCGAACAAAATGTATTTTGGCCTTGATGCCGTCGTAATGATCGGCTGAAAATAGCCGATCTACAAGCTCACAACGCGTCGCAGCGCGACGCGTTGTGAGCTTGTAGATTGGCTATTTCCAGCATGCAACTAATTGTAAAATGACTTGTACTGGATCTCTTGTCCACTAGTCCCTTCCTAACATTTTAGTCTAGTTTTTATTTGTTGTCAAAATTGTCAGTATATTTAGTCTTAGTTTTAGTCATCATAGCTTAGTTTTCATTTAGTTTCCATGTAGTTTCCGTCAGTGAAAAAAGGTAGTCGACGAACATTTTTCGCCTTGGTTTTAGTCGACAAAAACAACACTGCTAGCAAGTTAATCATAGCCTGCACCTTGTTGTGTCCATGCCACCGAGCACGTCATACACAAACAGAGATAATTAGGGGCTCGCCGGGGCTCAAGTGAAGGTGATTGTATACTGTGCAAGTGATGTTGCAGCAGTTTGTCCGATTATTACAAGAGACCTATAGGTGTGTGGGTGGTAGTTATACTGGTAAACGCTCGGTGGGGCACTGGGCACAGGCAGCTCATGTACGCCAACGCCCACGGAACCACCAGTCTGATGCAGAGCAGCCCCTCCTCCTCCCCCTGCCCAGAAGAGAGCAACAAACAACACTTTAGGACGGGCCATGGTGCAATTACCAGTCATCTGTGGTTCTACTGAGATGAGTAAGACCCGAGCAGAGAAAAATAACCAAATGTGGTTCGCTGTGTGCGTGCGTGCACGTATCATGAGGAGCTTGACTAAGACTGAGGGTGAACATGTGTTTTGTGTTGGTGGGTGGTTGAATAGGGATAGAGCTCGTTCATTTTTGTCAGGTGAAACCACCTGACTAATGAAAGCTCATGACAACTAGACGACCTGTTCTAGCCCTAGTCATACTGACGGCCTAACCTGGTTGGCTCCCCTGGCCAATGGGACACCAAGCATTTATTTCTTGGCACCAGTTTATTTTTAAAGCTATTGATGGGAAGCTACCACCCTACATCATGTTGCTGTTAAACTGGAAAATAAATACTCGTCAGACCCGTTCAAGTGAATGGCTTACACTAGAGGTCCCATCTGTGCAGTCTGAACTGGGAAAATCTGTTTTCTGCTTCGATGCCCCTACTACATGGAAGACTCTACAGCAAACACTGAAAATTGGTATCCCAATATCATATGGTCAATTTAATAACCTGCTTCTGAACCTCCCTGCCTCAATATGTAACTGTTTTTAACTTGTGTTTTGTTTCACTGTCTGTATATTATGTCTCTATGCCTTACGTTAGGGCAGCGGTGGCCGAACGGTTTGCGGAGCAGTCTTGATACCGGAAGGTCGCCAGTTCGAATCCCCGGACCGGCACGTTAAAATTACCACCGCTGAAGTGCCCTTGAGCAAGGCATTGAACCCCTACCATGAAATGTTCTATGAGCAGGGTGTGGCTGTAAACAAGCATCTCGAGCTTAGTCCACTTCCCTGGGTAAACAAAGAACTTTGCTTTACTTTGCTTACGTGAAGATTTGATTTGTGTTTTATATCTGTCTTAAATTGTTTTATATATGTGATCTCGTCAGCATTGCAAATGAGGGGGAACCTCAATGCTCTTTTCGAGAATAAATAAAGGTTTCAATCAATTTCGAGGCCTTTGTGTTTCAGCAAAACTCGGAATTTAATATTCTGTAGACGTGAACCTTTGTCATTTTTGCAAGATTAAACATGTCTTTTGATGTCACAGAGGTACTGAGAACATTAAGGCACATGAACAGAAACTCAGATGCAGCTCTCCCAGGGTGACGCGCGAGACTCGTATGATCTTAAACGCTTTCCATGCATGTATCAGAGACACAAGTGAAGGAGATAAGCAGGGAGGAGGAGGAGGAGGAGGAGGAGGACGAGGTGGAGGAGAGGAAAACAACATGCTTTTCACTTGATTCACTGATTCACTGACGGCAAGCACTCGTAGGTGACACCGTTAGTTTGAGAGATGCACAGATGCATATCCAGGCCTTTCATGTCATGCCTGTGAAGAAAAAAAACACGTCCTCTGCGTATCCGTTAGGTTGATGCCAAGCTTAAGGAGGGAGATGGGGAAATGCTCTATTTATACACCCAGCCAAAACAAGGTTTTTGAAGTGAAAGCCCTACGGAGAGTAAAATAAATTAATAAGAATAAACAAATTGTCACACCGATATGCTTATATCATTAAAAAGCTGCAAACTATGGTTCATAAACCAACAATTTCCACTGCACAATAAAAGATCTGCCATTTTAAATGACAGACATCATAAAGCTTAATCTGTAAAGTGGAAGTTCTATGCACTGAATAAGGAGCCAGGATTTCAAATGTGCATTTCTACATGAAAGACTATCCCAGCTTTGAGCTTATAAAAAATACATTTAATCTTAAAATATCATGGTCATATTATCCATAATGTCCATGTTGTCACATACTGTACGTATACTGTATGTATTTTACATTAATAGCCTTTTATCTTTATGTCTCTCTCTCACAGACTTTGTCAACACCCCATTACATTTGTATACTCTCTGATTCTGGCCTCTGTGATCTGGCAATTAATGTACTGTCGTGTCGGTATTGTAGTCTGCATTGCAGACACATTACAACTTTATTGTGAAATTGTGTGTGAGTTAGCATACCAATATGTGTGCATGTGTTTATGTGTGTGCAAAAGTGGGTATCAATGTTCAATCATGGTGGAAGCGTATGTACATGCAAATAACCTTTATGGACGGATTATATCCCAGACATAACACAAGGCATATAGAAAAGAGCAAATGTCTATAATCCCATTGCTAAGCTGTGTGCACATGTGCCAATGCTATAAATGCATCGTCTTGGAACAGCAAAGTAATTAAGGCCAAGCGCAACCACGACCACCCAGTTTCCAAATGAAATTCCCTCACAGGCAACTGGGAACCAAAGCAAGGCCAGCCCCAACAACGGTGCCATATATAACAGAGTGTTGCCTTTTTTGTCGTGGCAGCCGTTTACGGCCCATATTCACATGGCTATATTTAGATGTATGGTCTCCTGTTTGCCGGAGAGGATCTTGCCTGCTGCGTGAGAGTGGGCGGGATACAGTACATGTGTGAGTGCCCCCCTCTACCCCCCACCTGCACTTCCTGGTGTGAACCAAATCAAAACTGGAGCACTGAGAAGATGTGATGGACGACGGCTCCCCAGAGTAAGAGAATGCTGCAGGTTGCCAGTTATTTTGTATTTTTTTTTAAAGATATTTTCGGCTTTTTCTGCCTGTATTGATAGGTTGAAAGTGTGGAATCGTAAATATAGTCCATATGGCCATAATGCTATATTCTGTCAATAATATTAGACTACACTTTGGTCTCTGTGTTAATTTGATGCAGGTTAAGTGGAGACGTATTGTCTGGTCAGAATAGTTTGGAGTCTGAGAGCAAACACCTCAGAGGTTCTCATGAAGTACCCTGTGGCTAAAGCCTTTTGTTCTATACTGTTTGAAGTCACAGGTGTGAATCAAAACACACAGGGGGACAGCCATCTGCTAACCAAAAGGCCATCTGTTGATCTGTATGTTAATTTAACTCCACCCTTCCTGAATTCAACTCTGTCTATGTAAAAGTATATCATGTCAATTGTCAAATGTGAAAATCAGTTCAGTGTTAGCTGGCTCAGTGGTCAGTCTGCTGGGAGCTCCCGCGGGTCAGGGCCGCGGGACGCTCTCTCCCTCTGTCTTTGATTGAATAAATGGTCAACATGGATCTTCAGTTCATCTCTCTGTCTGCGTTTCTCCGATCCGATCCGATGCTTTTTGACGAGGTTTTTCACTACTCTACAAGTTTGCTTTAGCCTAGTTCATCTCTCTAGAGTTTACTACGGTTTAGTGAGTTTTAGGTGTGAAAATACACCACATGATGGTGCCGACCCGGTCGTGTTGATGCATTTTTTTGCGTCAGGCGAAAGGAGGCACATAGATGGATGCCTTGGAAACCCGGTCCTGTTGGTTGGGAGTTGATTTTCCTAGCCACAAGATACCACATGATGTTGCCCTGAAACCCGGTGTCTTTGGTGCATCCAGTGCCAGGCAGCAGAGGGCCGGCGGGGACTTTTTGGATATTTCAGTCTAATTTTGGCGGTTGGAGGTTGGTTTGATTTTTCGGCGACACGGCGTTCGTCTACAGCGGGAAGAAGTGGTCTTCTCTTCGGCGAGGATGGAAGACGGCGTCGCAAACAGTGCGCTCCGGATCTCTGACGGACGGCGGGTGCAGGCCTGGACAGGAGTGGGGCAGCCCTCTGCAGCGCGTCGGCGGGGACCATGCTTCTCTTCAGGACTCGGCGGGGAGCAGCGAGTCTCCGAGGCAATCGATCTTCACGGCCTTCACCAAGCAGCGGACCGGGGGTTCATCAGCGGTCCATGCACCGGGGGAAGGGAGCGATCAGCGCTTGTTTCGTTTCATCAGCGGGGGTGGTCACGGACGAACGGCGACCACGGGTTCATTTCATTCTTCAGAAACAGCGGATCTGCAAGCTCGTTTTGCGGCGTTTCTTTTTTTCGATGAGGCCTGTAGCTACACGTGCGTTCATGTTTTTCTTTCCAGTCATTTATGTGATATTTTATATTCATATAATGTCTGGAGGGGGGAGTATGGTGCTGTGTTGGATGGGACAATGGAAGCGGAGCGGCGGTGCGAGAGAACAGCAACTTTCATGCAGCTTCTGTTTGACCAAGCATGGCTGAAACACATGAGGTGAGAACAATGAAAAGTGCGACATTATAAGAAGTTTATTAATAACGGATGGAGAGATTCAATAGTCTTTATCTGTATTCAAAAAGTGTGTCTAAATGTGAGTCTATTCAGCGTATATGTAGGCATACGTTGATGTTTGTGTGTTTTGTCGAATTTAAATTAGTTAAGAAGTTGATTCAAGAAATAGAGTCTATGGGGTAATTTGGAGAATGTTTAAATAATTTTAGCTTTATTGAGATTAATTGATGCTCTGTGTCAGACGAACGAGATCCCGGTGCCCCTCTCATACGCTTCAGTATAAAATCGTCTTAGAATTAGTAGAGCTGATTATTCTTTTCTCGTGTTAAATTTAGTTTACGATAATGTCAACTAGAGGCAGTTAGGGTGCCACGACGTGCAAGATTTCTTTTGTTATTATTGAGAGAACTTTTGCCTTTAAACGTGAGGGAGTTAGCGTTCATCAAGTAGTTACTTGAAAAGTTAGGGTCAGGATAAGTAACGTAACCCGATAGTACCCTGGTTAAGTTGAACTGTGACTTGTTAGTCTGAAGCAGGAGGTGGCCTCTGGCTAGGATCGTATTGGCATCGGATCTTATTTTGCCCCACTCCTTCCCCGCATCGCGCTTACCAAGCCTTTGAAGGAGTAGTTTCAAAATATAAATGAATTTATCGAACATGTCCGAAAAACTTATTTGAAAATGAAGGTTATGGCTATGTTTTACTCTTAATATCATATTAAACTGGGTGTTTAGTTATTAAGATTGAAGGCCAATAATTATTCCAACAAAGTGGGAGTTTCAAAGTGAAACAAAGGGGTTAAGACGAAAGTGTTGTGATTTTAATGTCAGTATATGTTTAAAGTTTCATTTCTATCATATCGATAAGGTTATGTGAAATTCGTTTAAAAAGTGATTTGAAGTTACAGACAGGGTATTGTGAGTGTTTTAATGTGTCGAAAAGTGATGCTAGGTGTACATTGATGAAATTGTGGTTATGTAGAAGAAGAATCATTTAGAAGAACGTAAACATGTAATTTGAACCAGTTGTAATCATTTTGGGAACTTTGTGTAATGTTGTCATTTGTTGTTGTTTTTCGAGATGTTCGATAGGCTATGTGGAGTAAAAGGGGGGTGTACTACAGTTGAATATGGACTATATGTATTTTTTATATATGCCAATCTTGTGATTGTCATAAGGGGGGAGTGTGGAATCGTAAATATAGTCCATATGGCCATAATGCTATATTCTGTCAATAATATTAGACTACACTTTGGTCTCTGTGTTAATTTGATGCAGGTTAAGTGGAGACGTATTGTCTGGTCAGAATAGTTTGGAGTCTGAGAGCAAACACCTCAGAGGTTCTCATGAAGTACCCTGTGGCTAAAGCCTTTTGTTCTATACTGTTTGAAGTCACAGGTGTGAATCAAAACACACAGGGGGACAGCCATCTGCTAACCAAAAGGCCATCTGTTGATCTGTATGTTAATTTAACTCCACCCTTCCTGAATTCAACTCTGTCTATGTAAAAGTATATCATGTCAATTGTCAAATGTGAAAATCAGTTCAGTGTTAGCTGGCTCAGTGGTCAGTCTGCTGGGAGCTCCCGCGGGTCAGGGCCGCGGGACGCTCTCTCCCTCTGTCTTTGATTGAATAAATGGTCAACATGGATCTTCAGTTCATCTCTCTGTCTGCGTTTCTCCGATCCGATCCGATGCTTTTTGACGAGGTTTTTCACTACTCTACAAGTTTGCTTTAGCCTAGTTCATCTCTCTAGAGTTTACTACGGTTTAGTGAGTTTTAGGTGTGAAAATACACCACATGATGGTGCCGACCCGGTCGTGTTGATGCATTTTTTTGCGTCAGGCGAAAGGAGGCACATAGATGGATGCCTTGGAAACCCGGTCCTGTTGGTTGGGAGTTGATTTTCCTAGCCACAAGATACCACAAAAGTAAACTGACAGGAAATGGGGAGAGAGATGACACGCGGCAAAGGCCGTCGGGATCGGGAGTCGAACCCGCGGCACGCCGTCAGGCTGGCTTAGCAGCCTAGTAGGGCGCCATTTTCGTCACCGCTAAACCCCATATCCCTAATTTCTTTGCCCTTTTTTACTATTTTGCAAAACATTTTTGAATAGTTCAAATGGCCAGTCTACAAGATCACAACGTGTCAATGTAGATTGGCTGGTTGAACTATTCAAAAATGTTTTTCAAAATAGTAAAAAAAAGGCAAAGAGGTTTAGGGATAAGGGGTTTAGCGGTAACGAAAATGGAGTCCATATGTGCCCAGACGGTTGAGCTAACCGTCCGGGCCAGTTATTTATTTCAATGGATCTCAAAGTGGGATCCAGGAACCCCCATAGGTCATATAGATGGGGTTTCCTAAATGAGTTAAAATCTCTTTTCTTGTTTAACCATGTTGAACCACTTTTACCCTAATCTACAAGCTCAATGTGACACGTGAGCTTGTAGGTTGGCTATTTTAAAACCTTTTTGGAAAATATTGAAAATTGTGCCAAATTTTGAAACATCAAATCAGTTTCGGGGTCTTGACATGGAAATGTTTGAGAACCACTGATTTACAGGTTTTTCTAACTGCATGTGTTTGGTTCACTCTCCAACCAGAGCTGCTGGTTTTGATTCATACTCTGCAGATGTTCTGCTTACTGTGGCCAGAGCCCCCCACCCATTGCCAAAAGAGGCAATGGGTGGGTGGGTGCCGCGCCGGAAAATCTGAGTGATCTCCCGGGCCACCATCTGTGTTGACAGGCCTCGTCTGTCTGTGACCATCTCTCCTGCACCTCCTCTCTCGTCAACCTCTCCATCCTGCAGCCTGAGCCCTGACATATGGCCTCATCTGATGAAACCCACAGCAAACGCACAGAGGAGGAGGTGAAGATGAGGAGGAGGAGGAGGAGGAGGAGGAAGGAGCACAGAAGGCAGAGGAGGAGGGAAGGAAGGGCAAGCAAGATAAAGATGGAGATGGAGACAGAGAGAGGAAGGGAAAAGGTTTCAAAGAAGGGAGGGGGAATGTCATCAGTCTATAAATGCACGGATGGTGTGTGCATGCGTGCGTGCGTGCGTGCGTGCGTGCGTGCGTGTGTGCGTGATACTGTATGATGCGTGACTCACGTCCCTGGTCCCCTGTATTGCATGGTTATCCTGAGAACAGATATGTGACCTCTCTGACCCTGTCTCCAGTCACACAACATCCCTTCACATCAAATCACCCTTTTCCATCACTCGTCTTCAAAGATCCCCACAACGCCCACGGCATAGCGCATCACCCTGCAGGATCCCGTCACAGGCGATGCAGTGAGCCCGGAGAGTTTTGTCCTTGGAAGGTTGGAGTTGGGGAAGTGATGCAATCCTTCCCTCTGTTTCACCTACATGGACAACGAATGGGTGTGTAGTGTGTACAGTAGCTGGTTAACTCCACCCTTGGAGTTACCAAAAGGTAACCAATATTATGACGGCTTGGCAGTGAGAATGCATTGCGGTGTCACTGTTGATTTCGTCGACTAATAATACTATGGTGAAATATGCTCACCGACTACCTTTTTTCACTGACGAAAACTAAATGGAAACTAAATAAAAATTAAGACTAAAACGAAGACTATATATTGACAATTTCGTCAACAAATTAAAACTATAGACTAAAATGTTAGGAAGGGACTAGTGGACAACTGTAGATTTAGTCAACTAAAATCGTACGATATTTAGTCGACAAAAATTAGACTAACACTAAAACATTTCAGATGAATATAGTACGACTAAAAAACTAAATTAAGTTTTAATCCAAAAACTAAAATCTAAATTGTTCTGCCAAAAACAACACTGATTGGTGTGAAACATACTTGGCCCATGCAATACCACCCCAACAACTACAATGGCACTGACACGATGTTTATTTGTTGAATTTACTATTTATTTATTTGCCCATCGTCGCAGGGATGCGGGCATCCATGGGGTTTCTCTCCTTCCGTTGCTCTATACTGGCTTATAATTAATTCATACATGGAGAGCAGAGAGCATTATGACGTTTCCCCACAGCCCCCCTCCCACCACCCACCACCCACCCACGCCACCAAACCCTATTACCCCCATCGTTCTATTGAGAGAAAACACGGCTGGGATCAGGGGGTGGGGGTGGGGTTGGGACACTTTCATCATGTAGTCAATATTTTTTTCCAGTTTTTCCTCTACTCTCTAATCTTCTTTGTGTCTGTAGATTACAATGTGTCCCTAAAACATTTTTTTGCATCACAGGGACAATATAGTGAGAGACAGCGAGGTGAAAATTGCTGGATATTGTTGCAGAAGGATGAGAAGTCAGAGCTGTTCCGGCGTCTTCTCCTTCTTCTCTAGATATATCAGGTTTTCAATGCGCCGAGGTGAATTCATTAACACATTGATTTCCTCGTCAGATCAAGTTATTAAAGTAGATAAACCCTTCATTCATTGATTATGAGGGCATTACTCTCGCAGTGTTTTGCATTCATAGTCATATTCCCTTCACTGCATTTAGGCCTCCACTGTTTCCATTACCTTAGAAAAATATTTGACTCAGAAGTTGTCGATTATTTTCAATCAATGAACAGAGCACGTCCTTTGGATACAGTATTGCCATGTTTATTAATTATCACAAAGAAGTATACAATTGGTAGGCCACAGGCAGCAGCATGTGAGCTAGAACTGCCTGCCAGTGATAATAATTGTCCGGCACATTATTTTTGAGTGGTGCAACCACTCCAAGGAACAGCAATGTCCGTGTCCGTGTGACACCTATGTGACTCGTGTTAACCTATGTTTGTGTGTGACTCATGTGTGACTCATGAGTACCAGTAGGGGCGCTGTCGTGCCAGAAACAGAGAGAGAAAAATATAAAGTCCAACAGTCCCACATAGCCTATAGGATATGGGGACAGCAATGGCTTTGCATTGATTAAACTTAGAAGGCACAGTTCTATTTCCATTCTTTGAATGTTATGTTGTCACTGTCAACCTTTCTCTTTAAAACTTTGGACGAAAGACTTTTCTCAAAGAGCTCTTATTTGAAAGGAGTACTGTCTCTGCCTCCGGATGACATGTTTTGATGAGCTAAATAGTGCCACATCCAAGGATGGGGCCTGCATAGAATGATTACACACGCAATACTGTATGCACCTTTGATTACACATGCATTTCAATCAGTAGTTATATTATACGACACATCTTTTACCAGCATTGATTATCACTCTGCCACCATCACTGGGAAGGATCAACATGGCCAATATTGATGACATCAGGGATCTCCATATATGGGCTTGACTGCGACAGCAGGTCGCATTTAGTATGACACCAGGGTCTCCATATCTCCATCCCTGATGATGTCACATGATGTCACGAGACCTGGGCACCATCCCCCCCAGGTACCTTCGGTCGCAATGATGTCTTGATGTCATAAGTATGATGTCAGTCTTGCCTAAAATCTGAAGTTGGTGACGTACATAAACCTACGATCTGTGCATCGGAAATTATACATTCGGAACTTAACAATTTTTTTATTTAGGCATTGAGCTCCTTGGCCTGCAAGAAAGCGAGTGGTTTGCAAGATTACCCGTGTAGGGACACGACATTGGTTAAGGACATACAATACCTTTGTTTCTCCACTCCACTCCACAAGCAAATAAGCCCTGGAGCCATAGGTCTCAGTCAAATACAAATCAGGATTTGAGGTCGGAGTGTGACATCCATCCAGAATCATGCGTTTCTTCCGCCACCGGTGTATGTCCCACCTGAAACTTGTTCTCTTGGGAGCGACATTGTTTATAGTGGCACTAGTGTTTCTCCAGAGGCGTGTGGAACGAGAGCAGACCAAGAAAAGTTGCCCCTTTGGGTTTTACACCCAGGATGAGCTGACGCCCGCACTGGAGAGGCCACCTCAGGACCCGCAGAGCCCTGGGGCCGGTGGCAAGGCCTTTCACAAGGAACACATGACCCCAGAGGAGTTAGTGGCGAAAGAGCAAGGCCAGACCAAACACTGCTTCAACCAGTTTGCCAGTGATCACATCTCCCTGAGCCGCAACCTTGGTGATGACACCCGGGCTCCAGAGTGTGTGAAGCAAAAGTTCTGTTATCCTTTACCAACCACCAGTGTAATTATTGTCTTTCACAACGAGGCCTGGTCCACCCTACTCAGGACAGTCTTCAGTGTCCTGCATACATCCCCTGCTGCCTTCCTTACCGAGATCATTCTTGTGGATGATGCAAGCGATGCCAAGCACCTTAAGAGGCCCTTAGAAGATTTCATTCGCCAGCTTAAGATTGTCCGCGTGGTGAGACAGACAGAGAGGAAAGGCCTCATTTCAGCCAGGCTGCTGGGGGTCAGTGTGGCCCGGGGTCAAGTCCTCACCTTCCTAGATTCACACTGTGAGTGTTTCCATGGCTGGCTGGAGCCCCTGCTGGCTCGAATCAAGGAAGAGCCCACTGCAGTAGTCAGTCCAGAAATCCCCAGCATAGACCAACACACATTCGAATTAAAAAAGCCTGGGGTCAATGGCCTTGCCAACCGTGGCAACGTTGACTGGAGTCTGACCTTTGGCTGGGAGATGATCCCTGATGACAAGAAACACAAGGATAAAACCTACCCCATCAAAACACCTGCCTTCGCCGGTGGACTCTTCGCCATCTCCAAGAAGTATTTTGAGCACATTGGAACCTATGACGACCAGATGGAGATCTGGGGTGGTGAGAATGTGGAGATGGCATTTAGGGTGTGGCAGTGTGGGGGTCAGTTAGAGATCATTCCTTGTTCTGTAGTGGGCCATGTCTACCGCGCCAAGAGCCCCCACACTTTCCCTAAGGGCACAAAGGTCGTCGCTCGCAACCAGGTGCGGCTGGCCGAGGTCTGGATGGATGACTATAAGAATATCTTCTACCGTCGTAACAGAGTTGCTGCCAAGATGGCCAGAGAAAACGAGTTTGGCGACATCTCTGAACGGGTGAAACTGAGAGAGAGGTTGCAGTGTAATAACTTCACCTGGTACCTCAACAATGTTTACCCAGAAGCCTTTGTTCCAGAACTTTCTCCCGTTAAATTTGGAGCGATTGAGAACTTGGGATCCAAAACCTGCTTGGATGTGGGCGAGGGCAATCAGGGAGACAAACCATTGATCATGTACCACTGTCACGGCAAGGGAGAAAACCAGTACTTTGAATACACGTCTCACAAGGAGCTGCGTCACGACATTAGGATGCCGTTGTGTCTGCATGCGACACACGAGCCCAAGCAGGTGACGATCGAGCTCTGCCAGCGGAAGGGAATGGGTACCAGTTTGGCACCACAACAGGAGTGGGTCTTTACAGAGGGGCTTCTGAAGAACCCCAGCAGTGGAAGATGTTTACAGCTGAAAGGAGGCCAGATTCAGATGGACAACTGTAATATTGCAGACCTGAACCAGCACTGGTCCTTCAGATGACCAGTCTTCCAAACCATGGACCAACAGCTCATTGTTCCCCTCAGTCTAAGAGTCCAAGTCTATAAGTCTTAGACAATTTAGAGTCTATGGGCAGTATTATGCGTGTCTTAAGTACCAGGTCTTATTACTTAACTTAAGACCTGATCAATGCCATTTGGCTATTCTGAGTGGCCAAACAGCATTGACCACGCCTCCAGGTCTTACGTTAAGTCATAAGACCTGGTACTTAAGACACGCATAATACTGCCCTATAAGTCTTAGGGTTCTTTAAACTTTAAAGCGTATTAGCCATGGAACGCCATTTTTGAGGGGCGCTACCCCCTCCTATGCCCAGCTTTGTGTGTCTGTACCACGGAAATGATTTGATTGGCTGAGCACGGAATGTGATGCATGATGATGTAGGATGAGAACGCCCCTCACTTCACAAAAGTGTGATTTTCTTTTGATATCCCGGACCCCAGTCTATACTGTAAAATCATGTGCAGGGGTAGCACATAACTTAAAAAGAAATGTTCTGTGGAAGTATTCTTGAGGGGCTATGTCCAGCTTTGAGGGTTTGTGCAACACAAACATTGAATGCCATTGTCAATGAATGGCCCAGTTTTGAGTGTTTGTGTAAACACAAACATTGCGTAAACACAAACATTGAAGACGAAGGTGAGGACGCTAATTGTGATTGGCCAGAATGAGATGATGTATTATGATGTATGATGATAAGAGCGCCCCTCACTTCACACAGGTGTGATTTATTTGTCTTTCCTCCACATAGAAATGTTATCAGGCCTGGGCCATGGCTCAGTGGTCCAGGCACCTTGGCTGGTAATCCAGTCTGGCAGTGTGCCGCGAGTTCGACTCCCGATCCCAACAGCCTTTACTGCATGTCTTCCCCCCATCTCTCTCCCCATTTCCTGTCAGCCTACTGTCTGTCCCTCCATAAAAAATATAAAATAAAGGCGAAAGCCACAAAATAAAAACATTAAAAAATAATAATAATAATAATAAATGTTATCAATATCACATTTAACATTTACCTGGCTGGATGCTTTGTCTTACAGGTTTGAACAGGTGTGAACCTCGCACTCAGGTGAACCTCGTTAGGACCAAACCAGACCACGAATGCAGCATTCACTAGAATGCACATGCCCCTCGATCTTTCCATGCCATACCCGAGGGCATGCAGCATTCAGTCTCCTGAACTTGAACACAGCATTTTGCGTTGAACAATTTTGTTTAGAAATCCATGTCGTACACTGCATCTCCACTAGCTAAAGAGTGCTGGGTTGCGCCCGGAAAATAGCTGATCTATACAAGCGCGACGCGTAACATGCCCTCTTACGGGATTTCGGCCCCAGCCTCTATAACACTCTCTGCACGTCCCTGGGTAGGAGTAGGACCATAGACAATATTAATGCCTGGCATTTAGTGGCTGCATGCAGCGCACATGCCTCACACACAGGGCCGGATTAACACCTCTGAGGGCCCCTGGGCACTGAAGCTCGAAGGGCCCCCCTTCACGCGCGCGCAACATTTTTGCTGTTTTGGGGCAGTTTTATGCCGTTATATTGGCCTATTTCTGGTCGCCTACCCCAGAGTGACAGCCAATCTAGCACATTGTTGCTGCTTTACACACAATTGCACTTTTCAGCTGCCCTTCTCACCAACAAAAGTACGAGTGACTCGTACTTTCTACTTTCTTGCTTTTGCTGTGGAACACCATTCAGTTCTTGGAACCCCCCTCTGTGCGCTCATGTATTTTTCATAAAATTGTACCAGTAGAAGAGTAGAGGGTGTGCGACGTGTGCGTGCGTGTGTGAGTGCGTGCGTGCGTCCTTGCTTTCATCTCTCCTAGTTTCAAGCAGCCTCTGTCTGCTTAAAATGTAGTAGTAATTTAATAGTATTATAATTTTATGTATTCCACAGTAAAAAGATATTTACATACAGCTGGCAGCATAGTCTGGTTGGTTCTTTTACCCAACTAAACATTGGAAGTTTCTGTACTGTCAAAGTCCCATTGCTTTGAGCAAGACATTTGAAACATTGAAACATCACTATTACAGCCCTATACATTTCACCTCACTTTTGCCTGCCTGCAGAGCTTTTGAAATGACGTCATATATAGCAGCCTTAAGTCTATAACGTTTGTTTAGAGCACTTAAAAAAATCTAATGTCAGCCAAGTCTATGGACTTTTAGTGTCTGTTTAGGGCAACGTGAGATGCATGTGGTCAATGTAAATACATCTTGTGACTGATGTGACATTCATGTCAGGCTATAGTGGCAGTAAATCTGCAATGAATGAAAGTGACTCCGCCTCATATCAACATTACCAGGCGCCCCTCACTTCACACAAGTGTGATTTTTTTCTCCTCTACGCAGGGTCAGAATTATGACACGGGCCTAATCACCAATTCATATGGTGTGGTATGGGCCAGTGGTTCCCAAAGTGGGGTCCGGGGACCCCAGGGGTCCCTGAGGCTGTTCCAGGGGGTCCCCAGCTAAATGATACTTTGGAACCAAATGGACCATTACGGGTCTGTAACTCAGAGAGTGTACAAATGGAACCAAATGGACCCTAACAGGTCCATTTGGTTCCATTTGTACACTGTCAGAGTTAAAATAATATTGATTTTACAATATACATATACTATCCCAGAGATAGAAATGCCATTAAATGGGGGGTCCGTAGACTAATGCATGTCAAACTGGGGGTCCTTGAAATTAAACAGGTTGAAAATCTCTGCTAGAGCCGTAAAAAAATCTCTTATGGGGGTCCCTGGCATATCTCTCTTATGGGGGTCCCTGGCATATCTCTTTACTGAGTAAAGACTCAGTAAAGATGAGTTCACATAGTTCCTTCTCACGGCCCACCATATTTCCGAATTTCGTGAAAAACTATAGCACAGAACTGCAAGAACTCCCAAAATGTAATTTTCACGCAAACATTAAGGGGCCTATACGCCCTTTGGGATTGATCCCTTAATAATAAAATAATAATTGTAACTATTTTCTCCATCTCCAGCAGTATTTAAGGTGCTATATGCTAGATTGATTCTAATGAAACTTCCTGAATGGAGCCAAAACTGAATTGCATGGCATTTGGAAAATATATAATAAGTATAGGCCTAAATCATATAAATACAAATATACACTTCTATATATAGAAGTGTATATTTGTACCGTACGTCTCTAAATGTTACGATGAATTGAAATACACGTCTAGGCTATAATATTCCCTCCTCTCATCTCGAGGCAAAGCAAAGCGTCATTATTTATGACGACTGACAGGAGATGTGGTGTTACGTCACAGTCAACTACAAATCCCAGAATGCGTTGCGGCACTGAGTGTCTGTGTGTGTATCTGTGATGTGTATGCGTGTGTGTGTGTGTGTTGCGCTCTGCTACGCACAGCCGAGCAGCGCTTTTCTCCCCCTGTAAAGCTAAACAATGACTACTACTACTACCACCACCACACCACCGCAGATACGGAGGAACGGAATTCAATAGAATGCGTTTCACGGCACCAACGAACCACTTAACCACCGTGAAACATGTGGATACCTACCGAAAACGAGAAATACGGCGTCGGTGAGTTCTATGTGCCCGTTTTTACGCGTTAAAGCTGTGCTCCTCTCCGCGGCGAGTGTGTTTGTATGGATGGGAAATGTACAGTATAGCTGTTCCAAAAGGACAGGAGCGTGCACATCATTGTTATTGAGCGATATTAGGCTATTGTCTGTTAAGGTCACGCAGGTCTAAGGTTTTTGTTATTAATGTATTGTTGTAGCCTATCATGTTTTTTAAAATCAGCACATGGATATGAAGCTTGGATTTAATCTGGTATGATCCCACATTGCATAGGTCTCTCTCTCTCTCTCTCTCTCTCTCTCTCTCTCATTGAACACGTTTTAATTTCTGCACCCTGAATTGCACCCCTATTATAAATATTGTGCGCTCCGTGCGCCCAGCCAGGCTCTTTGGCATTTTGTAGTGGTGTGTGTGTGACTGATAAAGAAAAACAAAACCTCTCACCTTCAGTGATCAGTGTCTGTCAGGGGTAACAACAACAACATGGTCTATGATGCACGTTCTCTGTGCTTTAATTCTTTGAAAGAAAAGATCATCGTAGAAATCATAGGATATATCAGACGAATCAGAGTTGTTATGGAAATAAGACATTGTTTTGTTTTTCTTTCGTTATTTGTGTGAGGATAGCCTATAGTATAGACCTAGTGGTTGTATCTCCCGGGGGTGGTCTGGTGGAGATGAGTGTTCTACCCCGCATTGTTTCCAGTCGTATATGGCTGTAGATGTAAACGGCCAAGTGAGACAAACAATGACAACGACGCGAGCCAAACGCGTGGAATACAGTTCTTTGGTAGAGATTCCTCAGTGCGTTCCTCTCCACCAGCAAAAAATAAACTCATTGAGTTGCGACCACAGAGGGGCGGCTTTAATGTCTCATATAGCCTATTCCCTAGAGATGAGAGTCTCTCTCTCTCTCTCTCTCTCTCTCTCTCTCTCTCTCTCTCAATTGATTGATTGATTGAAGTCTTTATTAACAGATTGGAGAATTACAGTACATTTCAAGCACAACTCGATACAACACTGTTAACTGTGGACGACACACGACACCATAAAGAATTACACTTATTTACAATAGGGTCCACCATGTTCAATTCATCATAACATTTAGAGGGTATACAAATATACACTTTAATAGCCAAAAACAGGAAATCGTCATAGAGGAGGTAAAAAGGGAGGAAAAAAACATACAGTGAGGGGAAAAGGGGGTGGGTGGGGGATTCAGAATTCAATTCAAATTAGCTTTATTGGCATGACAAACCGTATGTTTACATTGCCAAACAAAGCAAGTGTCAAATAAAAATATAAAACTGACATGATGTAGGCTACAAATATCCCATATCTCTCTAGCTGTCTCTCTCTGATGCTCCCTATCCAATCCCTGACACGCTCTGATACCACCCTGCATACTTCTCGTTTCTCTGCTGCTGAGAAAATATCTGTCAGGGTAGTGACGCAAGCGCCTGTAAATATTGTTTACTATCCATAACTGTGGGCCACTACCTCACCACCGTGACCAGAGGGACTGAAACACTCACTGTAAAGTCCTGTGTGTACTACTGTTAATTTATCTCTGAAAGTGTACAAATGAAATCATCAAATGGACCCATAAAGGGTCCCCTTAAGTCCTCCTCACCGAGGACTTTGCTGTGCGCTGAACCAGAATTGAGCCTCTGGCCCCTGTTCTGTGTCACAATTCTTCTGACTTCTGCTCGGCTTCTGGTTTGGCCAATTTATTTCCCCCTGCAATGGCTTGTTTCCCTTCCCCATGTCAAGTTCAGTGCTAAAACCCAACCTCCGATCTGGTTAAATAACTTGTTATTTTAATAATACAAGAGCTTATACTATAGAGACGAGCCTATAAGATACAATTCGGGTGAGGTCCATCGCGTCAAAGTTCACTTTGCAATGCAAAATGATTAAGTCACTTTATCCCTTTTCTCAATGAGAACAATAAGACCCTAAATTGGCTGTGATTTAGAGGGTTGTGACATTCAACCTCATCACCTGACCTGGCAGTACAGAGGAAGCCTGCTTCTTGTGCAATTCAGGCTGCAGGAGACACACACACACACACACACACACACACACACACACACACACACACACACACACACACACACACAAGTAACTGATTTAGGAAGTCATTTTTGGATGGATGGGGCTTTGAGTGTCTGAGTGATAGGTGTATAGCGTCCTTATTCTGGGGCAAACATTTGTTGAAGATATTTGGTGTTGGTGAATATATTTGGTGTGTAGACTGTAGAGGGGGGGGGGGGGGGGAAAGGGCCAAGTATATAGAGCCCCAGTCAACAAGACAAGTTCAAACCCCTCGCTTTGAGAGATTCAACATCTGTCATGACTCGTGATCATACATACATTCTCTGAATCTCAAGGAGTGGCACACTCCTCACTCCTTCCATCGCCTCATGCGTTTGTTTAGTTTTTGTTAAAAATGTCCCCACAATTTAGTCATTTTCCCTCTCACTGCCAACCCACATCATGGCTATCCTGTCGATGGTATACATGTATACCTCTCTGATACACAGAGTCACCAGCCTCTTCTTTTCAGCTGGCAGGGAGGAGTTTCACCATGGGGAACGTAACACGTGCTGAGGAACACTCGAGTCTTCCCCTCCCCGCTGAACAGGGCAACCAGTAGTATAGTTTCTATTGCAGCAATCTGGCAAAAAACAAAACTTATTTTTTTTTTACTATTGCAGTAACAAGAACACAATGTCCTGCTGGGCTTCCCACCTGTGAACACCAGTTAAGTCATCCGTGGTAGCTGCATGTGCATAACTGATTTGGTGTTCAAAAGGTAGACATAATCTAAGCAGTAACCACACACATTTCTCCTCCCAAGCTGGCATTACTGTGATTAATGTCATTATGTGTTTAATGAGTAATTCATGCTATAACTTGCCATGTGTAAGACCAGTGCTCTGTTAATCGCTGTCAAAATAAATAGCAGTCGCAAAGGCATACTTTGCACTTTGGGATTCCTTATCAAAAAATCGCGCAGTAAGTACTGTGGTCATGCTCGTACGACTGTGCGTATGCTCGGAGGTATATGTTGATTGTGACGTACTTAAGATATGTTTCAATGTCGGGTTATAACTGGCTGTCGATGGTGACGTAATTAGGATATGTTTCAGTGTCGGTGAATTAAAGGTAATGTCTGTATGTATACATGTATGTATTATAACCCGGCATTGATACATATCTTAATTACGTCACCATCAACATCAGAATATATACCTCCGAGCATACGCATAAAAAAGCCAGCCGACCACAGCATTCAACTTACAACTTACATACATTACCTGTTACCCAACCAATATTGAAACATATCGTAATTACGTCACCATTGACAGCCAATTATAACCCGACTTTAGTGTTTTACAGGGAGGCTGAGATTTGAATGTTTTACAGAGAGGCTGAGATTTGAAAGTTCCTAGCGGTCGACAGTACAGTTGCAGTTCTAGTTATTATTATTATTTTATTATTTATATTTTATAATCATAATAATATAAATCACACTCAAATATCCTTTAATAAAAATTACCATGGCCTGCTAATAATCTTGAAATGACCATTGGTCCATCAGATGGGGTCAGAGTTCAACATGAACTGTCAATCTCAATTATTCATGGTTCACGGGGAACAGCTGTTGCCCTTCCAGAAATATGCAGAAAAGAAAGAAAGAAGACTCTTGAAATGGTCATTAAAACAGAGCAAAATCTTCTCTTTAGCACCGAGAAAATTGGAGACTATTCACATGTGGTTTATCTTTCTTACTCCTCTGTGTGGGTGTGTGCACATGTTGGGTCTTTTAATGAGTATGCCCATAGCAGTATTGATGTAATACCTAATTATTGATATGACTGTTACCCTCTGTCGGCCATTTTAAATGTGTTCTCGAGGTGCTTTCAAGTGAATATTTTACCCACTGCTATCGCACGGATGTGTACGGGGGCTGGTGAGCTAAAAGGCCTCGGAGTCCCATTGGATTGTGCTGGAGAAACATTTGATCTCTGCCCAAAGACTCCCGAGATGAGACGCAGAGCATCTCGCTGTCTTAACCCATTCAGGCCTGATGTCGAAATTTAAAAAAAAAAAAGTTTTCTAAATCATGACAATTTTCGGAAAGATTTGAGGCACATTTTAACGATTTTTCAAAAATAGCAGACCTACAAGTTCATAGCGCGCCACTCGGTGGCGCGCTATGAGCTTGTAGATCTGCTATTTTTCAATAGCTAAATTATAACAATGTTTAAAACACCAAAAGGGGTTCCCGCCCCAAAATGGGTTAATGGTTAATGTGGTTAAACGCTAACGTGACATGGATGCGTTCCAGGTCTCAATGGATTAATTGGTAGGTGCAGGCGTTTGATGTTTGGTTTGCCTTACACTGACAGAGCAGAGCCAAGGACGAGGCAGGGCTCCCCAGTGCCATTTGATGAAATATGAATATGTTGCCCCGGAGGTGTTAAGGCACCCATTAGCTCCAGCCGCTGGAGTGATTACACAGGCTTTAACCTGATGTTAATTTCTTGATTCCTATAGGCTCCGCTGGTATAGCCGATTTACGATTTGACAGTGCATTGACCACACACATGACCTCAAAGTCCCCAGTTTGATTTAGTCTGGAGACCTGTGGTGCTTGTCTTTAACCTCTCTGTCCTCGGCCTCCCGTGTCTACGCTTTCCAGTTCTAAAATGAGGCAGAAATTCTAATCTTGATATCTTGATATATCCCAAATGGGCTTGTTGGTGGTGGGGAGGTTGGATAGAGGCGGGGGCCAGGGGGACCTCATCTCGGGTCATGCCAAGTGGTGAAATCTCATATCATATTGAAGTAATTTTCTGTAAGATTAAAGCCGAGCTAAAGGGCCCATGGGAGACTTAGAAAAAAGAGAGAGATGAGATTAGCAGAGAGAGAGAGAGAGAGAGAGAGAGAGACATTGAGGGAGGCATGATAGCTGCAGAGATGGAGTGACACAGCAGAAGAAGAAAGAATGACACACCTACACGAGGGAGTCTGTTCGGAGATCCAGAAATAGACACTGTGTAATCTGTAGCGAAAGCCACTCCATGCCCGAGGCCGTTGAACAGGGCCACGGTTTGTCCCTGTGTTTATAGTCAAATAATAGTTTGAAATCATTAAACACCACCAGAGAGAAAGAGAGGGGCCTTTCTCTCTCATTAAGGCCTGATACAGCCAATCAACCATGTCATTGCCTGTCATCACTTCGACACATAATTAAACTGCATTAATGAGCTCGAATTTGGGTGAGCGATGAGCGTGCACTTTGAATTCTCCAAATAAGATGAGTTTGATTTAGCGGCACCTCTCCTCCCCCCCACCACCGCTTCCATTTAACCAATATGGAAAAGAACCTTCAGTGTAATAATCAGTGTATTCGATAATTCGTGGAACAGAACAAATGCCCAATGGAATGTTCCATCTCTCCGCTGCACAGCCTGGAGTGCCGGTTCAGGGCCTGCTCTTTGCTTGGCAGACTGATGTGCTTTTCGCCCCCACCCCCACAGCCCATTCTCTCCTGGGGTTTGGGATAGATGTCGCTAGGGGTTGGGGGTGGGGGTGATCGGCACGGTCGGTTGTAGTGGTACGGGGGGGCTGCTGGCGCGTGTCAGAGACGGGGGATCATTGCCGGGGCGGGACGCGCGCCCCTCCGCAGGGGATTAGCAGGTTGTTTTGGGGCGGGTGGGTGCATGGCTGGTCGTTTTGGGGGTGGGTGTGGGGTATTGTGGCTCATTCCACCATTATACCCCCCCCAGATTCACTGATGCATTAAGCCCCCCTGCCCCCAGGGTAATGTATAGGGGAGGAGAGCATGGGGGGAGGGTGGAGGAAGGAGGAGTCAAGTGGGCGTGTCGATACCAGCTTGCGATTCCTCATGTGCTCATCACGCGCATCTCTTCTTCACCTATGGCAAGCTTGCTCACACGGACATGCATGTAAATAGGCATATTATACACACACTCACGTTCACAAAGGCATATGCAGTACATAGGCATATAATATGAAGATACACATTCACAAAGGCCCCGCTGAGTGCGACTGACTGACTGTGAGCGAAAAGCCCTCTCAACCACATTGCTGTTCCCAGGCACGTTCGTCTTGTTGGGATTGAATAAATCTACACGGACACGTGACATACTGTATGATGACTGGCCTCCTCTGCAGTGAATGATTCAGGCTGACAATAATAGCCACTGTTATGACAAGAAAACAGGCTCTGAGAGCTGATCTTAAGGACCAGAGAAACGGGCTGGCGGCGACAGCACGTTGGTTTGGTCGATTGCATCATGCTCTATTTACCGTGGAACACTAAATGATGGAAGGAAGCCAGGTGAACTCACACACACAGATTCCAGTTTAGGGATATACATTCCCAAAGAAAAAGTACTGACTTAGGTTTTAGTCCTATTTACTCATCTGAAATTGTTTAGTCTTAGTCTAGTTTTAGTAGAGTAAATATCAAAATCTTAGTCTTTTAGTCTTAGTCAACTAAATGAACAAAGATACGCATGCATGCATGCATACATACATGCGTTGAGAAACACAGGCACATTTGTTTTGTAATTGTCTTCGCCAGGCTGGAAGGCAAAAAGACCCATTGACGTATAGGGGGCACCACAAATGCTGCAACCTTAGAGTATATATTAATAGAGACGGCACCGGATTTCTCCTCCCATCCACTTGCATTAAGTTGCTCAAAAGCGCATGAGGCGATTTCACTCCTCCTTCCGGGTAGGAACAGAGTGAATTCTGGGATGGATTGGGCCAAATTGTGAACGCGCTGGCCGTTGACTATCATTGCACGCGTTCACGTATGAAACGGCGTTCACGTGTCATCATGAACGTGCGCAATGATAGTCAACGGACCAGTGCTGGCCCAGCGCTGCAATACCAACTTCGGCCACTATGTCCATTTCGCCTCAGGGTTTCCTCCGGGTGCCGTCTCTATTAATATAATACTCTTAAGGCTGCAACCGGGTTGTTGCTCCCAATGTACAGTACAATCGTCTCATGAGTCATGTGACAATGACCATCAAACAGCCTTTTGATATTCCATACTTAATAGGCTCCAAAGATTTGTGGCAGGAGCCCAGGACTGACACATCCCTGGATAGCCCTAAACGATGACGCTGTGTGGACACACAGTATCACAGTATCCCCAAAATCATACCTGTTGTTTCCAACAACACGTCGTCGCTATGCAGCACATTGTAAACGTATAGATTGGCTATTAGATGGGCTAACATAGTGATTGTGATAGTTTTAATAATAGGTGAGGATTAAGTTGTTAATCAACAGTCTGATTCTCATCAATAGGAAATCCTTTGGGAAGCTATGGACCTTTTTTTTGTATTTTCCTCATTCGAATTAATTTTATTTCCGAGATGAGATATCTATAATTTGGGTGGACTCGACTGCACTGGTGAACCCCATGATGTGACAATCTATTTTCTATAATGGATGTGGAATGTGTTGTGGCCCTGACCCTGTTGTGTGGTGCTGCAGAGCTGTGGTTTCCCCATGGTCGTAATCAATCTATGATCCAGAGAGAGAGAGAGAGAGAGGGGGGGGGGGGGGGGGGGGGGGTTAATGGGATGCGTCCTATTAGGAATTCAGCAGACACAATGATCAGTAGCACCACTGCAGTGGGATAGGCAGGTGGACAGTGTGTGTATGTGTGTGTGTTTTCTATGTGCTAGCGATAATGCAGTAGAGGTAGTTATTAAAGAAAGAAATGTGACTGACATGCCATTTTCATAAACGGAGGCCATTCGCAGGTGACAATGGCTGTGATTGGCGGGTGAAAGACCCTATTCGTGTGTGCAGAGAGACAGTCACTCACTCACTCTGTTGTTGGTATAGCTCAAGGAAAAGAAGAAAATAAAACGGATCCCTTTCGAGCCTCGATCGGTGTTGCCGAAACGAGCAACCAGGTCTACGAAACCAAGCCGAAAAGAAGCCCCCCCCTACCGTACCACACATACACGAAATGTACAAGACGAGTCTTTGTATGGGGGTCCCATATAGGCACAAAGGCCAGATACATAGACCTATTCATTTGATGGTCCTAGACATGAATATTAGCGACTTGACCGAAAAACAAGCACAAAATAATGAGACTTGGCAACACTTCCCCTGACCACTTATGTGCGTATACTAGTTGTAAACTAGGCCCGCACGCATCGATAATATACAGGAAGTGTAGAATTGATTGTGCTTGTGTGTGTGACCCGGTGCGATGTGATGAGACCGAGCCCCCCCCCCGCCCCCGCTATAAACATTAGTACATCAATAGTGTCCTCTGCTCACCCTGTTTATCCAGGTTGATAAAAGCAGACAATGTACTTAATTCATTATTAAAGGCGAGCCAATAAAGGGCAAGGGGCCAGTTATAGTGGCTCTCTCGGATGTGAAGCCAGTGATGTCGTTAATGTATTATTGATGGATAATGAAGTGTGAGGAATGCTATGCTACCTCGGGACACATGGCGAAGGACCTTGATGCATTATTCATGATTGTTTTAGCCACTTGAAAGCAAAATGACACTTTGGGAGAGGTTTGGGTTGTGTAGTTACCTCGTAACTCCGAATATTGGCAAGATACGTCCAATATAGTTACTCGACAAAGTCACTCTTTTAGCACAAAAGCAACGCAGATTCCGCCAATTACAAAGAGTTGGTTTTGATTACTCTGGCTGGTGTTCAATGTTGCCAGATTCCGCTAGAGAAATAAGAAACCAGGTCTAAGAAATCATGCCCAAAAGAAGCGACTAGCCCACATTAAACCTACTGTATAAAGTGTATATGCTTTAGCTATTTGAAAATAGCCATTCAACAAGCTCACAGATTTGCTATTTTCAAATAAATCTTTAGAAAAGGTGACAATTTTGGAATATCTTTTAAACATTTTAACAACACAAATCTGTTATGAGGGTCTCTCGCAAAAAATATGATTAATGAATTGCATTTTTATAATTAATTGCATTTTGATAGCGCTCATAACGCTTTAAAATGGTTCATTCATTCATACATTGGGAGGTGAAGCGGCGAACAGTCGACGCCAGCGTCCTCACTTCCCACATTCACACACCAATGGTGGCAAACTTACACCGACCGACTCATTGGAGGCAATGTAGGGTTCCGTGTCTTGCCCAAGGACACTTCGACATGTGGACAGGAGGAGCCGGGATTCGAACCGCCGACCCAGGGATCATTGGACGACCTGCTCTACCTCCTGAGCCACAGCCGCCCAAAATGATTCAAGATTCAATAACATTTTTTATTTGTCACTGACATGTGCAAGCAGTGAAACACACACACACACACACACACACACACACACACACACACACACACACACACACACACACACACACACACACACAGTGATATGGCTATACGCTAATACTTATGGACTTGTCTTAGTCAGGCACAGTAACTAATCATAATGAGCAGTGTTTCCGTGTGCAGTCAATGCAAAGTGACCAGGTGCAGATGTACAAATACATAATAATCTGCCGGTCCTTGACATGAAAATGTTTGAGAATGACTGATTTAAACAACATTAGACAGCAAGCCCAAATAACCAACCACACTTAAGAAACAAGCCCATTAAAAACGCAACTCACGACTGACTACCAAGCTATAATTACAAGCTAATTTACAGAAAAACAAGGCCAAACTCACTTATAATAAGCTGCTTGCCAAAAGGTAGCAGCGGTGTGGATGCATTTGGTTGTTTTTTTTGGTCGGGTGTCAGAGTGTGACAAGACTTGTGAAGCAGCACAGAGGACTTTTGGTTCCATTCCGGTTCACGGTGTAAATGACCCCCCTTGTGGGTTGTTGACCCCAGCCAGGTCACTTGGTTCAAAAACTTCAATTTAACCGCACATTGGGGTGACTCTGGTTTCTTTAGAACCCCCCAGTAGATTAAAACTAACACTGTGTTGTTGAGCTGTCTGCCAGAAGGCTGTTTGGTACTCAGTGAAGTGTGAAATGTGCGGCTTGACAAAACAACAACAACAACAACAACAACACATCGCAGCGAAGGCCATGACAATATATCCAACATGTGTTTGATATGTTTTGATAAGCATTGTTAATATGAACCCATAAGTGTTATTATTTTCATCACTTCCAATTTCACTCGTTTATCTTGTGTCCTGTAGGAGTGACATTGGTATCCTAACCTGGAAATGTGTTTTCATGTTTACTAAAGAGCTGTAGAGAGGGTTGGACGGACCCCTGTTGCTGAACGAACACCCTATACCAGCGGTCCCCAAACGTTTTTTGGCTGTGCACCCCGTGTTACCTCCTGAAAAATGATAATGTTGCATGTTTAATGTGATTTTAATGTGATTTAATCACAGAATGTCACTGCACTGAGAGACATGCAGCTGCTGCATACTCTCGCAGCTGCTTTATACATCTCCTTTATACATTTACCAGATTTTGGCCTTTGTGTTAAATGACACCATAAAACCGCCATTACCCTTTTCATGTCACGCACCCCCTAGACCACACCACAGTTTGGGAGCCCCTTGCTCTATACATGATACGTGTGGTAGGGTTTGAGTGTCTTGCTCAGGGACACTTTGGCACGTAGATGTGGGCGAGTCGACCCGGGAGGCAAACCGGTACTACCCACTAAGCCAGGGGTTCTCAACCCGTGGGTCGCGACCCCTCGGGGGGTCGCCAAATTATTTTAGGGGGTCCCCAAATTATTTTCGAAAAAAAAGAAAAAAAAATGTTTTTACATTTTATTTTCACGATTTTTCAAAAATAGCAGACCTACAAGCTCGTAGCGCGCCACTCGGTGGCGCGCTATGAGCTTGTAGATCTGCTATTTTTAAATAGCTAAATTATAACAATGCTTAAAACACCAAAAGGGGTTCCTGCCCAAAATGGTTTAAGGTTATTGTAGCAGTCAATTTATATTGGGGGTCGGGAGGGGGCGGGGCAGGGGGCCCGAGACGTTGCCAAAGCATTTGCCAAAAACGTTGAGAACCCCTGCACTAAGCCAAGCCAGGGGTTCTCAATGTGTTTGACTGTGGACCCCCGGAAGTGTGTGTGTGTGTGTGTGTGTGTGTGTGTGTGTGTGTGTGTGTGTGTGTGTGTGTGTGTGTGTGTGTGTGTGTGTGTGTGTGTGTGTGTGTGTGTGTGTGTGTGTGTGTGTGTGTGTGTGTGTGTGTGTGTGTGTGTGTGTGTGTGTGTGTGTGTGTGTGTATTTCAGACGTCAGAAGCTATTTGGTAAGAACAACTGCAGAGTGAAGCGTGTGTGTGTCCTCAATATGAATTTAACTCTGAGAGTGTACAAATTGACCCAAATGTACCCACAAGGAACTGTGCGTGTGTGTCCAAATCTAGCTCCATAAGTGTGTGTGTGTGTGTGTGTCACACAGGGGCCTCAGTGGGGCTCTGAGCAAACAGGAAGTATGATAAAGCGCTACCGATGTCCCTCTGGCTCAGAGTATTGGAGATCAGCCAGCTCTCTGCCATCTCTGCTCCTTGCCTGCCAGCTCCTAGGGAACAGTGGAAGACCCACTCCCAGGTCGACAGGTCCCACGAAAAAGACAAACCACAAGACGGCGTCTAGTAATGGCCTGACGTCCCTGTGCAGCGAGTGTGAGCTATGATTGGCCTATAGCAGTGTCAGCCTCAAAACGGTGTCAAGTTTTGAGCTTGTAGATAAGCCATTTTTGCTATATATTTAAATTTAAATCCCAAATTATTTTTGGCTATTTTTGAATTGGAATCCTCCTGAAAAGTAACATTTCATTTCATTTCAAATGCGTTTAGTTATAGTTATGTTGACTTTAAGAACTAAATTCAAATACATTGGAGATAAAAAAGACATAACATTTTAATACTAGTCATTAAGCTACTAATATAGACTGAAGCAATTAAAAGCAGGTCATGTTTGCATGTTTGGAATTGTAACAGCTGATATCAATAATCTATCAGTATTCTGATATTAACCTGCGGGCCACATTGCGTGAAGTTAGGGGCTGCATGTGGGCCCGCGGGCCGCCAGCTGCCCATGTATGTATTTTGTGGGTACTGTTCTCTTCCGAAGCCATTAATAACGATAGATTAAAACACGGCGTGATTAATAACTTTAAAAGTTATTAATGTGGCTAAATTAAATGTTAACTTTTTCTTTTTCTTCCAGAAAGGACAGTAAGTACATTAAAACCTTGGTGACCTCATTAACTCTTTGAGAGTTTCAAGGATTTCTATATAGTTTTTAGACTTCTCTATGGCAGAATGGCGTTTTTGAATGATTTATTGAAAATTCTCTGTTGTGAATGTGTGACAACGAAAGACCTTCAGAGAAAGCTTGGCTTGTCTGCTTCCAGGAAAAAAATGAACTGAGTTGATAAAATGTTTAGTTTTTGTGTTGGAAGCCATTTAAAAGAGCCTGCATTTACACTGGGTAGTGTTTCTAGGACAACAAAAAAAGTTATGCCCGGTTGAAGTTTTATTTTCTAAATAACTTTTTTTCTGCTGGGCGTACATAGCCATGCAATATCTCATTTTAAAGGGTGAGTTGTCTAGTTCAATTAAAATAAAATAAAAAGTTTCTCACATGTACCACTGTAGATATTTTGCCATCTATAAATAGCATGGTCAGTCATGATCAATCTGACCTATCCAGCTAAAAGTCCCCCTAGCTCTGAAATGGAACATCATATAAACTCAATTCTTTTTTGGGGTAAAATTAGACATTCTAACGCACATTTTGATATATACCATGTTTACATAGTCTTACCAGTACCTTGTCTATTCATGCATGTATCTCAAAAACCTGTTGTGAAGAAACAGTTTTGATAAAAAACACATCCAAGGACATTGTTTTGATATGACTTTGTGCCCATGATATGTATCAAAATATAGACTTGAATGTATACTGTATTATAACAAAAAATTGGGTTCTTACCATCTACCGTTACAGAGTAAATCACAGTTGAAACTCGCTTAGTCAAACCATAAACCTCAGAATAGTGAACAAAATAGCCATGACAGGTCTAACTCATTGTAAAGCGTCTTTTATTTTTTATGACTACTAACATAATACAATTATAATAAATATTACAGAAAATAAATAGGCCTACATACAAAACAGTTGTCCCCAAACTCCCCAGTGTCCCCAAACCACTGCATTCCAGTTGTTCTTGACGGTGTGTGTGTGTGTAGGCTAAATTTAAAAAAAACAACAACTGAAATGAATGAATGCATCCGGTTCAGTGTCGGAGAACTCCATCGCAGTCTTGACTCTTCGTCTTCATCATCATCATCATCATCATCCTCCTCCTCCTCCTCATCTGATGCCAGTTCTAAATATATAAAAATAAACATTTAGCTGTAGTCAGCCCGGCCAATAGCCAGTGGGGGGGACGGGGGACGTAGGCTATCTGACATCATCGTCATCATCACACGGAGACACACTAAACAATGTACAATCATGATTGTATACAATATACAATGAATGCGATTATCATGCAAGCTCAGACGTCAATGAAACGTCATACAGATCTTATATAATACGCTACTGTTAGCTTCACTCCCCGTCCCCCCTCCGATCCTTGTAGAAGGGCATTTTCTACAATAAGATTACCTCAAAACATTCCGGGTTGATCGTCTTCTTCAATGGTTTCCCGGTATAGCTCATCGGACGACGATGGGGAGACAATGAAAAAAGGAGGGAGGGAGCAGCGAGTCTCGCTGTAAGCACTGGACCAGGGCTACTCCGCCTGGAGAAGGCGACTGGGACGCGTATGGATCAATACTACTACCACAAAACTCGCTCAAATAAATAGTACTGCTTTCAACTTTTTCTGCTAGAAAATCGCTCGGGCGAGACGGCAAAACAGGCAAAACAATAAACTATGAAGACTCCCTCTGCCCCCACTGTTTACAGGGGGTGGGACCAGCTTCCAATGGCAACACGTACACGTGACACGGGTTATCTGGGTAATGTAGTTGGAATATAAGCTCAGGAATTTAAACAGCGCTTCGGAGCATATTAATATGTTTAGATTAATCAAAAACTAGAAAGACGCCAATTGGCGTCATTGATCATTTACGGAATTCTGATGAAGACGCCAATTGGCGTCTTTCACCTTCTAAGGGTTAAGTACACCCACAATGATAACAGCTTGGGATCATACTTTAGATAAATTGAACGATGAAGTTCGAGTAATGACCGTTTCAGTTTTTTCTTCTTTTTGTGGGTGTGGGATGGGTGGGTGGGTAGCAGTGTATAAATGTATAATGACAGGGTTTTTTTTTTTTTTTTTATATCTGTCTAATTACTAAGCCTGTCCCCAAACATTTGGGGTTCGAACCTTCGCTCGTTAGGGTTGGCACTCAAATCTTAATGGGCTTGAACCATTTGTTGTTTTTTTTTAAATATTTTCTCCCCCTTTTTGAGTGGTGTAAACCACTCCTACAACTGGCTTTGTTAGTCTGTCTGTCTGTCTGTCTGTCTGTGCAAAAAAAATGAGCATGGTTGATGCTGATTGGTTGATGCTGATTTCATTACGTCAGACATTACGTCAGAACACAGCTGATCAGGCTATATAATACCTTACACCACTCAGTTCACACGGGTGTGATTTTTTTTAACTCAAATAGTTCGAAAGTTTGCTCGAAAATTCCTGCTGAAGTTCGAGTCCTAAAAACAGGGCTAGGGTACAGCCTTACTAATTACCTTCCTGTGAACCCCCACCCACCCCCCGTTTTGCCCTCCTTTTAAATGAGTTAGACTCACCAGGCAGTACCACCCGTTGTCATTGCTCCAATCAAGGACTAATTAAGACTTGGGCGATCAAATGAAAAGTTCCCTGGAATTAGTCTGGTTCTTCTGGACCAGAACTGAGGACCAGAACTTTAATTTAAACATCCTCTTTTCATTAAAGGCGAGACCACAGGGAGATGCAGGGAGTAATAGCTCGGGAAAACCTGCTAATCTTCACCATAATGACCGTGAAATCTAGTGTTCTTCCTTTTGACCCGCCTCATTTAAAGGAGCATTCAGTGATTTGGGTGATTTGGAAAACCACCCAGTCCGCCCCGGTAACAAAATGTGCACATGCACGCTCTACAGTGGGGGGAAGTGCAACAGGCCAACAGCATGTGCATCAAGGCCCGCCCCCACTCGATCATGATTGGAGGAAGGCCCCTCTCATCCTGATTGGATGAAGGTTTTGCCACCCGCCACCAAAACTGAAACTAGGGTTTTCTTTACCCCAGGGGCTCACTGGGGACAGGGAGGAACTCCTTATAAGGTCAGCACACTCTATAGTAGGGAGGATTATCCAGAAAAAAAGAAAAAATAAGTGATATTTGAATTAAGTCAAATCACTGAATATACCTTTTAATGTGTTTTTTTTAGTATGTCTTTGTCTTGCCTAGTGGGACACAGTGTTTTCATGTTTTGTTGGGTTTCCGTGCCATCGCAAGGACCCCCATCTTGCACTGCCCTCGTCTGCTCTGTTGTGTGTCTGTGGGGTTTATGTTTTAGGAGAAGCTGGTGTTTGTTTGTTGCAAACGGCTGTGCAGAGGAGAGTGTTTTGTGTTGGGATAGAGACACTAGGGTGTTCATCGGTGATTGCTAGGTGCATGTGGTTTATGGTCTGTGATTATGTCTGGCTTCATGGTTGCTGTTTTCTCAAAAGAGACTGTTAGGTGATTGTTCTCTCGTTTCTTTTCTGTGGTCTGCGAGGCTGCGACTCTTTGTTTTTCCTATTATCTCTGCAGGGCTTTTCAAATAAAATGTTGCCATGTCTCGGATGCCCACATTGACTCAGTCCCCATTTCAAATGATTCTGTCCTAGGGGCATTGATATGAACGTTTTGTACTATAAAAAGTACCCACTACCCAGATCCCATTTGAATACCATTTTTTTTTACTTAATTTTTATTGATTAAAAGACATGGACAACTAAAAAAAGACGATACAAAAAACAAAAAACAAAAGCAAGGCTGCATTTTTCATATTACAGGATACATTCATTGAAATCCTCATACATTATCGCTAGGCTGAAAGAAGAGATCCCACTTTTCCCATTTTTTATAGAACTTATCCTCTTGTAGTCCAAGTATGAATCTGATCTCAGGTCAAAATGGGTTAATATGTATCTTGTATTAGAAACTCTTCAGGGAAGACGATCATGTCTTAATATCTGTCTTAATATTGCATTGGTGATAGTGTCACCATGAACAAACTGTATGCCGTAGCCTACTGTACATAAGCCACCGCATAACTTGTCCTTTATCATGATTCATGTCTCTACTCGAGTAAAAGCCAGTCGAAGGCCTACCACAACCCAAAGGTAGTCTCTGTGATTTAACTGCAGCAGCCAGCCATTGATCAATTGACATCGCCCAATGGCATGTCTGTCTTTCTCTGACATACTGTATAGAGCTGTCTTGTCTTATGCTGGGCCTCAGCATTGCTGTCCCACTGTCTCTATTACTCTTCCTATCATTAGATCACACAGCGTGGATCATCTGCTGCCTGGATGTTTCCGGGCACGAGTTCTGACCTTGCTAGCTGCTACCTGGCTCATTACCTGATAGGGGGGGGGGGGGGGGGGTGTGTGTGTGTGTGTGTGTGTGTGTGTGTGTGTGTGTGGAGAGTGTGTAAGTACACAATATTGTGTGTGTTCCTATAGCGCAGGAACACACACACACACACGTGTGTGTGTGTGCACGGTGTGCTTGGTTTTGTGTAACCGTGGTAAGTGTGCGTGTGTCGAGTTTATGTCTAGATGTCTGCAGTTTGTGTGGATTGAAGCTTTGACCTTATGCATACCGCATTGGTGTGGATGTACTTGTCTGTGTGTGTGTGTGTGTGTGTGTGACAGTGTGTGCATGTGTGTGTGTGTGTGTCTGTGCGCTCAGTGTTGTCTTGTTGCTGTCCAGATGACGGCGGGGCTCTCCTCTCAGTGTCAGCCCTGCGGTGTGAGGTGCTAGCCAGGTGATGGCTCATCGCCCGTACTCCTCGCCTCTCCTCTCTGTCAACTTCGCTTCGCTTCTCTGCCTGCCCCGCTCAGCAGAAGAGCCCAGTTTAGTGTCGGCTTGACTTTGAAAGCTTGTGTGACTTTTTTCCACTGATGCACTCTCTCTCGCCCGTCCGTCCGTCCGTCCGTCCGTCCGCTCGCTTCCACAATCGCTCGCTCGACCTCGTCACATCTGCTTTTCCCCAGCCAGTTGAAAACGCCAAAGTGTTCATTCCGACTGCAATTGATCTTATTACACGAGGCTGCCCGCCTGATTGAAATTGCTTTATTCTGCAACAGGATGAGGTTACGGCGGCCATACCAATGTGGAGACTACTTTCCTTTATGCCCCCACGTAAGACTATTTGCACGTAGCCTATATAATCTAGACGGTGGGCTTGACATTAACGTTTTGAGGCACTTGCAAATTCGGACAGTATACATTTCAGTACAAAGCACATTTCCCATTCACTTGTCCGGGCACAAAAGTCACTTGACCGGAGCACGAGCACACACAAAAACATTTTAAATCAACTATCTGTAAGTTGGTTTTGGTGAATACATGTTTGAATATGAGATGAATGAGTTGAAAAATAGCAGATCTACAAGCTCATAGCGCGGCACCGAGTGCCGTGCTATGATCTTGTCGATCTGCTATTTTTAAACATCGTTAAAATGTGCCTCAAATCTTTGAATATATATTCTTTCAGAGCGAACGTTTTTAAGTCAAATCTTTTCTTCTGGGGGGGGGGGGGTGTCCCTGGAATATTTTCAGCTGTCGGTCGGCGGCCAATTACATATCATTTTCGGTGTCCTTGACATGAAATATTGAGCACCACTGATACAGAAACAGAGGTATTTCAGAAAACTGTCAGGATTTAGAAGACATTTTTTTAATTTCGACGTCGGGCCTAGATGGGTTAATGTCGAGCCCTGATTTCCATGTCCGATATCTGTTTACTGCTCTAGTGCTGCACCTTATATACGTCTGCACCTTACGGCTGCATCTCCGTACATGTACACATCTGAATCTGCTGCTATTTTTAACCTCATGTACGCACCTGGCCACCTGCCACTATATACTGCATGCCAGGGATTTTCAACTGGTGTTGACCCAGGGACCTCCATCCTGACTCAGATCAACCTGGGGACCACCACTGTTGTGTCGGGTGGGTCCATCATAGACCTACTGTACCTGACACAATATGGTGGTGGGCGTTCATGCACCATTCCATGGGTTAAGATTAGTATTTCTAATCTGTTAATCACACTATCACAGTTTTTTCCGTGGACTAATCGACTTTAGAACTTTTCACTGCCTGGTGTCATCCTCTTCTGTGCGCCCACGCCTCAACTGAGCCCTCACTCACCACCCTTATAGTAAGAGAAATCTATGAAAATCTGGGAACTAAATCGTTACCAAGAAATTTCTTCACCAATGTGTTTCTAAAGGTGTCTAATAACATGTACTAAAAGTTTGAAATTCAACTCCCGTGGGAAATTGAGTTATTAGCATAATATGTGACCATACCCATAACATCCTATATAAGGCAAAGTCCAAATTTCATAATTCTTTAAGTAGCATGTGACATATGAAACTAGGGGGTTTTCATGATTCTGAATCCATTCCAAGCCTTAGTTTTGCACAAAAAACACTCCTTGGGAGGAAAACGACCTCACAAACGTGATGAGGTCAGCACATTTGGTCAAGTGGATATGGCCTAATTTAGCCCTTGGTAACGATTTAGTTCCCAGATTTAGTTCCCAGATTGGTCAAATACCTGATAAAATGCCCTTACTATTAGTTACTTGAGAGAGACTATGGGAGACTCTTGGGGCCTCATGGAGGGCCAACTAAATTCACAACACTCCCCTTAACCTGTATGAAAAACAACAAGACAATATGACAACAACAACAATAAGCAAGACTTTCACAAAGACAAATACTGTAGACGCAAGAATCAAATCAAATCAATATGAGACAAGACAAAAATTAAGGAAAATAAATAATAGTAACCACCCACTTCTATACACCTGTAAACCTGCGATGTGACAATTCGAGTGGCTGCAAGTGAACAGGTGAGCCTCATGACTTTGCCTGAAATGTGACCAAACTACAACCATGGTTAAAGAAGGTGTGTAGCCTGAATATGTGAGTAGTCCTGTTTGCCAACAGCCTTGAATCTGTATGTTCATCATTCAAGGATGACGAACATGTCTTTGTGAAAGCGTTTTATTCATTTGGTCAAAACCACCTTTGTCTTTTTAAAATATTTCAAAAGAATGTCCATGTCAGTCAGGGAGATTCTTGCAAACGTGTTACATCAGGTTGACTATAGACCCCTGACCGTGACTTGCTCTACTTTCATTCACCTCCATCACTAAGAGAACCCCATCCTCCCAACCCCCCTTTCTATTCAACCCCCTAACTGGCCTACTGGGACTTCTTTTCTTTTGTTGTCTCCACCAGGCCGAAGGCATGGGGAGAGAGTATGTTTTGCACTCCGTCCGTGTGTGTGTCCGTCCGTCCGTGTGTGTGTCCTTCCGTCCGTCTGTGTACAGCTAATCTCCGGCACCGTTAACCCGGCCGATGCCAAACTTTGCACACACACTCCCTGGATGCCAACGATGAACCTCTGCCCCACATTTTCCAGAACGGCCAGTTATAGCGCCACCATGAGGCAGCTTTTCACATTTTTGACCTACAACTGCACCGATCTGCGTGAAACGTTGCATGCACACTCCCTAGAGGCCAAGGACAAACCTTTGACCTGCATTTTCCGCATCTGCCTTTTATAGCGCCACCAGGAGGCCGACTTTTGTAAAACACATTTTTTGATATTACTCCTCCAGATTCTGTCCAAAAATCTCACAAATCGTTACACAGTATCTCTATGGTCATGTGCTCAAGTTGGATCTGTCCGATATTTCATATTCCATCCTAATTGGCTATAATTGGCTTTCACAGTTTGCAAGATTGCCCCGTTTTGAACAATAGCCTCAAATCATGAACGCAGCATGCAATTTACGTGAAATCTTTCACACTTTTTCTTACTAGGCTGAGGAATATATCCCACCCTTTTCACATTGGCCTGTTATAGCGCCACCAACAGGTTGATTTTTGCAAAACACATTTTTGGAACAAAATGCCTCAAATCATAAAAAAAAAAAAAAAAAACATCCTCCTAAACATCCCTGCCAAACATCACACACACTCCTATCCTCCTGGTGGAGACCTGTGCCCGGAAGGGCACTTTTTCTAGTTGGAATTGATTTTGCACATTTATAGTAGGATGTTTATCCAGCTAAAGATTTTAGCCTTTAAAATGGCTCTGAGAACACACACACACACACACACACACACACACACACATATACACACACACACACACACACACACACACACACACACACACACACACACACACACACACACACACACACACACACTCACACTCGCGCGCACACTTACTTTCTTCTCAGCATTGATTGAATGGGGCCTTTTCAGCATTCTACCAGCACAGCTACCAAAAAGGTTGGCACCGCAGTGCATTGTGGGAGGTGATTTCCCTTTTTTGTTTGTTGTGTGTGCGTGCGTGTGTGTGCGTGCGTGTGTGTGTACTTGTGTTACTATACTCGTAACTCGTGAGGGCCAATTGTCCCAAGTATAGTATATAATTTGAGAAACATACATTGTGAGGTTAGTATTAGGCTTTTAGAAGTTCGTTTTAGGGACTAGGGTTAGAGTCATGCCTCATACATACCAAGTTGTGCACCAGTGTTGTGTTGTGTACCGAAAATAGCTGATCTACTAGTTGTGCGACACCCGTGCCGAACTAATACCTTAATTTTGGTGTCCTCACAAATATAGCAATACCATACATGTGTGTGTGTTTTTTTTTATTTTATTTTTTAAAGATATTTTTTTGCGGCTTACGCCTTTTATTGGTTTTTGAAGGGACAGACAGTAGGCTGACAGGAAACGGGAGAGAGATGGGGGAAGACATGCAGTAAAGGCCGTGTCGGGCTCGGGAGTCGAACCCGCGGCACACTGCGACTGGATTACCAGTCGGGTGCCCAGACGGTTACGCCACCGCCTGGGCCATGTGTGTGTGTTGTCCTCATCCAAGACGCAGTATGAACTATGAAGCATTCCCTGTGTCAATGCACTGCCACTGAGGTTTATTCTCCTCCTGTCATTAGGCAGTCTCTGTGAGACAAACCCTTGACTTATTAACCCATTAAGACATGAGAACCATTCTACAAATGTCTTCTAAATCCTAACAAGTTTTCTGAGAAACGTATGTTTCTATATCAGTGGTTCTCAATATTTCATGTCAAGGACCCCAACAATGATATGTAATTGGCCACCGACCCCCATCTGAAAATATGTTATTCCAGGAACCCCTCAGAAGCAAAGATTTGAGTTAAAAACGTTCGCTCGGAAAGAATATATATATTCAAAGATTTGTGCCACATTTTCACGATTTTTCAACAATAGCAGACCTACAAGCTCGTAGCGCGGCACTCGGTGCCGCGCTATGAGCTCGTAGATCTGCTATTTTTCAATAGCTAAAGTATAACATAATGCTTTAACCCATTGAGACCTGGAACGCATCCATGTCACGTTAGCGTTTAACCACATTAACCATTAACCCATTTTGGGCGGGAACCCGTTTTGGTGTTTTAAACATTGTTATAATTTAGCTATTGAAAAATAGCAGATCTACAAGCTCATAGCGCGCCACCGAGTGGCGCGCTATGAACTTGTAGGTCTGCTATTTTTGAAAAATCGTTAAAATGTGCCTCAAATCTTTCCGAAAATTGTCATGATGAAAGGATGAAAACTTTTTTTTTTTTAATTTCGACGTCAGGCCTGAATGGGTTAAAACACCAAAAGGGGTTCCCGCCCAAAATGGGTTAAGGACAAAGCCGGAGCAGCGGGCCTCTCTAGGGCCGAGGCGTTGCATGGCGCTTCATGTTGTTTGTCTGTCACCCCGGCTGTGCTGCTGTGCTGCTTTTGCTCGACAGTTTGATGCGTTGGTGTTCAATTTATCTCTCGTCTGTTAAGTTTGTCTTTGTGCGCCCTGAGCTACTGCAGCGCTCCGGGCGCAGTTTAGGTGTAAATATGTGGGTGAAATTCTTTGTCGTACATGATGCTCCATCATTTTGCAGTTTCAAGAAAGGGAGAAAGAAATAGAGAATGAAAGGGGGCGGCGGTGGCTCAGGGGTAGAGTGGCTGGATGGCAACCGCAAAGTTGCCAGTTCGAACCCGGGCTCCCCCAGAGTTAGTGTCGAAGTGTCCTTGAGCAAGACTCTGAACCCCTAATTGCTCCCGATGTGCTGGTTGGTGCCTTGCATGGTTTCTACTTTCTGCCACCATCGGTGTATGAATGTGTGTGTGAATGGGTGAATGTAATGCACAATCTATGTAAAGCGCCTTGGATAAAGGCGCTATATAAATGCACCATTTACCAAAAGAAACTGAGAATTAAAATACATGGTGCATGATACACTAAATATTGGTGAATGGTTAAAATTACAAGACAGTTAAAATAGCAGCAGATATAATACATGCATGTACATAATGTGCAGGGTTTCAAAGAAAATATCAGACAGTGTGTGACATTCCGGCATTGAGATGAGAGGTGACGCGGCTGTAATAACAATAATAATAATACATTTTATTTATAAGGCGCCTTTCAGGGCACTCAAGGTCGCCGTACCTCTCAGGCATGTTGCGGCCCTGCGCCAAAGCCACATGGCAGGGTCGTTCCCGGCAACATCTGACAGCATCCCACAGTGACTTTCGGTCTGTGTGTGTTCGTGTGTATGTGTGAGAGCACACGTTTCTCTAAATCTCTCTGTGTGTGTGTGTGTGTGTGTGTGTGTGTGTGTGTGTGTGTGTGTGTGTGTGTGTGTGTGTGTGTGTGTGTGTGTGTGTGTGTGTGTGTGTGTGTGTGTGTGTGTGTGTGTGTGTGTGTGTGTGTGTGTGTGTGTGTGTGTGTGTGTGTGCGCGCTTGAAGTTCTCCTCAAGTTCAACCAATAGCTTGTAACCTCTCCCACTCTCTGCAGAACCACCTGCTGTCTTTATATGCCTCCTCTCCTCTAGCCTGGCTAATAAGCCAGACTAATATCACACAACACTGGCTAATAAGCCAGACTAATATCACACAACACAAAACATTTTTTTGCCAACGGCTGATTCGGTCTGGTTTATTAACCAGGCTACCTCTCCTCTCCCTTGTCTCTCTCTGGGGGTGGGGTCGGGGGGCTCCGTTAGGGGGGCCTAGAAGTGGAGAGTGGCTGAGCTAAAAGTGGCTGTAATGGATCCCCTTTTGTGTGGGCATAGAAGCAGGGGGAAATGCTAAGGAAGAACCCCCTCGATCCCCCTCCCCCCCCAGCCACGGGTGCCTTTGTAGTGGGGGCCGGCCAGTCAAAGCACTGATAGATGGACCCCTCAGGCCATTCTGTTCAGCACAGCACAGGAAGTGGTTGGGGAAAAATGAATGAAGCAGGAGGTTTGCTATAAATATATGTAGGATGTATACAAAACAAGTGCTAAGCCCGGCACCCTCTTATAGCAGCTGCTAGACTCCCAAAAGGCCGGTGAGGGCTCTTGCCTATAGAGGCCCCTAGCTGGTTGTCCATGCTTACAAGTGACCTTGTATAGTATAACTTATACTATACACTGTATAAGGTTTATGATGATGTTTGTGATTGATTGTGACTAAATGGATACTACTTATTATTTTGCTGAATATTGTAAGAGACTCAAATACAGTATGTTAATAATGCACATGATTGATTCATTTGTTTTGATTTTCATTTAATCAGTCCTAAATGGATAGTGATACATTTCCGTGTACCACCCCCATCCCTTAAGGCACAAGCTCAATAACTTCCTTAAGGCACAAGCTCAATAACTTCATTAATACAAAATGTCTATTGAGGCTATATAAGTGACACAATGTGACACACTCTTTAAAGCGGTGAGCATGGGCATTTCCAAGGTCATCTGACGGGCCAAAAATAGCAACGCAAACCCACAAGGGGGTTTTTCGCCTATGTGAATCATTTCCTGCGGACAATGGATCAATGACTGATGTCCCCGCCCTGTTGGGATCAAGTATCTTCCACCCCCGTGTCTATTCATCTTGGTCTAATAACCTGCCGCGGTGGCCGTTCTGATCTTAACGGTCATCTCCAGAATCGCTTCCTCTTCTCTGAGGACGTTTCTGTTTGAAGTAAAGATAGTCTCACTGTCATGTTGATCCGTCACTTCAAAAATATAAACAAAGAGTGATTGAAATGGTCTGTATTGGTACAGTTGGAGGCCATCGATATTGTCCTTTTCTTTTTGCTGAGGTTTGCGTGATCTGCGCAAAAGGACAGTTAACCCATTTTGGGCGGGAACCCCTTTTGGTGTTTTAAACATGTTATAATTTAGCTATTGAAAAAAAGCAGATCTACAAGCTCGTAGCGCGCCACCGAGTGGCGCGCTACGAGCTTGTAGGTCTGCTATTTTTGAAAAATCGTGAAAATATTTATTTCAGAAAACTGGAGGATTTAGAAGGATTTTTTAAAATGTTGAGGTCAGGCCAAAATGGGTCAAATGATAAGGGACAATATCGGTGGCACCCAACTGTAATTGTGCAGCCGATGTGTCAAGATTTTTTTAACCACTTTTATACCTGGCTTCCTTATTTTTTGTGCTTTCGGGCATGTCAACAATAGCCGATCTACAAGCTCGTCCGACGGCCGGGCTCTAATTTATACTTTTTTCGTACATTGGTGCCAATCCACGAGCTCACAATGCATAGCCATGCGCTGTGTCCTTGTAGATCAGCTATTTCTAGTACGGCACACATTCCGGCACGCAGGGGGGTATAAATCAGGCGAAAGCAGACATCTGTCATCCTCATTTCTCATCTCGAAGCAAAACAAACCATAAAACAAATAAACGCCCGTGAAACAATGTCGTGCCACTTTAGCACCAGCCACAACACAGTAGGCGCAACGAGGCGCCTTTTGTTTTGTAACGCTGTTATAAAAATAAACTTTATTGCCCTTTTATAAGACAAACACATTCTCCGCAGCCAGCCTGCATGTGAAAAGATTTGAATGCCTGAGCGGATGCCCGTGTTGAACCGAAACCCATTTTTGCTGCATTGTCTTCCTTCCTTCCTTCCTTCCTCTCTCTCTCTCTCTCTTTCTCCCACTTCTCCTTCTCCCTCTCTTTGTGTCTCTGAGTTCACTCTAGCACAGCTTAGGGCCTTCTGCTGTGGTGTGCTGACATAATGAGTGTGGGGATGCTAAAAATACTAGCCGCACAAATGGAGCGTGCTACACGGGCGCACACATGTATGACATATGTTTTGCAGCATCCTGGTCCCTGATGCTGCCGTCTGCTTTTAGAGGCAGAGGAGGAGGAGGAAGTCTACAGTTGGGTGCCACCGATATTGTCCCTTATCATTTGACCCATTTAGGCCTGACCTCAAAATTTTAAAAAATCCTTCTAAATCCTCCAGTTTTCTGAAATACATATTTTCACGATTTTTCAAAAATAGCAGACCTACAAGCTCCGAGTGGCGCGCTATGAGCTTGTAGATCTGCTATTTTTCAATAGCTAAATTATAACATAATGTTTAAAACACCAAAATGGGTTAACTGTCCTTTTGCGCAGATCACGCAAACCTCAGCAAAAAGAAAAGGACAATATCGATGGCCTCCAACTGTAACTAGTTCTGATGCTGAACAATGTGGCATTGGGTCCAGTTTTGACCCGAGAAAAGGAGTGGACGGACTATGATGAATTGAAATAGCACCGGACTGCAGCTGTGGGGCTAATGTCTGTAGTTGGTTGGCCCTGGCTTTTGGTGTTTAAATGGGCCTCACCCTCGTATGCAAGTAGCGCTTAATCAGAATAATCCATTTAGTTGTTGAAAAGATCAATTTGAATTTGACCACGCAACAATATCAGTGGCCTCCCTGTCAAATATTTAGCTGTCGATAACGCGTCACTAGATGCAGATTGTGATTGAAGCAGCACAAAGTACACAATACAGTGTTGTTTTATTGTGCGTCCGACGTCCGTCCGTTCCCTGCAACAGCGAGTTCACCCAACAGCCAGTATTGCTTCACGATACCACGCTGTCCACGCACTGAGTGATCAACTTTTGTGGGGGAGTCGGCACATACAGACAAATTGGTAACATCCCCCGAACCATGTAAGAAATATAGTTATACTTGTGAAATCTGAGATCCTTTGGAACTAGGCCATTCATATTCAAGGGGAGTAATTTCCATCAGAGGTGATGTGTCCACCCATATGCTCTCTCTCTCTCTCTCTCGCTCTCCCCCTACCACCGGAATCTCATCCGGACTGTGGCCATAATCTTCTTTCCAGTGCGCTGGCTGGCCTAATGCACTGTGGCTGCCTGCACTGACTTGCACCGCTCGCTCCCCATGACAGACTCTCACATCCTCCTCTCTGCTTTACTCAACCCACTCCACCACCGCACCACCAACACCTCGGAATACACTTTGTGCCGTTGCTGTTTGGCAGTGTAAGCTATAGTGGTTGAAACGTTCATCTTCCGGAACCACACATGTATATGCCCTTCCTCTGCTGCATAGCTCTCAGCTTCCCTGCTGTCTATCTCAGGGGTTCTCAACGTTTTTGGCCGGGGACCCCCGGAAATGCTTTGGCAATGTCTCGGGACCCCCGCCCCGCCCCCTCCCGACCCCCAATATAAATTGACTGCTACAATAACCTTAAACCATTTTGGGCGGGAACCCCTTTTGGTGTTTTAAGCATTGTTATAATTTAGCTATTGAAAAATAGCAGATCTACAAGCTCATAGCGCGCCACCGAGTGGCGCGCTACGAGCTTGTAGGTCTGCTATTTTTGAAAAATCGTGAATCGTTTTTTTTTTTTTTGGAAAATAATTTGGGGACCCCCTAAAATAACCCGTGGGTCGCGACCCACGGGTTGAGAACCCCTGGTCTATCTCTCCTATAATGTCTCTCAGCTTTCCTAACGTGTGTCCTTCCTGAACTGTCTTTCTCTCATCTTGTGTGTCTCTCCTACACTGTCTCCCTCTCGGCTGTCCTACCAATATCCTCTCAAAACCGGATGGCCAGAGAAGTGCACAATGAGTAGCAATGCAAGTCACGAGCCAGCTAATAAATAAATTGGATAAATAGCCTATAAGCGGACGTCCGAACGTTTTAATTAACATCCGTCGATGTAACAAACAGACCTTCGGAGGTTTGGGGACAGCCCTAAAGCACGCACGCACATGCACACACGCATACAAAACCTGCAAGGCAATACCCATAGGACTCCTTCTGGACAGCAGAATGGGACTATAAAGATGTGACTTGAAGAATAGAGGGGGAGATGAGAGAGAGAGAGAGCACACAAAAGACAAGGAGAGCTGTGAAGGACAGAGAGATGCAGAGAGAGAGATTCAGTCAGTTGATGGACTGTCAATCGACCGTCCACACGGGACCCTTTCCCTGATCTGATCTGCAGAGGTGTGTGTGTGTGTGTGTGTGTGTGTGTGTGTGTGTGTGTGTGTGTGTGTGTGTGTGTGTGTGTGTGTGTGTGTGTGTGTGTGTGTGTGTGTGTGTGTGTGTGTGTGTGTGTGTGTGTGTGTGTGTGTGTGTGTGTGTGTGACATTAATATAAATCAATTATAAACTAAAGTCATGCAGTATTTGTTTTCGATGCCACAATATGCCACATAACATTTGTTATCCCCCAGGGAATGGCGAGCATGGCATGGGCGACAAACAAATGAGGTCCAACAGGCCGTTTTTGGAGTGAGACTGTTCGCTCGCTCGCAGCGGCAGGTCAGGGTTGATTGAAATAATTTAGCTATTGAAAAATAGCAGATCTACAAGCTCATAGCGCGCCACCGAGTGGCGCGCTATGAGCTTGTAGATCTGCTATTTTTGAGAAATCGTGAAAATGTGACGCAAATCTTTGAATATATATTCTTTCAGAGTTTCAGTTTTAAACTCAAATCTTTGCTTCTGGAGGGTCCCTGGAACTACATATTTTCAGATGGGGGTCGGCGGCATATTACATATAATTTTTGGTGTCCTTGACATGAAATATTGAGAACCACTGATATAGAAACATATACATTTTTTTTTTTTTTAAAGACATTTTTTTAATTTCGACTTCAGGTCTAAATGGCTTAAGATAAAGTGCCTAGATAAAGTGCCCCCTCGGGGCCGATGTGAAAAGGGTGCCATTTCTTCTTACGCCTTGGATGGCAATTGGATGATATGAGGCATTTAGTTCCAAAAATGTGTTTTGCAAAAATACACCTGTTGGTGGCGCTATAACAGGCCAATGTGAAAAGGGTGGGATATATTCCTCAGCCTATAGTAGGAAAGTCTGTGAAAGATTTCACGTAAAAATTGCACGCTGCGTTCATGATTTGAGGCTTTTTGTTCAAACCGGGCCAATCCTGCAAACTTTGAAAGCCAATGTTAGCCAATTACGATGGAATATGAAATATCGGACAGATCCGCCTTGAACACATGACTATAGAGATAGTGTGTAACGATTTGCGGGATTTTTGGACAGAATCTGGAGGAGTAATATCAAGAAATGTGTTTTTCAAAAGTCTGTCTCCTGGTGGAGCTATAACAGGCCGTTCTGGAAAATTTGGGGCAGAGGTTCATCGTTGGCATCCAGGGAGTGTGTGTGCAAAATTTGGCATTGACCGGGTTAACACAATTTTGGCCTTGGACGTGTATACACGTCTTTTATATCAAAACCATGGGGTGCCTTGGACGTGTAGGCCTATAGGCGTAATATAGGTATTTTTTTATTGGTTTGGCCTCTCCGTCTGCAATGTACTGCCGTTCACTTCCTTGTTTGCAGCTCGAAAAGAATGGCTCGTATCTCCAAATCTAGGGAGCTCTCTGTTCTCTCTTCATTTCTGAATGCAGCATGCCTCTCGTTTGGAATATTAACGCTTCTAGAGAGACTTTTGCGTGACCAGTGCGAGGTAAGAATGGAAGATTATGCCTCCCGGTTTTGAGGGGGAACGGAAGGCGGCAGTAAAATCTGCCATATCTGCTGGCACTCTAGCGCCATTATTTTGAAAACCTCTGGCGCATTCGAAGTGTTAAGTAGAACTAGAAACATCTGTGGGCGCTCCTAACTTGGTGTCAGGGAGGAGTAGGGTGAAGATGTGAGGGAGCTGGATTCTCGCTCGCTTAGCGCGATTAAATGTCTCCACCAAAGGTATGGGGAGAGTATGTTTTGCAATCCGTCCGTAATCTCCGGCCGTCTGTGTACAGTTAATCTCCGGCACCGTTAATTACAGGCCTCTTTGGACGGTGACACTGTCGACCTAATTCCGATGAACTAGGGCCTTTTTGTAAGGGGGTCTCAGCCACCCTCTATTAGCCAGATCCTCGCCACAGCTTTGACATGATGTGTCCGGTTCAATCCCCGCCTCCCCCAGGGTTAGTGGCGAAGTGTCCTTGAGCAAGACACTTATAGGCCCTCATTTATCAACGCGGCACGCGCCCAGCAATTTTCGGCATTTATCATTCGGAAGCTGTCGTTGGCTTTGTCTGCACCAATTCTCTGTCGTATAGACAAGTGGAGAAGCATTGTCTGACCAGCTGAAAGACATCTAAACATATGTATTCACTCCTAAAATGTGTAGCATAAAACTAATCAATTTTACACATGATTTTTTCATTTTGTAAAGGCATACATCCCGATGTGTCATATGAAATTGGTAGGAGATTTCCAACTGTATACAAGCAATTGAAATCGTGCAATTGAAAACAATATAACATGTTTACAATGTTACAAGTTTAGATGCTTAATCAAACAGTGCTTTATTGGCTCTGTTAAAAAAATATGCGGGTGTATATGTGCGAGATGATTTCGACCAAGGGAGCGCAGCGTGACACCAGGCGCCTATAAAAATCCCTGTGATAATATAACATTTTTATTTTGGCATGAATGGACGTGCACCCCTATTTTATTTCCAAATGACAAGTGTAGCTTGCCTTTTTGCAATGGCATAGGCGTTAGGGGCTTAATCATTCACTCATTTAAATAAGTGCTTGTGCCTTTAACCCATTTTGGGCGGGAACCCCTTTTGGTGTTACATACTATTATGTTATAATTCAGCTATTGAAAAATAGCAGATCTACAAG
>NC_136804.1:7736196-7801196 GCF_951216825.1 Electrona antarctica
CTTTAACAGTCATTAGGATAAATTGCAGATCTGGTCAGATCAGATATGCTGAGCGCTTATGCGAGATTATTTTCGGGACTCGGGACCGCGGCGAGCGCCGCTGTTTAACTCTTTTCGTGGACATGCATCCCACCCACGCATGCACCCAACAGCACACACCACGCATGCACCCAGCAGCACACACCACGCATGCACCCAACAGCACACACCACGCATGCACCCAACAGCACACACCACGCATGCACCCAACAGCACACACCACGCATGCACCCAACAGCACACACCACGCATGCACCCAACAGCACACCCACGCATGCACCCAGCAGCACACACCACGCATGCACCCAACAGCACACACCACGCATGCACCCAACAGCACACACCACGCATGCACCCAACAGCACACACCACGCATGCACCCAGCAGCACACACCACGCATGCACCCAGCAGCACACACCACGCATGCACCCAACAGCACACACCACGCATGCACCCAGCAGCACACACCACGCATGCACCCAACAGCACACACCACGCATGCACCCAACAGCACACCCACGCATGCACCCAACAGCACACCCACGCATGCACCCAACAGCACACCCACGCATGCACCCAACAGCACACACCACGCATGCACCCAACAGCACACCCACGCATGCACCCAACAGCACACACCACGCATGCACCCAACAGCACACCCACGCATGCACCCAACAGCACACACCACGCATGCACCCAACAGCACACACCACGCATGCACCCAACAGCACACACCACGCATGCACCCAACAGCACACACCACGCATGCACCCAACAGCACACACCACGCATGCACCCAGCAGCACACACCACGCATGCACCCAACAGCACACACCACGCATGCACCCAACAGCACACACCACGCATGCACCCAGCAGCACACACCACGCATGCACCCAACAGCACACACCACGCATGCACCCAGCAGCACACACCACGCATGCACCCAACAGCACACACCACGCATGCACCCAACAGCACACACCACGCATGCACCCAACAGCACACACCACGCATGCACCCAGCAGCACACACCAGCCTTCATCCATATGTTTATGCATTCATTCATCAATCACTCCATAAACGTTGATTATGAGTATGACTGCCTTGCTGCCAGGCTATCTCTCATTGACGTGGCATCACTCACAGCAATCTCACGGGGATAGCCGATACCTACATGTCTTCTTTAACGTGCACTGCGCACGGATGGGTAAAGTTAATATACGGTAGCCAGTACAAACTCATTCCATTCATGGTGTTGTAACTGTCTGTGATGTGTTTGTGATTTCATGTAACCCGCTGCCTATACTTACTACTTGTTAAAGTTGTCAAAGGTTGTAACTTGTAGCCTCACGGAATAAACATACGGCGTTTCTTTCCGGTGTGCCAAAATGCACACTTGCATAGGTGCAGGGTACATGAGAGTCAAGCGAGGCGAGAGGGGGAACCTCTTTTCTTATTGGATTTCAACACGTTTGTTTGGTCGGATTCCGGTTGTTCATGTCGTGAAATTGAGGCGAAGTTTCGAGAATATTTAAGGGTGTGCCTACAGTTGGAGGCCATCGATATTGTCCTTTTATTTTTGCTGAGGTTTGCGTGATCTGCGCAAAAGGACAGTTAACCCATTTTGGGCGGGAACCCCTTTTGGTGTTTTAAACATTATGTTATAATTTAGCTATTGAAAAATAGCAGATCTACAAGCTCATAGCGCGCCACCGAGTGGCGCGCTACGAGCTTGTAGGTCTGCTATTTTTGAAAAATCGTGAAAATATTTATTTCAGAAAACTGGAGGATTTAGAAGGATTTTTTTAAATTTTGAGGTCAGGCCTAAATGGGTCAAATGATAAGGGACAATATCGGTGGCACCCAACTGTAACTTCATGAATGCCATGCCGACGTGAGCGCACGCCAAAACCCGATTTGAATGCAGAAATTACACTCCTTTGATAAATGAGTGCCTTAGCTCCTAATTGCTCCTGATGAGCCGGCTGGTGCATTCATGGTTTCCTCCACTGTTGTGGTGTGAATGTATGTGTGAATATAATATTGCATAAAGGCACTGTATAAATGCAGAATTTACCATTTTTGTCTCTTATCTCTCCCATTGCCTCTATCAAATTACCCAAATATGGCTTTAACATGCATCTTCTCCACTCTGTCAATGTCTTCCTCACACACTCTTTCTCTCTTTCGTGCAAGCAATACATCAGCAATGCAGTCATTCAATCTTTCTCCATCTCAGTCTTTTCTCTCTCCATGTATTTTTCTCTCTGCCTCCTACTGCTTAATTAGCTGAACACACATCTCTTTGACATTCTCTCTCTCTCTCTCTCTCTCTCTCTCTCTCTCTCTCTCTCTCTGCCTCCTGTCCACCATTCCTCTTTCCCCTCCTCAATGTAATATGGATGAGACAGTGAGGCTATTGATATATTAATTTTGCCCTTGACAAAGACGAAGGGCCATTATGAAACACATTGGAGAGTGGGGCCCGCTTTGGCAATCTGTGACAATCTCAGTAACTGAGCAAGCTCCTCTATGTCTAAAACATGAAAGTGGACCCCGGGAGGGTCTACCTTACTCAGCACAATAGTCTACAAAGGTGTCATTATTTTTTAGCCCTGCTAGGAGCAGGGCTCCAAGGATGTCAGAACTGTGGTCGTAAATAATATCTCAAAGACAACTAGCTGGACTGCCGTGGTCCCTCCCCTGCGGAGGGACCCTGATTCTGTAGTCAACTCATGGTCCATTTGGTCTCTGTGTGCTCACTCTCACTCTCTGTCAGTGTTATGTTAGGCCGTGTGATTCCTCTTTTGGCTTGCTTGGACCAAACGTCCATTCTTCAGTTTCATAGCTCTCCCCTCTGTGTTCCATTCCTAGAAGAATCCTGGAAGTTGCAAACCATCTCTCTCTCTCTCTCTCTCTCTCTCTCTCTCTCTCTCTCTCTCTCTCTCTCTACCTGCTTCTCCCCTTTACGTTCTCGCTCAAATCTCTCACCACATCCTTCTCTCCTTTCTTTCTCTCTCAATCCCTCCATCCTGCGCATCTCCATCCCATATCTCACATCTTTCTTTAACTCCTCTCTCTCTCTCTCTCTCTCTCTCTCTCTCTCTCTCTCTAACCCCAGTCTTTGGATCGTGGTAGTAATATGCACAGTGATCCTACAAAGGCATGCAGCGGTCGGGAAAATAACCACCACAACAGCTGAACCCCTTAGCCTCACAGGAATGTTTGACCACGTGCGCATGCACTCACACATGCGCACACACACACACACACACACACACACACACACACACACACGGCCAATACATTCAACTGGTTAGCACACTGAAGCATCATGGAACCACTTGGCTGTGATACAGTTCTGAACGTGACAATAGAGTACCATGTGTCTTTCAGTAGTAGCACGGCATCATAGTGTGCCCATGTGTGATAGTCGGTACTTGTTTGCTGTCTATGTTTTACCAGGCCAGCTATAATAATGAAATGTGTTATGGACATATTGCACACAACATTGTGATGCTATGGCTGTGCTGGTCAGTATCGCAAGTACTGTAGCCAATATATTTTTTTTTATCCAAAATGATATCAGTGCACTGAAACGGTAAATGTAATTGGGAATTTACAATAGATATAGATATCCATAAATAAAAATGGAAAATCACAATTTTCAAAATTACCCCAAGCATGTCCCTGTTTACACCCGGAGCGCACAGGACGAAGTTCTCCGCCTTTTCAATTAGTAACACCCAGCGCCCAGGACGGATATTATTGATATCAAAACCGATCGCATCACTCCACAGGCTGGGAGCGTCTGTTGCGCAACTTGCGATGTTGCTCAACAGTGGGACGTCATCGAAAATGTTCCCCCCCTGTTTAGCCGACGACACCGAAAATCTTAAAACGTTAATAACTCTTGATCTAAATCATTCCGTCCAATTCTAAGCAAAGATCATGTGTTAGACGGCCCACCGCGGTCCCGCCGCTAGTCGCGGTAGAATTAATCATACCTCCCGTTGTTGTCGATCACCTCTAGATAGTGTTTTGGCTACATCTAGCTGCTTCAGCCACATCTGGGATAACATCCGGTCTGTCGGTGAAAGTGCTCCGCTGCTATAAATCGCTGGGCGCTATGATTTAATGGATTAAAACACTTTTTTTTGCCTAATATTTAAAGTAGCGGGAGTCCAAAGTACGCAGCGGCGCGTACTTAGACCCAGTGAATTGAAAAGATGGTGTTAGCCATATTCAACCATACAGTAATTGCTATACGGGACTATACCATTTATCCATTCCATATTAGTAGCTATGTGTGCACGTGCATGCGTGACTTACTGTATTATTGATCTAAGCTGAAGCAGATGTCTATATAACTGACATACCAGCAAGGCCACAGATTTCAAACCTCATATCCACATTCTTCTCTTTTCACTATGCAACTCATCTCCATTATAGGAAAGAAGGACAATCACTGCCAGGACAGTGACACGGATGCACTGGTGTTGCAAAATAGCAGACCTACAAGCTCGTAGCGCGCCACTCGGTGGCACGCTATGAGCTTGTAGATCTGCTATTTTTCAATAGCTAAAGCATTACATAATCCAAAATGGATTCCAAAATGGGTTCCCGCCCAAAATGGGTTAACGTGCACTGTGCATGAATGGGTACAGTTAATATACGGTAGCCTACAAACTCATTCCATTATTATAGCGGATCTACAAGCTCGTAGATCAGTTGTTTTTGGTGCTTGACACTGGCGTGCAACCAATACAAATCAGGCCTGGCTAACTAACCACAAGCTCTAAACCTAACCTCCAAATGCCTCTATAGTCTAACCCTAACCCTCACAAGATAGAATGGGATAGGATAGGAACGCTAGGAGGTTTACGGAACTTCTGTAGCCTACTTTGCAGTTTGGCTCAACGGAAATGGGGATGTGCGTAAACTTCATCACACAAATGCAGACCATTTACTGTTATACGAAAATGTGCGATTCCATGGACACACACACACACACACATACACACACACAGGCACACACACAGGCACTCGATCTCGGATGCTTTCATAAGCTGTGGCATCGGGTAATGATAGCCCACATCACAGCGGACGTTAGCATGATGAGACTGGCATTTCTCCTGCTCTCCATCTGCAGCCGATTTATCTAATGTCCTCTCTATATCTCTATGCCATTTTCTCTCTCACTGTATCCTCTCTCTCTCACTGTATCCTCTCTCTCTCTCTCTCTCTCTCTCTCTCTCTCTCTCTCTCTCTCTGTATGACCCTCTATTTCTAGACCTCTCTTCCTTCCTCTTTTGATCTCTCGGCCCTCTTTAGCAGAGCGTTGATGGGAAAATGTATATCCTGTCTGCCTGAGTGACTTTCATTACATTAAGGAGGCAGGTCTTTGGAGATTTCTCACTAGATTTCGCACACTAATGTCTTCACTGCGGACGGTGTGAGTGGTTAATACTTCCCCTTTCGTTTAACCCATTTTGACCTGGGAACGATTCTGCAAATGTCTTCTAAATCCTGACTGTTTTCTTGAAGTTGAAAAAGCTATGTTTTTCTATGTTAGTCGTTCTCAAACACTTTCATGTCACTTTTCACGATTCTTCAAAAATAGCAGACCTACAAGCTCATAGCGCGCCACTCGGTGGCGCGCTATGAGCTTGTAGATCTGCTATTTTTCAATAGCTAAAGCATAACATAATGCTAACACCAAAAGGGGTTCCCGCCCAAAATGGGTTAAGCGCGGAATCATTAACCACTCAGGACTCTTAAGCTGGATGGACACCGGACACGCTAAAAACACGCTAAATGTCGTGACGATGTCAGACTTCAGTGCTACGGCAGTTATCTATGACATACACACTCCAATGACAATTAATTGTCAATTAAAATGTCGTGATCGTGGCAGCCCTGTGGCTGGCATGTCATCGAGGGAGAGAACCAATGGTTCAGCGTGTGCGTGTGCGTGCACATCCGAGCATGCAGTCTCTGCTTTGCATTCGTGTTCTCTGCACACACTAACGATGCAAGCTATCTGGGTCTATCAATCTGTTTCCTCCACTCTCCATCCATTTGTCCATTCGCTCTCCATCCATTTGTCTGTCTGTCTGTCTTCTACTCTATGGCTCCGAGACATGGACACTTTCAAAGACATTTGAGAAATGGCTTCTTCTCTGGAATCCTGCCTCAAAGCAGACCAGAGGTAGAAAACCGTCGTTCCCTGATGTCATCGCTAGGGACACATGCATCAGTAAGCAGGAACTGGGGATGGCAATAAAGGACCCGGAAAGTCTGGCGTGGCAATGTGAAATCCATGATCTCGACCGCGGTCGAAAAATGATGATGTCTGTCTGTCTGTCTGTCTGTCCATCCCTCCATCCATCTTTGGCTTTTTTTCGTAGCCACTTATCTGCCAGTCTTTCTTCATCTTTCCATCCATCCATCCATCCATCCATCCATCCTTACATCCTCATCATGTAGCTCTGCGCTTAAGTCTTTAGTGTTTATGTAACTCTGATAACCAAATGGACCAGATGGAACCAAATGGACCTTTACAGGACCATAGTTAAGGGTACAGGAGAAGTCCTATTTTTTTTGCCAGGTGAAACCTGGCTTATGAAAGCTGCTGTTGGCTATGAGGACATTTGCACGACCTAGTCCTGATTGGCTGGCCGAGTCTGACCCCATACTCTGAAACTCCGCGCGGAAGTCTCAACCAAGCCCCCAGACTTCCATTGAAGTGAATTGCGGGGGGGGGGGAAGTGGGACAACGGAGAACGGTTGTTTCACCCGAGTGTCATTCTTGTTAAAATTGTGCTCATTCCTCTGGTGCCATCGCGTCCAGTTGATGCTCTAGTCCACTCTGTGCTCATTCCTCTGGTGCCATCGCGTCCAGTTGATGCTCTAGTCCACTCTGTGCTCATTCCTCTGGTGCCATCGCGTCCAGTTGATGCTCTAGTCCACTCTGTGCTCATTCCTCTGGTGCCATCGCGTCCAGTTGATGCTCTAGTCCACTCTGTGCTCATTCCTCTGGTGCCATCGCGTCCAGTTGATGCTCTAGTCCACTCTGTGCTCATTCCTCTGGTGCCATCGCGTCCAGTTGATGCTCTAGTCCACTCTGTGTGAGTTCCCTCTCCTCACTTGCCCTATATACCTTTTAAAGTGTGATCGTTTGTGGCTTTGCTTCTTTAACTGAGGTTCACAGATGTCGGCTTAGCCTCGCTCTCTGTTGTATGGATGGAGAGGTGAGGTGTTGCAGATTGCAGATTGGATCCTTTTGTGTGCGGCTGGCTGGCCGGCCGGCCGCAGGGCTCAGTTGATAATAAGGTATGCTCCACTGGCCTGTGTTTGTGTAGCACCTGCCATCTGTGTGTCCTTGAATGTGAAGCAACCTTGCATATGATGTGTGTGCGTGCGTGTGTGTGCGTGCGTGCGTGCGTGCGTGCGTGCGTGCGTGCGTGTATGTGCTCTGCAGTGACTTCCTTTGCCCTGGCTGTGCTCTAAAGCGATTGCCATCTGTGTGTGTGTGTGTGTGCGTGCGTGTGCGCCCACCAGTCATGCATATGTGCAGTCCAGCCAGCGTGCAAGTGCGTCCACGCAAGCGTGCCAATGTACACCTGGATACATTTTTCCCAGCATGTGTGTGTGTGCACGTGAAGACACGTATATACGCATGTCAGGCTCCACGTGGGAGTCACTCAGTGGCGGTTGGTGTGTGCGCTGCCCCCGGCGCAGTGACCCACGACGGATGTCTAATCACCTCCCCCCCCCCCCCCCCCCCCCCACACACACACACACACATTACATTCCTCAGGACCCAATAGGGCTGGATAATACGACTTCAAATCAATATCATGATTATTTCAAACGCTTTATACTGCAATTACAATTAATGAACGTTTTAAAAACAAAAACGGGCTATTTATTGGTTCTTTTAGTTTAGTTTAGTTTATTTCGAACCTTTCACATGTATAACAATACATAATACATTATACACTTGAGTGGCCCGAAAAGGTGTAGGCTGAAGCTAAAAGCTTATAATTGCCTACCCTATTGGTTTACAGAACCAAATAAAAAATAAATAATAATATAATAATAGAGCTGACAAAACTGTCAGACAGTAAACTAAGAAAATAACATAATAATAATAATAATAATAATAATAATAAGTTCTTCATTTCGGTTTGGTATATTTTGCGCTAATTGCATGCATAGCCCTACTCTGTATATTCTGTATCGCCCCTGATCAAGAAAGACAGACTACTGATATGGGCCCTTCGTTCACTCTGTCTGTTGTAGTCATATCATTTTTTTTTTTATCATGTATCATTTGTTTTGAGAAAACCAAAGACTGCCGAAGCAGACAACCTGCAACACTACAAATTAGCAGGGTAAATTCCTGTAGGTGCACGGCTCAGAAATACTCAATTGAAAGAGGGAAATGCCAGCACTCCAACGCTGAGGATGGCCCACCTGGCCGAAGCGCGTCCGTTGGCTCGTCAGAGGTAATACAACCACGTGAAAAGGACATTCATGGAGTGCTGGCATTTCCTTCTCTCAATATCATTTTCATTCACTCACTCCCCGCTGACTACACACACACACGCACGCACACATGATTGTATACTGTGCTTGTGAAGATATCACAATGTTCGGGTTCAATCGGGTTGTAGATGGTAGATTGTAGACTCTCCACACAACCATAAATATAGGACGCCAACGCGTAAACCTAACCTCTGAATGCCCAATCCTAACCCCAACCTGTAAACCTAACTCAAACACTTTATGAGGGAAATGGTCCTGACAATGTCTATTTTTGTGGGGACATTTGCGCCTCAAGTGTAGTAAAACACGCACGCACGCCACGCACGCACGCACGCACGCACGCACGCACGCACGCACGCACGCACGCACGCACGCACGCACGCACGCGTAACATCTGTGTGTTTTGTCTCTCAGGATCTCACTGTGTACGTGTCTGCTGTCACTGGAGCTTGTTGCATCATGTCCTGCAGTGGAGAGCAGCAGAATATAGAATGTGTGCTGCATTAATTATACACATAATCTGGTTTGACTTTCTTGTTTTTTTGAGTGGTGCAACCACTCCAAGGAACAGCAATGTCCGTGTTCACCACCTATGTGACTCGTGTTAACCTATGTGACTCGTGTGTGACTCATGAGTACCAGTAGGGGCGCTGTTGTGGCAGAAACAGAGACAGAGAGATGCACTGTTGCCTGCTAATGAGAGAGAGAGAGAGAGAGGGGATTTGCACCACTTTTGTTATCAAATGTTCTTTAGACAAAAATAGCACAACCAAACATGTGAACATCATGAATGAATAAAGAAGACAAGTAATACACATGCACACAGCAAAAGAAAAGGAACACACAAACAAACAAACAAACAAACAATCCCCCTCCCCCCGGGACCAACGATCCCACAAAATGCACACCTGCGCCAAGATTCCTACCACTGTGCAATAGAAAAATAATAAAGACTAAATCATATCCTTGACTATATCTGCAATGTTAGACCAAATATGAATGTTTTCCTCTTTTTCTCCACGTAACCTTGCCGTTGACATCTCCAGATAGACGATATCTAAAAAGGTTAAACCCCATTGGCGAAATGTCAACGTATGAGGTGGTTTCCAGCTTGTAGCAACCATGTTCTTTGCCACTGTTACGCCAGCAAAGAAGACACGGTTGCGGGTATTATTTAATTGCAATTGGGATACAGCATTTACAATAAATAAAGATGGAGAGGGTGTAATGTTAATTTGTAAAAGTATTGAAAGTTTAGCAGCAACCATTCCAAAATGTGAGACCACTTGGACACTCCCAAACCATATCGAAGTGCAGTGCAGTTGGGATTATTTAAAATCCTCATAGCACATCATCTACAGGGGGTCAAATATGTTCGATGAACACAATTTAAATGAATTTGTTGATCAGGATTCCTAGTAGAGCGCATAACATTAGACCACACTGTGTCCCAGCTCCAATCTGTTGGTTTGACTTTGTTGTGTATATTCACTTAGGTCCGTGTCGTGGTTTTTGTTTATGCGGTTCAACTGAACAAATTGTAATAGGAAAGTGGTGTTTTGGTGTTGGCTTTGACGGGTGAACGCTACTAATGGTGGAGAATATGACGAACGCACACGCAGTTGCACCACGATAATTGAGTAGCGCGTTTTTGTCGTTATAGTATACTTCATTACACTACGCTATCATGCAAAAACGGTGACAATAGACGACAAGTTCACAACGCACTGTAACCTTGGAGATTGAGCTTGAAGATTGAGCGTGCAGCCTAAATGAAAACGGCATTGTTTATTTATTTCAACAGATTGAGGTTTAAAGGTTTCATGACATTATTATTATTATTATTATTATTATTATTATTATTATTATTATTATTATTATTATTATTATTATTATTATTATTATTATGAACATTTAGTGGATTTTCTGTGGTCTGGGATTTTGTATGTGTCTGAAGCCTTTTGATCTGCAATGAAAACAGGAAAAACAGTGACATCTGCTGGCATACGTATATGGGATTTGCTGACTGTGACATCACAGTCAGCAGGAAAACCAGAGCACTTGTTTGAGCTCGAAAACCCCAGGTCACAGAAGATCTACTGAATGTTAAAAGTTCAGGTTTTTTGGGTGCAATTGAGCTCAGACAACCTAATGAAATTAACTTTTTTTGCATGTCACAATCCCTTTAACACGGATACCTCAATCAACCAACTCCAAATTGAAACCCCCTCCATCTCTCTGTCCTCCCTAATCCCCCTGTCTTCACTGATGCTAAGTAGCTCTCCATCTTTGACTCTCGTGTCGAAGGGGTCATCATTTATCTTTGACATTCGTATGATCGGCCTATTCGGGTTCATGTTGGTGTGGTAATGAGATGGAGATGACTTCCGGGAGGTTACACTACATCTTAACCTCGCTGCTGCCATGTCTCTTTATACGACCAGCTTCCCATAATCCCATGAGGTCGACCCTCTTTCACTCGGCCGGCTTTCATTATTGTAATGTATTTTCCTGACTTGTGACTGCATGCTGCCTACGCTGTGCTAGGGACAGGTATTTGAAGTCGGTTCGTTTTTTTCTCTCTTCCCCCATATCCAAAAAGCCATCTGGCTGAGTGCATGTGTAGTGTTCAAAGTGCCTTTTTGTGGACACAGCCCCTTATTCACTAAAATAAGTTCCGGACTGTGGCTTTAACCAAACCATTAATTAAACCAATATTACATAAATAACTTGTGACTGTGTTTCCCATTTGAAACCAAGCGGTTAAAAACAAAGGCGGCGGCAAAGAAACAATAAATCATCTTGAACAGCAGCTTCAGTTTGGAATATAATATTTATATTGGAATATACCTGTGCCTGGTTACATTATACTGTAGCCATCCATCTCTGGATTCTATCTCGCTGCCTGTCTATTGTCAATTGTTTTAGTCTAAAAGCCTGATTTATTCTTCGTCGTACAATGGTGACAGACAGTACATGCTGAAAATACCCATATCTACAAGGCTCACAGCAACACAGCGCTAGCCAGCTGCACGTCAATCGGCTATTTCCGGGGCACACGACAGAGCCAGCGAGACGAGCATGCACAGGCCAGTTCTGCAACGCGGACAACCGGCGAGCACTTCTCTTGCTCGCTGCAACATTTAAAGAACCTAATTTTATTCGATTTATCTGTTATCTCTCATCATCATTTCTCTTCAATATCTCCCCATCTGTTCCTCCCCATCTGTCTGTCTTTTTGAGTCTCTGTTTTCTGCTCTCTTCATCCGCTCACTGTGCTCTTCTCCTCTTCTCGCTACGGCTTCATCCTCCATTCCTTCTTCTCTACTAGCTCTGTCTCGCTCCAATCTATCCACTATAGCGTGCGTGCGTGCGTGCGTGCGTGCGTGCGTGCGTGCGTGCGTGCGTGCGTGCGTGCGTGCCGTGCACGCCCCGAGGCTGGAGGTAATCAAAGGAGGCAGAGAGACAGAGCGGCCTGCCCAGAGGGACCCCGTGTTAACAGCCTCTTGTTTAGGCTTGTTTAACTTAACACTGGCATGAAGGGACACACACACACACACACACACACACACACACACATACACACACACACACACACACACACACACACACATTGTGCATATTCACAGAGGGAATGATGCAAAGCCGTCCACATACACAATGTATATTTGCACATACTGTACGTACCAACAGGCTGGCCTGTGGTTCTGACCGCACGTCACAGCAGCAAAGCAGAGATCGTTGATGCTTTTCAATTCCTCGCTGGGCAACAAACAACAATAGCATCACTGTAGCCCTTTGGCTCTGCGGGGCACCACCCACATGATGCATGATAGATGAGCCATTGTTAACCCCATGTCTATGTTTATTCAAACAAGAAAAACACTGGTGAACGCAGCGCGTTAGCCCCCCCCCCCCCCAGCGACAAACAACAGCAGTCATTTCAGCGCCGAGGGCTTGCGTTTCTTTGCCTCCGTCGGATGCGGAACATGCTCGGTCGACCGTGACTCGAAAGCCAGCAATTAAAAGTCTGGCGGGGGGGGGGGGGGGGGGGGGGGTAGTGGGGGAGGCGCAACCGCTCCAGGCGCGTTACCAGAAATGGCTAATCAGCTGGCCAATCAGCAGTGAGTGTGCAGCTACAGTATACGTATACTGCATGCGCGAGTTGTGCGGCAATGCTATACCAGGCTAGAAAAGAGCATATCCACATGGCTGTTCATGCTTGAAGGAGATTCACCCACGAAAGAGGGAGAGAGAGAAGGGTAGAGACATGCAGCAAAGGAGGTCATGAACGGGACTCGAACACGCGACGCGCTGTCGGGCCAAAGCCTTTTATGTGGTATGCGCCTGCGACCACTTGGCCAGCGGGAGCCCTGTTTCTACATTTGTGTTGTGGTTGTATAAATGTGTGCACACGCAGTGGTATGTGCCAGTGCAATTCTCAGGAGTGCATGCCTGTTCCATATGGATGTGTGCATAGATATCTATATATAGCGAACAATATGCCTCTCAGCAGGAGGGGGGATGCAGAACGAGACCTAATGAGGTGATGATCGGCAGCTATTCCATATGTTGGAAACGAAACAAATGGTAAAATAATGGCTCATTAAATCAGTCCTATGTTACAGTACATGAATACAGTAGTATTTGCAGTAGACGGCTTTTCAAAAGATTTGGTCTCGCACTCTTTTGTACAATCCATTTTGTGTTCACATGGCTTAAAAAAATATCTTCATTTCCACGTACATGTACAGCCATAACCACAACCATTGTGGTTATGGCAAGTGTTGAGCCCATTGTTGTTTATGAATTTCGGTAACCTTTACCAGCACCACTGTAGACCGTTTTCCAAAGCATAAGTGGATTTATAAGCCTATTTTGGGCATGTAATTATAGGTGAGAAATGTACAAAATTCCAGAAATATTAAATGTTTACAGGCTGGTAGAAGCTCGTTGTGACTTTATTGTGCGGAAAAGTATATACAGTAGGTCCTGTACTTCCAGCAACACTGAACTTGAAATGGCACCAAAGTTGTGAAACATTGTTGTCTCCACCAGGCCGTGTCACACACACACTCCGTCCGTGTGTGTGTGTGTGTGTCCGTCCTTCCGTCCGTCTGTTACCAGCTAATCTCCGGCACCGTTAACCTGGTCGATGCCACACTTTGCACACACACTCCCTGGATGCCAACGATGAACCTCTGCCCCACATTTTCCAAAACGGCCTGTTATAGCGCCACCATGAGGCAGCTTTTCACATTTTTTACCTGAAACTGCACCGATCTGCGTGAAACGTTCCATGCACACTCCCTAGAGGCCAAGGACAAACCTTTGACCTGCATTTTCCGCATCTGCCTTTTATAGCGCCACCAGGAGGCCGACTTTTGTAAAACACATTTTTTGATATTACTCCTCCAGATTCTGTCCAAAAATCTCACAAATCATCACACAGTATCTCTATGGTCATGTGCTCAAGTCGGATCTGTCCGATATTTCATATTCCATCCTAATTGGCTATAATTGGCTTTCACAGTTTGCAAGATTGCCCCGTTTTGAACAAAAGCCTCAAATCATGAACGCAGCATGCAATTTACGTGAAATCTTTCACACATTTTCTTACTAGGCTGAGGAATATATCCCACCCTTTTCACATTGGCCTGTTATAGCGCCACCAACAGGTTGATTTTTGCAAAACACATTTTTGGAACAAAATGCCTCAAATCATCCAATTGCCATCAAAGGCGTATGAAGAAATGGCAACCTTTTTACATTGGCCTATTATAGCACCACCAGGAGGCCACAACCTGACCTGCCCTGGTAGAGACCTGTGCCCCGAGGGGCACTTTTTCTAGTTTTTTTTGTTTTCCAGTGACGTTTTTCAGTGACGTCACATGTGACAAATGGAAGCCTAGCTAGTATCTGCCTATTTTTTATTTTTTTTACTGCTTTCTACACTTGGTGGCTGTGACATTTGTCTTCGTTCACTGACAAAATGAATGATGTTGAAAATATGAACCAAGTTTATGTAATGGTCTACCAGGCTTCGTCCATTTCTATTTCATTCTGTCTTTTCCAAACATATCTCTTTGGATTGTTTGTTGTCCCTGTGGGCCGGCTGGCTCCTACATACATGGATGGTGCGGTTTAACGTCTTCTGCTGTGTTCTGACCACCCGCAGAAAACCCCCCCCAAAAAAACAGGGAGACAGTTAGAGGTTAAGTGCCTTGCTCAGGGACACTTTGACCGGGGCCGGGAGGTGAACTGTGCAACCTTTTGATTACCAGATGCCCTCTTTACCCACTAAGCTACGACCACCAAATGGTGGCCAGTTATGTTGCCCTGTAATTCACTGTTGAAGTGTTCGTTGTCGTGATTGTCGTTATGGTGATCATGAATGACATGACAAAACTAGTGTTAATTAGCACAGGGAACTGCCGAACGGCAAGGGTGAGTTTTTCTTCTATTTACAGGACACAATTTTGTTTTGTTGTTTTTTGTTTTTTTGTGTTAGGGTTAGGGTTAGTGTTTTCTTGTTTTCTAAAGCTTGACATTTTGGTCAGAGGTGCTGTCAAGTCCAATCAAACGTCTGGTGTTGTGTTTTTCAAAATAATTTCATTTCAGACAGTTTCATCATCCGTGAGAATGGCAGCAATTATCACTTATTTAACTTTGGATTGGATTTCCTTTTTCAAGCCATAAAGTACCAGTAAGATGCCCTGAGGGCAAGAAGTGAAAGGGCGAGGTTGCATGCACGCATCCGCCTGGGTGACGGCAGACTGCTGGGCGAGCGCTGGCGCTTTGGCATGGGGGGTCAGATCAACATATGGAATGAATTCTGTACTGGCCATATATGGAGCGTGTCTTGAGTGGACAGGGTTTGATGAGGTCAGAGCAACATAATATGGAATGTCAGAACAGGTCAGCTCCATATATGGAGATCTAAGGGTGGCAGCGGGGGCAGTGTATTGAGTGTTGTACAGAGTTTGATGAGGTCTGGCCATATATGGAGCGTGTCTTGAGTGTACAGGGTTTGATGAGGTCAGATCAACATATGGAATGTCAGAACAGGTCAGCTCCATATATGGAGATGTAAAGGTGGCAACGGGGACAGTGTCTTGAGTGTACAGGGTTTGATGAGGGCCCAGGTAGGGCCGGGCCTTCATTTTCGGGTCTGTTGAGAACTCTAGTTTTCGCCGGCTGCCGGGCGTGGCTGCACTAATAACTTTGGGCGGGCCTGTCTAGAGTTTAAATAGACGGGTATCAGTCAAAAGGGAGACATCAAAGAGGAAGGATGGGTGGGGAGGGATCAACATATGGAATGTCAGAACAGGTCAGCTCCATATATGGAGATCTAAGGGTTTGAGGTCGGATGTAGAATTGCTGGCCGGCTCCATATCTAGGTGATGATCCAGTCTTCTCCATGTATGGTTATCCAGGATTTGATGAGGTCAGTGTCGCGATCTTCATATATGGAGACGGCAATATTTGGAGCGTGTCACAAGGCGTGATGGACTAACGGCTATATATCTTTTCAGCTATTACTTTCAATGTGGTGACTTCATGTTCTCTTTCCATATAGGTTAAGGTTAGACTGATGGAAGGAATGCAGTCTATGGAACATCCTCACTGTGTGTGTGTACGTGCGTGCGTGCGTGCACACGTGTACGCTTGCGTGTGCCGAGACATATGTCTCCATGACCCTGTTAGATGCTGGTGTTGACAACGAAACATGACACCTGCCACTTCCGTCACAAATGCCAGGGCTGTGTGTGTGTGTGTGTGTTTGCGTGTGTGCGTGTGTGCGTGCGTGCGTGCGTGCGTGCGTGCGTGCGTGCGTGCGTGTGTGCGTCTCATATATGTGTGATTGTGTGTGCACGTGAGATGTTCATAGTTTAGGTGCATGTCTACAGTATGTTGAAGTAGGAATAACTTGATTATAATTTAACTGCCTCTGAATTGTGTGTGGGCGTGCATACATGCAGGAAAGGCGGTTATTTGTGCCCATATTTGAACCTGAAGTGCATTTTGGAGGTGAGTCAGGTGACCTCCACCATCAAAAATAAGCGAGACTTGGAGGAGAGTATATGTGCTCACCAGCTTTCCTCCACATCACGTTTTACCGTTTTGCGTTAGAAATACATCCTTCTATATTGTCCCCGTTGCTTTCTCCTTCTCTGATTGTTTTCCCTGCAGCTATTTGTTTGTTCTATCCTTCATACTGTACATCCTCTACACTATCTCTCTCACCATGATGTGTTTGTTCTATCCTTCATACTGTACATCCTACACTATCTCTCTCACCATGATGTGTGTGTGTGTGTGTAGTAGTCATGTCTCTCTCTACTCTACCTTTCTCTTTCTTTCATTTGATCGTTTGTCCTCATAGACTCTTTCTTTCTTTCTTTCTTTCTTTCTTTCTTTCTTTCTTCAAAAGAGTTCACCTCGACTCTTAACTATAGTTTCAACACACCCGGTGAAAGATGTATTTTAAGCGAACAGAGCAGCAGCCATTATGTATATGGAAAATACCAACACCTGCTTCCCACGGTTCACGTTATACTATTTCCGTGGCGTCCGGTGTGAATGCACCGTTGGGGTGTCAATGTATTGGTGAAAAGAACGCAACACTACGTGTGTTGGGAAAACGAAAACACATGGGTTTGCGTTGGTTCGCTCTCTACGTGTGCCATATGCGGTTAATGCATATAGGCTTAGTAAGCTTAAAACACACACACACACACACACACACAGGCACAGTCACGTACTGTACTGTAGGCATCGACACGCACGCATGCACGCACGCGCACATGCACGCACGCACACACACACACACACACACACAGCCAGATGGCTGGGGAAGGAGGCGAGACAGGGCTGTAACGCTATAGCTTTAGCACGGTGACCTATATTTGTCTTTAATCTGAGTCATTTATGATTTGTCCCGCTCCAGCTCGCCAGTCAGTCAGCCGAACTCAGCCAGTACGGTTTGTTCTCCTCTCCGTCAGCACAAACTATGGCGACCAGCTGAGGCCTACCACTATGACCCCATCATGACCCCCTGCACAAGCACAAACACACACGTGTAAGAAACAAACAATCCAGCGGTGGTGCAAAAATATTGTAGCCGAGTACATTTCCGCTAGAACTATATATGCAAGTTTGAGGTACTTCGAGCTTTACTTGTAGATTTGCTGTTTTCAGTGCACGATGAATGTCACGCAACAAAGTATAAATTAAGAGAGTGTGTGTGTGTGTGTGTGTGTGTGTGTGTGTGTGTGTGTGTGTGTGTGTGTGTGTGTGTGTGTGTGTGTGTGTGTGTGTGTGTGTGTGTGTGTGTGTGTGTGTGTGTGTGTGTGTGTGTGTGTGTGTGTGTGTGTGTGTGTGTGTGTGTGTGTGTGCGCACATGTGATTGATTTAAGGTGTGGTGCTGATGCTAATCATGCTGGAAGAGACGGTGACAGTAAATTAGAGGGGAATCCAATAACCTGCTCCCCCAACACCTCCCTTTTTAATAATTATGATTAGTGACTATACACACACACACACACACACACACACACACACACACACGTCGATTGTATCAATAACGGCATGCATGAAACACTTTGACTGTGTTTCTTCAGCCCCCCCCTCCCTCATATTTCAGTCATCTGAAATGCTTTAGTGTTAGCCTAGTTTTAGTCGACTAAATCTACAGTTATTTTTGTCGACAAAAATGCATTGTTGCGGGCCTTGATGCCGTCGTAATGGCTGAGCTTGCGCGACGCGTCGTGTGCTTGTAGATCGGCTATTTTCAGCATGGAGGAGTAGCGTTTCAAAAAAAGTGTTACAATTACAATAGTCTGGCAACCACACTAATGATAAAGAAAGTGTTACAATTACAATAGTCTGGTTGCCCACACTAATGAATGAAAAGAAAGGTAAGGGGAACAATAGTATGGTTGCCCATAGTCAACCACACTAATAATAATAATAATAAAGTGTTACAATTACAATAGTCTGGTTGCCCAAAGGGCAACCAGACTAACTAGCTTTGGGGATGCGTCAGAGCTGGATTCCTGAATGGGAAATTCTGGGCACAAGCCCTGCAGGGCCCAAAGAGCAGGGTGGCACTGTAGAAAATTAGGACAATTAAGTCAAAGGCATTCACCCTGGAAATCTTAATTTTAGCGGCTCTCATATAATGTTATGTATTGTTACATATACAAATAATAAAGTGGTGAAAGAACATAACCAGCTGATCAGTCAGTCTATCATATGATTCTAAAGTAAAGGGCCCCAGCACGAAAAGCTACTATAGTGTACCCGCATACGACTGTTTTGAAACCGAATATAGCTAAAGTATAACATCATTCTTAAAACACCAAAAGGGGTTCCCGCCCGTCACTACACCATTGGTTCTCAAAGTTGGGGTCTCAGCTGGTCCTTAGAAGGGTATAGAAACTAAAATCAGCCAGATAATGTATCATTCATATACTGTACAGTACTATGCTGCGTGAATAAACATACAATTTGATAGCATACAGTAGATCACCCAGGTTTTATGGTTTTTCAATCCCCACACGTGTATGTATAAGTGTTGCAACACTTAAAATGTAGAATATGAAATTTTAACGGTAATATCGTATATCGTATCGATATCGCAATATTTGGCATAAATACAGAGATATGAAATTTTGTCCATATCGTGCAGCCTTACTTGTAATCCAGAGCCCATAGAGTATAGACAGAGTTACGACAACTCCGTTGACTTCATGGGGCCAGTCCTCTTCTACATAGACTTCTATTGGCGAATAGGGACACCGGAAGTTTACAGAATCTATTGTAGTCGATAGGGCTCGTGCGAGTACATGAACCACGTGACCGGGCTGTTTTCTGCCCCCTCAATGTCGCAACTCTGTCTATACTCTATGGCTCTGTTGTAATCCAAACGTACACACGTGTGGGTATAGGGATAGGGTGGCCTGGCTGGGTGTATGACTTGACTACCGCGGCCTGAATGATTCAGCCCTGCAGCCCTGGTGTGAGATATGATCTGGACAACAGATGTCAATATGAAGTTGAGGATAACATTGACCACTTCTGTGTCTTAGTCATACTTCTCTCTCCTTTCTTTCGTAATCTTTTTTGTCATCAGACGGACAGCTTGGTCATATACTTCTCTCTTTGTTGACGTTTTTGTTAACTCATCCTCCTGCCGTTAACCCAGTGGTGGAAAGTAACTAAGTACATTTACTCAAATAATGTACTTAAGTTAAATTTTGAGGTATTTGTACTTTACTTGACTGTATTCCAATTTCCAATACATTTACATCTACTCCACTACATCTCAGAGCCAACATTTGTACTTTTACTCCACTACCTGTTAGGGCAACCACACTAATTAGTAGAATGTATTTCAATTGATTGAAGGCCTCTGTCGACCGGTTGACGCCCACAACCAAAGCAAAAACGCCTGTTGAACATGTTTGAACGCGTTCGCCCTTTGCTTGGAAAAAGTCTATTCTATCCATGCCCCCCCTCCGCAGCAGTGCTCCATGGTATCCGACGGTCCCATTCCAACCACAAGCTCTTACACGGGAACCTTGTGGCGGAGCCGTCACTGATCGGAGGTGCTGGATTATTATTATATAGCACGCAGAGAAGGAATGAGTTCTGTGGCGGGCATATAGGCTGTCTTCTCCTGACACGCACACAAAGGGCGGTGAGAGGGGGTGTGGGAGCCTGCCGGCGGCAAAAGGTGAAATGAAAGCCGTTCCTGTCGGGTGATTCTGCCAGCCGGCCTTTTGTGTGCGCCGCCTATCACGGTTCCCTTCTGTGTGCGAGCATGACCGTGTGGCTATCTTCCAAGCCTTTTGTCTTCGCCGCCTAAGTGTCATCACTGCTGGCGCGTGCATGCGTGTGTGCGTGCGTGTGTGTGCGTGACACTGTGTGCGTGTGTGTGTGTGCGTGACACTGTGTGTGTGTATATATGTGTGCATGTGTTTATGCACTTCTTCTACCCAGCCTATGGTACTGTAGTATTCAAGGCCTTCTCTTTCCTCTTCGTGTGCTTTCTCGCTCCCCTCCCTGCCTGCCTGCTCTCGGCCTCCTCTTTCCTCTGGTATAGCGTCTCCTCATCTCCTCTCTGGCTTTTGAATCCCTGTCGACTGACTCCACAACAACCTTGCCGTCTTGGGCATCATTCAGTTCTTACTAGTCCGTCGCTCCAACTGCGAGCGAGGCGCCACTCAGTGCGCACAGTTCCTCCTCGATCAGTCCCTATACTCACATCGGCGCTGTCAGATATACCTCCAGTGCTCTCCGCTGCATGCACGTGCTGGCCAGTGTGTGTGTGTGTGTGTGTGTGTGTGTGTAAAAATGGTAAATGGTGCATTTATATAGCTTCTTTATCCAAGGCGCTTTACATAGATTGTGCATTACATTCACCCATTCACACACACATTCACACACCGATGGCGATGGAAGCCAAGCAAGGTACCAACCAGCACATCGGGAGCAATTTGGGGTTCAGTGTCTTGCCCAAGGACACTTCGACATGTAGACAGGAGGAGCCGGGATTCGAACCGCCGACCCATGGATCATTGGACGACCATGTGTGTGTGTGCGTGTGTGTGAGTGTGTGTGTGTGTGTGTGTGCGCGTGGGTGTGTGTGTGTGTGTGCGTGCGTGAGTGTGTGTGAGTGTGTGTGCGTGTGTCTGTCTGTTGCCCTCCAAGCACTTCTTTGCACGGGTCAGGATTATACTTTTAGACAGAGTATTACGCATAAGCACAGCCCGGCGGTTACAAACGGCTTAGTGTACGACCTGACTAAGGCCTTGTTTGTGTTTGCCCCCCCGGCCGCACTCCACTCGCTGCCTCGCTGCCCGGCATTCAGACTCAAAGCGTATAGCTGTACGTTTGGGAGGGGGGGCCGCTGAAATATGCACGCCCCCCTCCTCAACCGCACGGGAAAGGAAGCAGTGTTGTTTTCGTCGACTAAAACTAAGACGAAAATTATTCGTCGACTACCTTTTTCCACTGACAAAAACTAAATGGAAACTAAATGAAAACTAAGCTGTGATGACTAAAACTAAGACTAAATATACTGACAATTTAGTCAACAAATAAAAACTAGACTAAAATGTTAGGAAGGGACTAGTGGACAAGAGATCCAGTATAAGTCATTTTACACTTGGTTGCATGCTGAAAATAGCCGATCTACAAGCTCACAACGCGTCGCAGCGCGACGCGTTGTGAGCTTGTAGATCGGCTATTTTCAGCAAATGTAAAATCAGCCATTATGACGGCATCAAGGACTGCCAAAACACATTTTAGTCGACTAAATCAACTGTAGATTTAGTCGACTAAAATCTCATGACATTTAGTCGACTAAAACTAAACTAACACTAACACATTCCAGGTGACTAAAATGTGACTAAAACTAAGTGAAAACTATTCAAGAGACTATGTCTAAAACTAAAATAGAAATTTGATGCCAAAAACAACACTGAAAGGAAGGCCTGCACTATAACGCAGCCATGGGAGTTAAAGAGGCCTTTCTCTGTCTTTTCCGAAGCTTTCTCTTATAGACAGAGCACACGTCTGGTGGTTAACTCTCTTATAGCCAAGACAGAGCACACGTCTGGTGGTTAACTCTCTTATAGCCAAGACAGAGCACACGTCTGGTGGTTAACTCTCTTATAGCCAAGACAGAGCACACGTCTGGTGGTTAACTCTCTCTTAGCCGAGACAGAGCACACGTCTGGTGGTTAACTCTCTTATAGCCAAGACAGAGCACACGTCTGGTGGTTAACTCTCTCTTAGCCGAGACAGAGCACACGTCTGGTGGTTAACTCTCTCTTAGCCGAGACAGAGCACACGTCTGGTGGTTAACTCTCTTATAGCCAAGACAGAGCACACGTCTGGTGGTTAACTCTCTCTTAGCCAAGACAGAGCACACGTCTGGTGGTTAAAGGAGCATTCAGTGATTTCACTTAATTCAAATATCACTTATTTTTTCTTATTTTTTGGATAATCCTCCCTACTATAAAGTGTGCTGACCATATAAGGAGTTCCTCCCTGTCCCAAGTGAGCCCCTGGGGTCAAAAAACCCTAGTTTCGGTTTGGGCTTTGGGTGGCAAAGCCTTCATCCAATCAGGATGAGAGGGGCCTTCCTTTAATCATGATCGAGTGGGGCGGGCCTTGGTGCACGTGCTGTTGGTCTGTTGTACTTCCCCCACTGTAGAGCGTGTGCATGTGCACATCTTGTTACCGGGTGGACCGTTTTTTTTCTTCAAAATCACCCAAATCACTGAATGCTCCTTTAACGTGTCGTAATGTTTATTCACATTGCAGTGACGGGGTAGTTTTGGTCCAGCCCAGTCCGGATGTGGTTCCCAAGGTGGGGTCTGGGGACCCCCAGGGGTCCTTGAGGGAGTTCCAGGGGGTCCCACTCCCCAGCTAAATGATAGTTTGGAACCAAATGGACCCTTATGGGTCTGTAACTCTGAGAGTATACAAATGGAACCAAATCCAGTTCCATTTGTACACTGTCAGAGTTAAATTAACATTGATTTTACAATATAAATTAGGGTCCCAGTGATAGAAATGCCATTAAATGGGGGTCCGTAGACTAATGCATGTCAAACTGGGGGGTCCTTGAAATTAAACGGGTTGAGAATCACTGCTAGAGCCGTAAAAATCTTCTCTTATGGGGGCATATGGCATATCTCTTCAAATGGGGGTCCGCAGGCTAATGAGTTTCAATCTGGGGGTCCTTGAGATGAAAAAAGTTTGGGAACCACTGCAGTTGCACTACATACATACAGACTCTCTCTCTCTCGGTGCCAGCAGCTATAAGGCTCTCACGGCCTGTGTGTGTGTGTGTGTGTGTGTGTGTGTGTGTGTGTGTGTGTGTGTGTGTGTGTGTGTGTGTGTGTGTGTGTGTGTGCGTGTGTGCGTGTGTGCGTGCGTGCGTGCGTGCGTGCGTGCGTGCGTGCGTTCAAACACATAGCCCATACGCATTGACGACCTGACGCATTTTTGGCAGCAGTCGAGCACGTCACGGAATTAGCATATTAATGACATATAGTGTTGAATAATTAACGCAGTGGGAGTGGATTGAGGCACATGAGGCTCATTGTCAGCTCACTAATCGTGGAAAGAAAAGAGGAAGTGAAGCTAATGAGGTTAAAGGCACGGTAACGAGCCTTTTGAACTCCGTTTGTTCGCGAAAACAAAGAGAGCCGGAGCGCATTGCGAGGGAGTGTGTGTGTGTGTGTGTGCACGTGCGTGTGTGTGTGCGCACGTGCGTGTGTTTGGTGGCTTCCTGCTGCTTGTCCACCACTCACCTGAATGTCGACACACGACACGACACGAGGGGCCGTTTCTCGAGCGAAAGTGGCGGAGGAGGTCGCCAGCGGCAGGAAGGGGGAGCGGAGCGGAAGTGGAAGTGCTGTCACTCGGCTCAGAGCCCTGGAAGAAGGAGCTTAGCAGAGTCAGAGGGAGGGAGGAGGAAATACCCCCCCCCCCCCGACTCCCATGTGGCATCCCAAAATGCATAAGCCTAATCCATTGCCAGTGGGCTTTCATTGCATCGCATGCACACACCATACTACAACTACACGGTTGCTCGTACTCCAAGTGGATTAGGGGGGGGGGGGGGGGGGGGAGTGCTTTAATCACTATATACTGTATTTCATGACAAATAGCCGATCGTCAAGCTCTTTCTGGGCTTGAACATCAGCTCGTCAGTGAAGGAGCAGATTAGTGACTTTCACTATCACCACTACAGCTGTGCTCGGGGGGGCTGCCTTGTATATGTTCTTTGGCTTTAATTGTATGTCTAGCTTCGACGCCGACTGTAAAGAAACACACATGATGTCAACGTCGTCAACTTTGTTCAACAGCCAGCAGCTGTGCTCGAAAATGGTTGGTTACCATGACATAAATAAAATGCTACTTAAATGAGACCCTCCATTGCTTTCTTTCCCCAATCAAAAACAAACAAACAAGGGACAGCACATCACTGTCAAAACACACCAGTTCACCGGACACCGCATGGCAGTCACTTGCTGTTCTTCCTCTGTCTGTCCTCTCGTCCGTTCTGTCCTCAATCTTTTTTCAACCCTTTTCATATCGAGGCCCAATATTTATTCAGCATTTGAGCCACGGACCACCATTTAATGACATTTAGCCTCTCAGAGTATTTTTGCTGTTGTTGGATAAGATTTTGTTCACAACAGGCAACGTTGCTCAAAATATAGGTTCGTCTACAGTACATTCACTCATTAGTGTGGTTGCCCAAAGGGCAACCAGACTATTGCAATTGTAACACTTTCTTTATTCCACTAGAGTAACCTTTTTTTTGATACGCTACTCCTCCCACAGTTTTGGCAGCACGCACTTGAGCTATATCCCAAATTGACCGGCTTCATCGGGAAGGGTGTGTTTGTATTTTTTTAAGAGAAATGTTGTATAGTTTAATTGATATTCATTTATTAGTGAATAAAATGTCCCCATTGACATGAATGGGAAAATGCGATTTTTCGCATTTTCTCACATTCAAGTATTTTTTCCTCAGAGACTGTAATCACTATAGTTACAAAACTTGGAGGGTAGGTTCATAATAATTACAAAAATTAATCAACTTATAATGTTATCGGTCGGCCTCATGGTGGCGCTATAACAGCCCACTTTATGTTTTGGCTTATAACTCTTGAACCGTTGTAAAATCAAAATTATTTTTCCCTGGCTTTCTTGGGTCATGACGCATCTCACCATATAGGCCACGCCCATTTGCGCCATGATAGATTTTCCGCCATTTTGAATTTTCTCCAAAACACACTTTTTGCTTCTCCTCCAGATTTTGCCCAAATCTCACAAGAATTGGTACACATGATCTCTGCACTGTTCCGATGAAAACACCACAGGCGGAATTTTGATAGTGCGTATCGTTCGGCCGTAATCGGCTTCCGAAGTTAGTGGGAGGGGCCTATTTTACAAAGAATGCCACAAATCACGAACCAAACGTCCAATCAACTCCAAATTTGAATCAAATGTCGTGGGTGGTTTAATCAACCAAAAGCCAAAAGCAATTCCATTTTCATCCATAGGGGGCGCCACAAATGCGAAAATTGTAACCGTTTGTCGCAAAAAACATGATTTTTGGGGGCATAAATCCCCTCGAATTACTTACACATGATCACAGGGGTGACGCGACATTGTAATTGGCTGGCAATATTAGTGGGAGGGGCCTATGTAAGCGACTGCGGCAACCACACTTTGCACTTTTTCAAAATTGCAACCTTTCCAGTTTATATTCATATTTGAATAGAAAAGAGAGGTCGCACACAATGCATCGCATCGCGACGCATTGTGACCTTGTAGATCAGCTATTTTCAAATGGTCGAAATGTATATAGGGTTGAAGTGGTTACAGTAATGTAGTGGAGTAAAAGTACAAATGTTGGCTCTGAGATGTAGTGGAGTAGATGTAAATGTATTGGAAATTGGAATACAGTCAAGTAAAGTACAAATACCTCAAAATTGTACTTAAGTACAGTATTTGAGTAAATGTACTTAGTTACTTTCCACCACTGGGTTAACGGCAGGAGGATGAGTTAACAAAACGTCAACAAAGAGAGAAGTATATGACCAAGCTGTCCGTCTGATGACAAAAAAGATTACGAAAGAAAGGAGAGAGAAGTATGACTAAGACACAGAAGTGGTCAATGTTATCCTCAACTTCATATTGACATCTGTTGTCCAGATCATATCTCACACCAGGGCTGCAGGGCTGAATCATTCAGGCCGCGGTAGTCAAGTCATACACCCAGCCAGGCCACCCTATCCCTATACCCACACGCATGTATGTTTGGATTACAACAGAGCCATAGAGTATAGACAGAGTTGCGACATTGAGGGGGCAGAAAACAGCCCGGTCACGTGGTTCATGTACTCCGCGAGCCCTATCGACTACAATAGATTCTGTAAACTTCCGGTGTCCCTATTCGCCAATAGAAGTCTATGTAGAAGAGGACTGGCCCCATGAAGTGAACGGAGTTGTCGTAACTCTGTCTATACTCTATGGGCTCTGGATTACAAGTAGGGCTGCACGATATGGACAACATTTCATATCGATACGATATACGATATTACCGTTAAAATTTCATATTCTGCATTTTAAGTGTTGTAACACTTATACATACACGTGTGGGGATTGAAAAACCATAAAACCTGGGTGATCTACTGTATGCTATCAAATTGTATGTTTATTCACGCAGCATAGTACTGTACAGTATATGAATGATACATTCTCTGGCTGATTTTAGTTTCTACCCTTCTAAGGACTAGCTGAGACCCCAACTTTGAGAACCAATGGTGTAGTGACGGGCGGGAACCCCTTTTGGTGTTTTAAGAATTATGTTATACTTTAGCTATTGAAAAATAGCAGATCTACAAGCTCATAGCGCGGCACCGAGTGCCGCGCTACGAGCTTGTAGGTCTGCTATTTTTGAAAAATCGAGAAAATGTGGTGCAAATCTTTGAATATATATTCTGTCAGAGCGATCGTTTTTAACTCAAACTTTGCTTCATGGGGGATCCCTGGAACAACATATTTTCAGATGGGGGTCGGCGGCCAATTACATATATTTTTGGGCTCCTTGACATGAAAAACTTTAAGAACGACTGACATAGAAACATAGGCTTTTCAGAAAACTGTCAGGATTTAGAAGACATTTGCAGAAACGTCTTCAGGTCTAAATGGGTTAAGAGCGCACCGGACCGCATCTCCATGATATGATCTACTGCACCACGGATATGTCAACATGAAGTCGAAATGAGTCATAGTTCTCTCTTTTTGTATCTTTTTGTCATCATCACCTTTAAGTGAAAAAAGTAGTGTCAAAATATCTTTTGTATATTCGGTTTCAAAACAGGCCGTATGCGGGTACACTATAGTAGCTTTTCGTGCTGGGGCCCTTTACTTTAGAATCATATGATAGACTGACTGATCAGCTGGTTATGTTCCATCACCACTTTATTATTTGTATATGTAACAATACATACCATTATATGAGAGCTGCTATAATTAAGATTTCCAGGGTGAATGCCTCTGACTTAATTGGCCTAATTTTCTACAGTGCCACCCTGCTCTTTGGGCCCTGCAGGGCTTGTGCCCAGAATTTCCCATTCAGGAATCCAGCTCTGACGCATCCCCAAAGCTAGTTAGTGCAACCAGACTATTGTAATTGTAACACTTTATTATTATTATTATTATTATTATTATTAGTGCAACCAGACTATTGTAATTGTAACACTTTATTAGTGTGGTTGCCTATGGGCAACCAGACTATTGTTCCCCTTACCTTTTCTTTTCATTCATTAGTGTGGGCAACCAGACTATTGTAATTGTAACACTTTATTTATTATTAGTGTGGTTGCCAGACTATTGTAATTGTAACACTTTATTTTTACTGGAGTAAGACTTTTTTTGAAACGCTACTCCTCCCACAGTTTTGACTGTACGCACTTGAGCCATATGTCAAATCGACGACTTCATCGGGAATGGTGTGCTTGCTCATTGCTAAGAGAAATGTTGTATAGTTTAATTGATAATAATTAGTGAATTCATTTTCCCCATTCACTTAACATGGGAAGATCTAAAAGTCCAACTCAAGTATTTTTTTAGTTGGACTATGTAAGCGACTGCGGCAACCACACTTTGCAATTTTTTTAAATTGCGACCTTTCTAGTTGTGTAGACTTCTTGTGAATTAGGTAATGCAGATTTACTCTTGAGAGCGTAAAATGAAACCAAATGGTTTCATTTTACGCTCTCAGGAGTTAAAGATCTAAAAGGGTCCATTTGGTTACCAACTTTCCTTCATTTAACTGGGGACCACCTGGAACAGCCTCAAGGACCACTGGTGGTCCCCGGACCACTGGTTGAAAACCACTGGTCTAGAATATCTACTCTATGCATGGTGCATGCTTCTGCCATTTCCATCTGTATGTCTTGATTCTCTGTTTTGTTCTCTCACTCTACCCCTCTCTCTCTCTCTCTCTCTCTCTCTTTCTTTCTCTCTCTCTCTCTCACTCTACCCTCTCTCTCTCTCTCTCTCTCTCTCACTCTACCCCCCCCCCCTCTCTCTCTCTCTCTCTCTCTCTCACTCTACCCCTCTCTCTCTCTCTCTCTCTCTCTCTCTCTCTCTCTCTCACTCTACCTCTCTCTCTCTCTCTCTCTCACTCTACCCCTCTCTCTCTCTCACTCTACCCCTCTCTCTCTCTCTCTCTCACTCTACCCCTCTCTCTCACTCTACCCCCCTCTCTCTCTCTCTCTCTCTCTCTCTCTCTCTCTCTCTCTCTCTCTCTCTCTCTCTCTCTTCTGTGTTTTTCCCTCTCTCGGCCTGTGTGCATGCACGTTCCCTCGCTGCCATCTGTGTGTAATGTCTAGTCTGGAACCAGCGGTCTGGTCAAGAATAGCAGTGCCCTAGTGACAGCCCACAGATTCCTGTCAGACAACATCTGTGTGTGCGCGTGTGTGTGCGTGTGCGCGCGGCAGCTGGATTGTTTTTGGTGTATTTAAGCACTTGGATGTCCATGCACAAATTCACTTATCCATGCTACTGTATGTTATTGGGCATTTACGTACACGTATGTGTGGAGTAAGGGTTTCTGCTAATGTAGCCTGTTGGGGTGTGTGTGTGTGTGTGTGTGTGTGTGTGTGTGTGTGTGTGTGTGTGTGAGTGTGTGAGTGTGTGAGTGTGCGCGCGCGCCAGTTTATGAGCTTTCTTCCTCCTCTGTACTTGGCCTATTTTTGCACTCGGTGAGGCGGCATTGTGCACGCACGTGGTTAGGTGTGTCTCGTAGCCGCCGTTGTAGCACAGTGCCCCCCCCCCCCCCCCCCCCACACACACACACACACACACACATGTTTGAGCTCTTCTCTCGCTTCCCCCTGCGCTTTGCGTCATTTAATTTAACGTATTTTCTGCTAAGGACGACATTAAGGCGAGGCAAGTAAAAGTCACAGATGGCCTGCAAGCCAAAAAGTACATCTTTGTGTGTAGACCTCCAGTTCTAGGCTAAACAGAAGGGGGGGGACTTTTTTATTACTTCTACACAACAACTCTTAAGGTATATTAATGACATTGTTCAATGTTGAATATGAGTTTCCCCATTTAAGTAAAACATTTGAGTACTTTTTCCACCACTGGCAATACCCTCGCGGCCCACTAGTAGTCCCCGCCGCACGTGGTGACAATCATCCATCTTAAGACACGAATTGTAACGAGGAGACGACGAGGTCTGACGCTGATATACGACCAGTGAGACAGACGACGCAAAGTGACAGGGACAGACCGCACTGACTAAAACTAAGCTATGATGACTAAGACTAAATATATTGACAATTTCGTCAACAAATAAAAACTAGACAAATCTTAGGAAGGGACTAGTGGACAAGATATCCAGTGTAAGTCATTTTACACTTGGTTTGCATGCTGAAAATAGCAGATCTACAAGCCCACAATGCGTCACAAGTGTACAATCAGTCATTAAGATGGCATCAAGGCCTTCCAAAATACATTTTAGTCGACTAAATCAATTTTTAGAATCTGATCTCAGGTCAGAATGGGTTAAGACACGCATAATACTGCCCTATGACTAAAACTGAAATAAAACGTTGGTGTCAAAAAATCAATACTGGTGACGGGGACAGACAGACGACACTGGCGAAGAAAAGACAGAAGAGACGGACAGACGGACAGACGGACAGCAGCCGGCTGTTGGAGGGAGGCCGTCTTTCAGTTCGCCACAGTTAAAAAAAAGAGTGACTTGAAAACGGAATAATTTCGGCAGCTACAGCTGGGAAAGTCACTTGGATAATTCATGTATTGGGCACGCTTTGGGTTTCGCGCACACACACGCTTTACATGCAAATCTGTCTGCGTGTGTGTGGGTGTCTGTGTGTGCCTGTGAGTGCGTGACTGTGTGTGTGTGTGTGTGTGTCCATGTGCGTCGTCGTGTGTGTGCAGAGAATGCAAAAATACAGTATTTTAGCATTTTCTTTGCATGCAAATCTGTGATTGCCAGCTGTGTGTGTGTGTGTGTGTGTGTGTGTGTGTGTGTGTGTGTGTGTGTGTGTGTGTGTGTGTGTGTGGGGGCTTTGAATGAATTACAAAGTCAGATGTGCTCTGGCGACAAAATCCCTTGTAAAGAAAGATCGTGTTTCTGCAGTGACGGGGATAACAAGAGCCCTGGCAGAGTTTCAACTTCAAACGCAGAAGGATCACTCTCACCCACACGCACGCACACACGCACACACACACACACACACACACACACACACACACACACACACACACACACACACACACACACACACACACACACACACACGCACACACACACACACTTTTTTTTCCCACACGCAATCACTGGCAATGTGGAATGTCCCGGTGGAGTTGGCTTTGGCCGGTTGCGTTTTTCGATTTCATCAGCAGACCTGGCCTGATCCCTGTACCTGGGAAAATGGCCTCTCCTCCTGGGTTGTAATCCGTCAGGTTGGAGACGGGGGGGGGGCGGGGGAACGGGGGGGACGGGGGGGGGGGGGGGGGGTGGGGGGGGGGCTCACTTGTTATTCTGATTTGCGGATGCTACTTCCATTTGGTCCGGTCCATTAGGGACCTCACTCCCACCATTTTACCCCCACTTATGGGATTTACTCCGGTGTGTATATTTGAGACGGTGACCAGCTAGACAGACATCCCGTTTTGGCCGCCGGAATTCACCCTTTATCAAGTCCTGCCCCTGCAGGTTGTGCCCCTCTTCGCACCCATTGGTTGCCGTTTCGTGGTTGGACAAAAATCCTTCCTCTCCATCCACTACCATTGAAATAACAATGTTTTTCAGTTGCTTCGTATATTATTCTGTGCACTCAATTGTTATTGTAAACTTGGTGTCAGTAAAAAAGGAACATCACAGGTGCAGCACGGTGACTCGGCATATCGTGTTTGTTTTGCGTTTTTTCCAAAAATGATGTTTTAGCAAATTCAACATAAACAAGGCGGAACCAGGGTGAGACAGGGCAGAAAGAGCCTGCTGGTTAGTCAGTCAGTGGACCAATCAGAAGGCTGACAAAGGGTGAATTGTCCCTGTTTATTTTTTTTGTATTTATTTTTTTATTTTAGTTTTATTTTTTGGGCTTTTCCAAGTGCTCAAAGCGCTTTACAATGGTTCATTCATTCATACATTGGGAGGTGAAGCGGCGAACAGTCGACGCCAGCGTCCTCACTTCCCACATTCACACACCAATGGTGGCAAGTTCACACCGACCAACGGCGTCAGGTTGGCTCAGCAGCCTATAGGTGCCCAGACGGTTGAGCTAACCGCCCGGGGGAATTGTCCCGGTTTCAAGCTGACCAATATCAAAGTCCCAGTTTTCGACATTCACTATCAAATTGTACCGGTTTTGACACCGTAATTTAAATAATCACACTCATTTTGAGTGCTTACACGTTCATCATGTCCTGTTCGGTTGAAAGGTGCAGTCACTAGATGTGGTAAGAAGTGCTAAAATGATTGTCCCCCAAGTAGTGAAAACAGCCGATCTACAAGCAGATTTAACTGATTAACCCATTCTGTACGGGAACCCCTTTTGATGTTCTAACTAAGCATTATGTTATACTTTAGCTATTGAAAAATAGCAGATCTACAAGCTCATAGCGCGCCACCGAGTGGCGCGCTACGAGCTTGTAGGTCTGCTATTTTTTTTAAATCGTGAAAATGCGGCACAAATATTTGAATATATATTCTTTCAGAATACTTTTTTTTTATTTCGACGTCAGGCCTAAATGTTGAGAGCGTGCGTGAGAGAGGATCATGTCTCTCATGTCTTGGCACAGGATGTGTTGTAATGTAACATATATGCTGCAAGTGTGTCTTAAACATTGTGTGCATGTTGTGCAACAAGCATGCACGCCAATGTGTTTGCATGATGGGTGTGTCTTCTTTGCGTGCGTGCTTTGTGTGTTATTGTGTATTTGTGTAAGCCTGTGTGTATTTCTTTGACACACGCACACATGTTCCTTCTTTGGTGTGTGTGTGTGTGTGTGTGTGTGTGTGTGTGTGTGTGTGTGTGTGTGTGTGTGTGTGTGTGTGTGTGTGTGTGTGTGTGTGTGTGTGTGTGTGTGTGTGTGTGTGTGTGTGTGTGTGTGTGTGTGTGTGTGTGTGTGTGTGTGTGTGTGTGTGTGTGTGTGTGTGTGTGTGTGTGTGGTTCTGCATGCACAGTATACAGGGCAGGCTCTGCACTGCACACGTGCACATACACTACTACAGTGGTTCACAAAGTCGGGTCCAGGGACCCCCAGGGGTCCTTGAGGGAGTTCCAGGGGGGTCCCGGGCCAAATCGACCCTTATGGGACTGTTACTCTGTGTTAAATTAACATAGAAACATAGAATTGCCGTTAAATGGGCGTCCGTAGCTTATTGAATGTCAAACTGGGGGTCCTCAAAATGAAAAACACTGCTAGAGCCGTAGAAATAGGGGGTCCGTGGGCTGATGAATGTAAATTTGGGGGTCCTTGACATGAAAAAGTTTGAGAACCACTGCACTACTACACGACTAATGCAAATCTGTCGTGTGTGTGCGTGTGTGCGTGCGTGCGTGCGTGCACGAGCGTGAGAGCGCATACGTGTGTGCGGCGTGCGTGCGCGTGCGTGCCCCAGTAGAGTCTGCAGTGCAGGAGTCACTGTGTCTTTGATGAAAGCTAGACTGTACATAATCCCCTCCAGCATGGGGACTTCACTACTATGCCAGTGTGTGTGTGTGCGCGGGCATACTGTAGTGAAAAAGACCTGCTGAAGCTGGCAGTGAACCAGCCTTTAGCAACAGCTGTCCGACCTGGCTGTCTGTCCCTCTCGTTTCTACATGGCCGCAAATCCCTACGACTGTGCCCGTTTATGCTTCAAATCCCTGTGTGTGTGTGTGTGTGTGTGTGGGTGTGTGTGCACGTGCGCGACAGTGTATTTGGTGCTTTACAAGAGAGAATTGTTGATGTCTTTGTTGGGTCACTGACTTAAGTGCTTAGCACTCTTCTACGTTTATAAAGGGCCACATAGCCTGAATCCTGTGTCTCTACTGAGTGGTACGTTTTCTCAAAGCCCATATATGTCTCTCGGTTGTCTGAAAGGTCCCAGCTGTATAGGACAAAGTGCTGCTCGCTGAGAGAGAGAGAGAGAGAGAGAGAGAGAGAAACACCTTCTATGTCAAATGTCTCCACACTTCTCTGCCCCTCTCTGTCACTGGTGGAAACTGTGAAACCTTTGTTACAGCTTGACGGGAATGGAATTGTCGTGTTGCGGAAGTTAGATGGATTCTCAGAGCCCTGAGCTGCCAGTGGGCCCAAAAGTGAATACCATTGCATAGCCATTATTTGCGTTTTGCCCAATCCCCCCCCCCCCCCCCCCCCCCCCCAATTTAGTTAATTCCTCCCCACACACGAAAAAGCGTCACGACACGATACACGACACAACGGTCTGTCTGTCTGTCTGTCTGTCTGTCTGTCTGTCTGTCTGTCTGTCTGTCTGTCTGTCTGTCTGTCTGTCTGTCTGTCTGTCTGTCTGTCTGTCTGTCTGTGTCTCTCTCTCTCTCTCTCTCTCTCTCTGCAGCCCTTCCTTTCTCAGGTGGTTTGTTGTTTTAACAAAAACAGGGACACAGAAGATAACATTTGGGTTGTCAATCATTCCTCTATAGTTTCACACCCTAGTTACATCTCTCTGTATCTTACATGTATACTGTCCACCACTGCACTCCGCTACAGGCCAGGGAGTGTTATATCATCAGAGCAGCAGCGCCCACTGAACGAGAGAGATTGTGGCGTCTGCTGCCAATTCCTCAACGCCGACACAAATGATTTATACGAGTCCCTCCTCTCCGTTCTCTGGACTCAATGAACTTAATTGAATTAGAGCGTGTGGAGAGGATCCTGTTGGCTCTCCCACCCCCCCCCCCCCCCCCCCCCCCCCCCTCCTCCCCGACCGATGCAGAGAAATCATCGAATCACTGATACCTTTTGAAAGTCCTAAAAACTCATCGTGGGAGCATGCCGGAGGCAAGTGTCAGCCCTTTGTTGGCACTTGGCTCATAACTAAGCATTATGTTATACTTTAGCTATTGAAAAATAGAAGATCTACAAGCTCATAGCGCGCCACCGAGTGGCGCGCTACGAGCTTGTAGGTCTGCTATTTTTGAGGACGCAGGGCGGGTTGTACTGTACGTTAAAGGTCCCAGCCATGTCAGATCTACACACTCACAGTGCGTCACGACGTTGCATGTCGTGAGCTTGTAGATCTGCAGCCATGCACTGCCAGGTTGAAACTGAAAGCTCTTAACACAGTAAGACCCATAACAAAAGGATAGAGGCTGAACCGGAGCGATAGCCCCGCCCCCGCGCTATTCATTTCAGTGGAAGTTGCTCAGTGGCGTTTTGAAGCACGTGGAAGAACGGTCTATATACTTCCGCATTTGCCAACCGGTAGTGCAAACCGAGCGCTCAATGTTAAAGCCCAGCTGTCCGGGGTTTCCTCGTCAAAAATCCACGGGTCCGCTTGCAGTTCACGCTCTAACCAGTAGGGCTGAGTGCTTCAACGTTGGCGAGCCTCCCTGGGGGCTTGGTAAAACCCACTAAGACCTACTTTAACCCTTATTTTATACTTTAGCTGTTGAAAGATAGTAGATCTACACGCTCATAGCGCAGCTACCGAGTGCTGTGCTATGAGCTTGTAGATCTGCTATTTTTTGAAAAATACTGAAAACGTGGTGCAAATCTTTGACTTTGGATATCTATATATTCTCTCTCACAGCTAACGTTTTTAACTCATATCTTTGCTTCTGGGGGGTCCCTGGGACAACATATTTTCAGATGGGGGGTTGGTTGTCAATTAAGCAATATTACACGAGAGGGTGTTCTTTAACGTCATTAAGGCACGCCTGCGGTGCCGTAAGAACTCGCCCGCCGGGCGAGTTCCGAAAGGTATCGCAGGTATCGCAGAAGTCGCTGAAAATTAATTATTTTTCAATGACAGATGTAGTCACTACGGCCACAAATGTCCCAAGAAACTAGCTAGCCTAGCCACACAGAGTCTGCTGCGCTCTGAGAGAAAAGCACGGCTGAATTGTTCGTTTTGATTAGCCGTCGAAATAACGTGATTATTTCAACGGCTAGTTCAACCAATCAGATTGCTTCCTCAAAACGACCTGTATAACTATAGATAATAATGGACCTCAGGTTCATCTTGGCCTACGCTGTGAGGCTGCGGTCCTCACGGTGTCCTTCCTGGGCATGGGACGGGTGGACGTTGCTGTGTCAGCCTGGACAGTGCGTGGACTCAACGTGTGTGTTGTGTGTGCTTGTGTGTTGCAGTGCTGGCCAGTTTCAGAGGCACCGTTCAGCATGGACTGCCTCTGGAGATCGGAGACACCGTGCAGATCCTGGAGAAATGTGAAGGTACTGTACAGACACACACACACACACACACACACACACACACACACACACACACACACACACACACACACTCACACAGATTTGCATAATCACGCACAGACACATGCAGGGTTGCACATAATATGACAGCCTTCCTCCAACACTCAATACAACATTTCCTACAACTTGAGAATACTGTGCCAAACATATTAAACATTCATGGCTTCAGTAGGTGCGTGCGTGCGTGCGTGCGTGCGTGCGTGCGTGCGTGCGTGCGTGCGTGCGTGCGTGACTGTGTGTGTGCGCAGGAGAGATAAATGTCTGTGGAAACTGGAAATTCATTATTTGCCACCGTTTCCTGTGTGTAATGGCCACTGTTCCTGCATGCCTTCCTGTCCACATCGTCTAGATGTCTTTCTCCCCCCTTTCCACTCTTTTACTCTATTCCTGTTTTTGGTGTGTCCCCCCCCCCCCCCCCCCGTCTCTCTCTGATTCCGTAGTGAATTGCTCTATGTTTCTGCAATAACACGGTTTCACTGCTATGCTCTGGTTCTATTTCCTAATGGCTCCCTCTCTGTGGCTCAGGTTTTAAAACACAGACAGACACACGTGGCACGCTTCACTTCCTGTTATTCATTCATTGACAGACAGACAGACAGACAGACAGACAGACAGACAGACAGACAGACAGACAGACAGACAGACGGAGACACGTCTATTGTATATTGTGAAAGACAGACAGAGAAGAAGAAGGTCAGGCACGCATACAGACAGACATACAGACAGACAGAGGGACATGGACACTGCCTGTCTATCTGCGAAGAAGACGTGACAACAGCAGAGAAGTCCAGAGGAAGACAATTGGATCTAATTTCTCATGAAACGTACTGTTAACCAACCCAATAATACGGACTTGTAACGGGAGCAACAGGAAAGACAAGCAGACATGTAATGATGAGACAGACAGGCCTGAGGCAGAGAAGGAGAACATTGCGGGGAACAAGACGGAATATGTTCACACAGCGGTTCCCAAACTCTTCTGTGTCTCCCTGGGACCCAAACTTAGAAAAATACATTAGCAATGAATTGCTTTCATTTGCTTAGGCCTAAATGTTTTAAAATAGTGATAGACATTTTTTCTTTTCTTCAATGATTTTTGAAGATTTTCAGAAAAGGTTTTGAATCGTTTTTCATAATTGAAATTTACTCAACACATACAAATCATTTGGTAAAACACTTAGGTGTATAGTGAGTCAATGAGGAAGGCAGGCACACAACAGGGAGGCATGCAAGGACACAGAGAGAGACAAGAGACACAGAGAGAGACAAGAGACACAGAGAGAGACAAGAGATATTACGTATTACGGCGTGGTAGACAGCCGAGAACGCTCCAGAAGGATGTAATAATATGGCCGCAGAGGGCCTCGGAGAGAGTACATCAGTGAGAGCTGTCTTGAGAGACAGACTGGTGACAGCAGAGTGACAGAGTAATGGCCCGGCCCTCCGCTGCGTCTCCTGTCAACATTCCTAAAACACAGGGTAGCGTCACACTCGGGACGTTGTTTCTCGCCAACAAGCAACCCCCGGCGTCTCATAATGGTCTCTGCCGGTGATTTATTTGTGACTATAGATGCCTCTCTTGGTATTTCTTTGATGTTTTGCTTGTTCTTTCCCTAACTGCTGTGAATATATTCCGTTGGAAATTATGCATTGAGTGCCTGTTTGATGTCATTGTGTTAAAGCCTCGAAAACCACCCATGCTAGCTAGCACAGGGAACATACTGCCTGTCTCCCTCTTCCACTTTCCTCTTGTCTCTCTCTCCTTTGTCTGTCTCCGCTACGTTGTGTTTCCTACGGTGTGTCTCTCCTACACTTTCTCCCTCTCAGCTGTCCTACTGTCTGTCTCTGCTACACTGTCTCCCTCTCCGCTGTCCTACTGTCTGTCTCTCCTACACTGTCTCCCTCTCAGCTGTCCTACTGTCTGTCTCTCCTACACTGTCTCCCTCTCAGCTGTCCTACTGTCTGTCTCTCCTACACTGTCTCCCTCTCAGCTGTCCTACTGTCTGTCTCTCCTACACTGTCTCCCTCTCAGCTAAAATAAATGGTAAATGGTGCATTTATATAGCGCCTTTATCCAAGGCGCTTTACATAGATTGTGCATTACATTCACCCATTCACACACACACATTCATACACCGATTGCGGCGGAAGCCATGCAAGGTACCAACCAGCACATCGGGAGCAATTTGGGGTTCAGTGTCTTGCCCAAGGACACTTCGACATGTAGACAGGAGGAGCCGGGATTCGAACCGCCGACCCATGGATCATTGGACGACCTGCTCTACCTCTTGAGCCACAGTCGCCCAGCTGTCCTACTGTCTGTCTCTGCTACACTGTCTCCCTCTCAGCTTTCCTACTGTCTGTCTCTCCTACACTGTCTGTCTCTCAGCTTTCCTACTGTCTGTCTCTCCTACACTGTCTCCCTCTCAGCTGTCCTACAGTCTGTCTCTCCTACACTGTCTCCCTCTCAGCTTTCCTACTGTCTGTCTCTCCTACACCCCTCTCAGGTGTCCTACTGTCTGTCTCTCCTATACCCCTCTCAGCTGTCCTACTGTCTGTCTCTCCTACACCCCTCTCAGCTGTCCTACTGTCTGTCTCTCCTACACTGTCTCCCTCTCAGCTGTCCTACTGTCTGTCTCTGCTACACTGTCTCCCTCTCAGCTGTCTTACTGTCTGTCTCTCCTACATCCCTCTCAGCTGTCCTACTGTCTGTCTTTCCTACACTGTCTCCCCCTCAGCTGTCTTACTGTCTGTCTCTCCTACACCCCTCTCAGGTGTCCTACTGTCTGTCTCTCCTACACTGTCTCCTTCTCAGCTGTCCTACTGTCTGTCTCTGCTACACTGTCTCCCTCTCAGCTGTCCTACTGTCTGTCTCTCCTACACTGTCTGTCTCTCAGCTGTCTGTCTCACTGTCTCTCTCACTGTTTGTTAATATTTGCAGGTGCTATGAAAATAAAATGCATAATGGCAAACAAGTCCTATTGATGTTTGAGTCCGAGCCAGGCAGGGGACATTAAATGACATTATTTGCTGACACAGGCCCTTGTCGGGAGCCCTTTCTGCATTTGACCGCAGATAAATGAATGACATATTGAGGAAATGGCAAGTGTGTGTTTTTAGAATGCGCTGACCGCCGCAAATTAGTAAGAGGGCCTGCATTATTCATCCACTGTTAATTATGCAATGTGTCTAGTTTCAATACGTGTTTCAATACCCTGCCAGACACATCTGTGGATCCAGTTCATACACGCACTGTGTGGGAACGCTTGTGTCACCTCATTCAAAACTACGATACAGTGTATAAGAATACAAGATTTGCACACCAGTATTGCTGCTCCCACACACACATGCACGCTTACTTTGGTAACGTTTCGACTGCCGTGTTAATTTTGACAGCTAATTTTGGTTTAGTCTTTTGAATAAACTTTAATTCAGTTTCAGTCATATTTTAGTCATCTGAAATGTTTTAGCTTTAGTCTTTAGTCAACTAAATACCATGAGATTTTATTTTGTCCAATATTAAAAAAAAAAAAAAAGAAGAAGAAGGCCTTGATGACGTAGTAATGGCTGATTTACACTTGGTTTGCATGCTGAAAATAGCCAATCTACAAGCTCACACTGTACTTCTACAGTACAGTACTACAGTACAGATACTCAAAAAATGTACTGCACTCAAGTAAATGAACTGTACTTACTTTACTGTCCACCACTGCCGGTGAGAAACGATGTCACGGACACAGAATTACGCTCCTAACGCAACTTCAAATACACCATGCAGGTCCTTCATGTGTCGGCAAATCCCAAACCAAATGACGGAGAACCTAATACATTTAGAGTTCAGACTGATGCTGTTATCCGGGTTAATAATAATGAAGGCGAGGGTAGAATGAGCTTAACCCATTTAGGCCTGACGTCGGAAATTATTATTATTATTATTTTTTTTTTTAGAAAAAAATGTTTTCTAAATCATGACAGTTTTTAGTGGTGCTCAATATTTCATGTCAAGGACCCCAAAAATCACATTTAATAGGCTACCGACCCCCATCTGAAAATATGTAGCTCCAGCGACCCCCCCCCCCAGAAGCAAAGATATATGAGTTAAAAACGTTGGCTCTGAAAGAATATATATTCAAAGACTTGCGTCACATTTTCACGATTTTTCAAAAAATAGCAGACCTACAAGCTCATAGCGCGGCACTCGGTGCCGCGCTATGAGCTTGTAGGTCTGCTATTTTTAAATAGCTAAAGTATAACACATAGTAATGCTTAAAACACCAAAAGGGGTTCCCGCCCAGAATGGGTTAAACTCCACTGTTGTGCTGACGCTAAGTGGCTTTGCATAAGAGCATCAGCTGAACGAAACGTAGCCTACAACATTAAATGCAAATGCGGTGCATCATTATAGTAATTAGCGCCTGCGCTTTGGCTAAAGCATCTTTGGTTAATGCTCCCTGATTTGATTTGGGAATTCCCAGCCGGGCTAGAATAATCTCCTGACTATGGCTTCTTCTAAGGCTTATTATTGTTACTATTATGCTGTCTATGCTCATGCTCTCAGCGCGAGTCAAAAAGCCTTTTATCATTTTCACCTTGTTTGTTCAGATGGCACCGTTTTTTTCCCACACCCTCCCAGATAGGTGACAATGTGGTTGACAGTAAGCTCAGCATGTCGGCCCTGGTAGCTTTAACTCATTCTGAACGGGAACCCCTTTTGGTGTTAGCATCATGTTATGCTTTAGCTATTGAAAAATAGCAGATCTACAAGCTCATAGCGCGCCACTCGGCGCGCTACGAGCTTGTAGGTCTGCTATTTTTGAAAAATCGTGAAAAGCGGCACAAATCTTTGAATGTATATTCTTTCAGAGCGAACGCCTTTAACTCAAATCTTTGCTTCTGAGGGGTTCCTGGAACAACATATTTTCAGATGGGGGTCGGTGGCCAATTACAGATATTTTTTGGGGTCCTTGACATGAAATATTGAGCACCACTGATACAGAAACATAGGTATTTCAGAAAGGATTTAGAAGACTTTTTTTCAGGCCTAAACGGGTTAAATGACTTTGGCCCACAGCCACTTGCTGTGTAACCCAGAACAGTTCTCATGTACAGTATGCGAGTGTGCTGTGGAGCGGAACTACTGTTGTTCATTTTTCAGAATGGAAAAGTATTGAACGTTCTATCCCTGCATGGATGCTTGGCTCCACCCCGCCCACTGGGCTGGCCCACAGCGACAGGAAATACTGGGGAAACAATTTGCCTCGCGACACCGTCCATGCACGAAAGCGTGCGTGCGTGCATGCGTGTGTGTTCTTAGAAGCTGTTTTGCATGATGCAGGACAAACTCAGAGGCTATAGGAGCTGCTCATGCAGGAAAGATCCCTGACTATATTATTATCACATGTTAGAGTGTCAGAATAGAGATGGTTCTTTACAGTACATGAAGTAATCTATTTGGTAGACTGACTTTACTATCGGTAGACCTGACTAAGGATAGACACACACACACACACACACACACACACACACACACACACACACACACACACACACACACACACACACACACACACACACACACACACACACACACACCATCTGCTCTCCCATCATACTCAGCAGTCTAAAGCCGATATAGAGGGTATGCGCGTGACATCATCATCAAACCCGGAAGTTATGCAGGAATGCCTACTGAGTGGCAACAAACTACTTTCTGGCCTTGACAGCCCATGCATCCAAACAGAAAAGTCCTATCTGATTGCATTAAACAACGTTAAACAATGTTAAGCTCACTTTGCATGTTGCTTTGCCACTCGATTTGCCACTCGATGTGCCATTCACTTTAAGCATGCGCATACCCTCTATACTGTATAGACAAACATAATACTGTACTCATGAACATAATACTGTAGTAATAATAATAATGATATATACACTGCTCTTGTCTCCCTGTAGGTTGGTACCGAGGATTCATTCTCAAAAACCCAAATACCAAGGTGAGGTGTGTGTGTGTGTGTGTGTGTGTGTGTGTGTGTGTGTGTGTGTGTGTGTGTGTGTGTGTGTGTGTGTGTGTGTGTGTGTGTGTGTGTGTGTGTGTGTGTGTGTGTGTGTGTGTGTGTGTGTGTGTGTGTGTGTGTGTGTGTGTGTGTGTGTGTGTGTGTGTGTGTTACTGTCAGCATTTTACTCAAACTATATCAATAATATTTTCTTTCTAATGCAAACCTCAGCCTTTTAATTTATGCTTTTGTGATGTCATGTAATTATTTGTATATATTATATTTAATAGTGTCTGTGAACATTGGAAAGACCTGGTGTTAATGGTGGTGCAGAGTGATTTCGAGAGAGAGAGAGAGAGAGAGAGAGAGAGAGAGTTGCTGTTATGTTTCTGTTTGTTAATTTATGTTCATTGTTACTGTATTGCTTGTTGTTCATTATTGTTGGGATGTTTGTTGTTGTCTCTGTGTGCGCAGAGAGTTGTTGTCTCTGTGTGCACAATGTTGACTTTTGTTTTGTTGTATGTATGCTTTGGCAATGTAGAACATATTTATCATGCCAATAAAGCCTTTTGAAATTGGAAATTGAATTGAGAGAGCCGTCCATTCATTCGCTAACCTCGTTATGTTCCTTATTGGCTGCAGGGCATCTTCCCGTGCAGTTACATCCACCTGAAGAGCGCCCAAGTGAAGAACAAAGGGTGAGTCATGGACCCTGTGCATTTTGTCGCTGTAAAATCACCATCATTTAACTCTGACAGTGTGCAGATCAGCGCGATCTAGTACGAGAGTGACGACGCTAGCGTTGACTCCTGCATTGTAACAATAGAATGCGGAAGTGCTCATTCTATCTCAATGGGATAGTTCCAATGGCTCCAAAATGGCCCCTATGGGTGCATTTTGGCTACATCCGTGAGTTAACCCAATCTGGGTGGGAACCACTTTTGGTGTTTTAAGGATTGTTATACTTTAGCTATTGAAAAATTGCGGATCTACAAGATCTTGTAGGTCTGCTATTTTTGAAAAATCATGAAAATGTGCCTCAAATCATTGAATATATATTCTTTCAGAGTGAAAGTTTTTTACTCAAATCTTTGCTTCTGGGGGGGTTCCTGGAACAACATATTTCCAGATGGTGGGTCGGCAGCCAAATACATATAATTCTAGGGGTCCTTGACATGAAATATTGAGCACCACTGATACAGAAACATAGGTATTTCAGAAAACTGTTAGGATTTAGAAGCCATTCACACCAAGCATTATAGCGGTAACTAACTAACTATAACTATTGGCGTTCACAATTCTCTTTGTGCACGATCTCTTTGCAGTCTTCATCTGCCTTTGCAATGCATATCGCCCCAGGCAGGTTCAGTCTGGCCCCTCTCAATTGTGGGGAGGACTTCACGGCCGAAATGGTGACGAGCCAACCAGATTTGTCTGGAACCAGGCTATAACCAACCAGGGCCCAGTATGCAAATATGGGGCGGGACATTGCAGGGAAAAAAATCTAAGACTGAGAGGGACGAGACTAATATCCACGCAGTGACATTAGTATCGCTACACGAGGCTAGTGAACACAGTTCCATCCATTTGAGTTAGAACGATATTGGTGTGAACGGCCTTTAACCCATTTTGACCTGAGTTCGATTCTACACGCTGACAGTTTTCAGAAAAACCCATGTTTCTATATCGGTGGTTCTCAAACATTTTCATGTCAAGGACCCCCAAAAATGATATGTAATTGGCCTCCGACCCCCCATCTGAAAATATGTAGTTCCAGGAACCCCACCAGAAGAAAAGATTTGAGTTAAAAACGTTCGCTATGAAAGAATATATATTCAAAGATTTGCACCACATTTTTCAAAAATAGCAGATCTACAAGCTCGTAGCGCGGCACTCGGTGCCACGCTATGAGCTTGTAGATCTGCTATTTTTCAATAGCTAAAGCATAACATAATGCTTAAAAAATAAAACACCAAAAGGGGTTCCCGCCCAAAATGTGTTAACACCTACTTGTATATACTCTGAGAGATACATATGAATATATTACTGTTTGTGTGCACAGCTACAACTTATGTGGGTGTATGCATGCATGCATTCATGCATACTGTACCCATACAAAGTACACACGCAAAACTCACACAGTCCTATACTGTACATGATACGTGCACACAGTGACACACTGATGAATCACACACAACAAAGCATGAACACACACACACACACACACACACACACACACACACACACACACACACACACACACACACACACACACACACACACACACACAGGAGAGGTAGACTCTGTCGCTCTCTCACGCACGTATGCACGGACACACCCTCCCACCACATCCTCACCGTCGCCTGCCATTTCTCATGCAAATTGCCTCTTGTTTGTCCTGTGCAGGTGTCCTAGTCATAGTCTTTTGAATAGTTTTCATTTAGTTTTAGTCATAGTCTCGTGAATAGTTTTCATTTAGTTTTAGTCATAGTCTTGTGAATAGTTTTCATTTAGTTTTAGTCATAGTCTCGTGAATAGTTTTCATTTAGTTTTAGTCATAGTCTCTTGAATAGTTTTCATTTAGTTTTAGTCATAGTCTCTTGAATAGTTTTCATTTAGTTTTAGTCATTGTCTCTTGAATAGTTTTCCATTTAGTTTTAGTCATAGTCTCGTGAATAGTTTTCCATTTAGTTTTAGTCAGTCTTGTGAATAGTTTTCATTTAGTTTTAGTCATAGTCTCTGGAATGGTTTTCATTTACAGTAGTTTTAGTCACATTTTAGTCACCTGGAATGTTTTAGTGTTTGTCTAGTTTTAGTCGACTAAATATAAGATTTTAGTGGACTAAATCTACAGCTGATTTAGTCGACTAAAATGGATCTTGGCGGTCCTTGATGCCGTCGTAATGGCTGATTTTACACTCCCTTTTAGTCTAGATTTTATTTGTTGACGAAATTGTCAATGTATTTAGTCTTGGTTTTTATAGTCCTCATAGCTTATAGTTTCCATTTTGTTTCCATCTAGTTTTCGTCAGTGAAAATAAGGTAGTCGACGGAATAGGAATTGGGAATAGGAACTCCTTCTGTACCTACCGTACAGCATGCCTCTGTGCCCTTTGTCTGCACGTGAATCGATGCTCTGCGTAGCACTGTTTGCAGTGGTGTCTGCCGCACAGAAGAGGCTTATTGTTTGAATTGTGAGGCGGAGGGCAGGCAGACGCAGCGTGCGGCCCACCACCGGCTATGTTTCTACTCCACATAAATGAAACATGAACTGATGAATGAAAGATGAAAGGGCCTGGTGGCAAAACGGGAGACAGAGAGGGAGGAAGCTTCGTATAACTCGGAAATTATTCGGTACAGTCGGGGAGGAACAGACTTCTTGTGTGTGCACGCGGGCACGAGGTTGTGCGTGTGCCGCGTGTGTGTGTGCGTACACGTGTGTGTGTGCGCGTGCCCGCGCACGACTGAGAGCAGTAGAAACATGGCCAGTGGCGAGCACTTTAATTAAATTCTACACATTGTCACAGCCTGGCCTGGAGAGCCAACAACAACTGTCTGTCCAATTCAATTCACGCTACACACGTGCATTTTCTATTTACGTGTGCTTGTGTGTATATGAGAGCGTAATGGCTAATGCTATTCCACAGCCTGGGGACCAGGGTACGTGGGAAGTGGTTTGGATCGTTGGTCCTGGCGTTGTATATAGTGTTCTCAAAGTGGGGCCCGTGGAACCCCAGTGGTCCCCAGCAACATGAGGAACAGCTTACACACTTAAATGAACCCCCCAAAAATGCAAATCTTCAAGCTCGCAACACGTCAGGACCACACCTGGATGCTCACCCTAACCAACTGAACCCCATGCTTATAATAAAGTATAGCTCTGTGGACTAAAGCACTGGCGATCACCTGGTAAGACATGGAAATGGAAAACAATGAATACACAGCATACCCAACCATAGCGGCATTTCATGAACCCCTATTATCATACATATGACACATGAGCCAAGGACTCACCAAAGACACGGACGGGACTGTAAGCCCCATAGACTTGGGTCTGCGAACTACATACAAAACACCTTACACAGAATGTTGCTCACTAAGGAGAACCACATTTTATATTCACCTTTTAGTTACACTCAGATTAGCCTGGAACTCACCTATGCTTTCTATGGCATAGGCAGCTCCCGGCAGGATCCGCCGGCAGAAACTGTGCGCAGCTGCTGGACATGAGACTAATTACTTAGAGCGACAGAGAGAGAGAGGAGTGTGTGTGTGTACGGGTGTGCGCGTGTGTGTCAATTTAACAAAGGTGCAGACGATCAGAAATCAGCAGAGAGTGATCGACGTTTGCGCTACTCTATACCAATAAGCCTATCTCACAGAATTTCCCCGCCCCCTTAATACGCCCCCCTTTCGGGGTTAGTGGTGATAGCGTGACGTCACTCCATAGACGCTACATGTTAACAGAGGTAATTTAAGAAGTGTACAACTTTTGTTTTCTCAAGGTAAGGTTTGTTCTATCTGTTCGAGCTGATTTACCATCTTGTTTGCTTCATAATAATATTGGTCTGTCACATTTTTACATTAGAAAATGTACTTAGATTCTCCAGAGAAAAAAACGTGTAAATGCTAATGTTAAATGACACCACTATTTACCGGAAGTGGGCGTGGAAAGCGGGCTGTGAGATAGGCCTATTTGAAGTGGACTCGGACCCAGACTTTTTTTTCTCCCTGGAAATAAAAACGTCTGGGTTTCCGAGGCTACACTCAGATTAACAATACATATCCAAAAACACAAATAAACACAACCAATAATAAGACGAGAGAGAGAGACTAAGGCCCAAACCACACCAAAGGGTCGCCATGCAACCATCCAAACGGTTGCAAGGAGTTGCATGGTGGTGACCCTTTGGTGTGGTTTGGGCCATTGAATTCAACCAGTTGAATCACTTGGGACGACGTGGGTCAACATGCAACAGGACGTATCACACCACTGGGACAACGCTAAAACCGCCTTGACCCTTTGGTGTGGTTAGGGCTTAAATTACACTTCACTGAAGGAATGAACTACACTCAAACACCACACAGACCACAATGGCACTGCCTGAGTTTATTGCAGCAATCGGTCTAAATTACTAACTACAATGAACACATTATTTCCACAGAACCCATAAAATAAGCGATACCTTTCCATCGCGAGGCGCTATACACACCACCTCTCCCCCTTCACTGTATAGGACCGGCTGGCGTTCCCTAGGGGAATATCAATTCACGATTTGGTCAACTAACCCTATAAAGTGCCCGTCAAACGTAGAGCCATTGTAACAGAATCACGCTGTGACGCTACCCATTTATGCTAAAGCTACTCAACAGAACACTTGAGCCGCTGACGAGGACATTTTTGACCCAGCTACCGTCCGGCAACGCTGAAATTCAAGTTGACGCCAGAGACACACCCCTTATACTCGTCCAAGCCCTTCGCTACCCCCACCCGGCACTAACGTCCGGTTAAGAGGGCACTTTTGGACAGAAATAGCGAAAATAGCTGATCTACAAGCTCGCGACACGTTGAGAGCTTGTAGATCAGCTATTTTCGGGGCGCAACCCAGCACTCTTTAGCTATAGTGGAGATGCGGTGTGTACGACATGGATTTCTAAACAAATTAGTTCAACGCAAAATATTGTGTTCACGTTCAGGAGACTTCGGGGGAAAAAAAGCAATTCTCCTGAATGCTGCCTTCCGGCATGGCATGGAAACGAGTGGCATTTGTATTTCTTTCACCATTAGTAAATGCTGCATTTGTGGTCAGGAGAGGGCAGTTGTTTTTACAGACGGGTGAAAGGTCAAGGGCTGAAGCCCCCTTTGATGTCTATGTGTGCACGTCCCTGCCACCCGGCCACATAGAGAAGGGAGGGAGTGTGGAGTTTGCATGTTCTCCCCGTGTCCCCTAGGGTAGGTACCCTCACAAAAAACATGCAGTAATCCTGGTCTCTAAACCGCCTCCCCCTGGCCAGCCGGGGCGCCTGATGGAGGGGAAAGGAACTGGTTGGAATAACGTGTTCCTTCCACGCGCTACGTCCAACCAGGGAAACCCCCCCCCCCTGTCAGGTGAAAAGGAGCAACTTGGACACTCAGGCATGAAGGAAGCATGAGTTCAAGTCCGTTGCTCTCCCCATGTCCCCCATATATGGGGACTAGGTTGGCGGAGGGTGTGTAGAGCCCAGGATCACATTAGATAATTGACACAGGGGTGAAAAATGGGTTACAAAATCGTGGGATAAAAAAATATTAAAAAAAAAGAGAAGGGAGGGACAGACGTGTGTTTGATGAGCTTGTGGGATTCGATCGTACATCTGGTCAGCGTCACGGGGGTCGTGACAGGATATCACCAGTGAATTGAATTGAATGCGAGTGGCGACCAGGAATTAAGAGCAGCGGTTAAACGTCTTCATGTCAAGGAATCCCAAATTGATACGTATTTGTCTCTGGACCCGACACTAAAATAGGGTTTTAGTTTAAGCTGTTCCTCATTTTTCTGGGAGGCTGAAGACCTGGAGTTCTGCGACATTTTGGATCAGTTGCAGAGGTCAATTCTAATACGTGCATGTGTGTGTGTGTGTGTGTGTGTGTGTGTGTGTGTGTGTGTGTGCGTGTGCGTGTGTGCGTTTCCAACCCACAGGCAGTTTGAGACGGTCATTCCGACTGAAGACTCTGTCATCACAGAGATGACCTCCACCCTGAGAGACTGGGGAGTCATGTGGAAACAACTCTATGTGGTAAACACAGTTAACACACACACACACGCGCGCACACACACACACACACACACACACACACACACACACACACACACACACACACACACACACACACACACACACACACACACACACACACACACACACACACACACACACACACACACACACACACACACACACACACACAATTCAATTCAATTAAATTCAAAGGGCTTTATTGGCATGAGAAAACATACGTTTACATTGCCAAAGCACAATACAACAATACAGCAATACAATCAAAACAAAAAATATGTACATTTGAACGTCAGAATCTTCAAGATCAATTTCTATATTGTACCAAGATCACTGGATGTAGGTATAGTGCAGGAATATACACAATGATTAGTCTTTAGGGTGGTTGTGTTCCGTTTGATATCCTTCTCCTATCACGGCACACTCAAACATGCAAAAGTACAGTGCGTTTCACAATGCATCAGTGTATCGGCTATCATTCTGGTACACGGGGCACAGGCACATATCAGACCTCGCTTGAATATTAACTAGTGACAGAGTTGAGTTTGTGTGTTTTATCTGCTAAAGGGAATTAATTTGGCCCTGCTACGACTCCCGGGCAGCAAACAGCCCAAAGCCATTCCACACACACTCATTAGTCAAATTGATTGTGTTTGTTGCCTATTAGGGTATTCTGTAGTGCAGATTAGCCCATTCTGGACGGGAACCCCTTATGGTGTTTTAACTAAGCATTATGTTATACTTTAGCTGTTGAAAAATAGCAGATCTACAAGCTCACAGCGCGCCACCGAGTGGCGCGCTACGAGCTTGTAGGTCTGCTATTTTTTAAATATCGTAAAAACGCGGCACACATCTTTGAATATATATTCTTTCAGAGCGAACGTTTTTTTTTTATTTCGACGTCGGGCCTAAATGGGTTAGATCGCATGCTGATGAACGCCCGCCGATCAGAGAGCATAAATTGGCGAGGAGAGAAGCAGCAGGACGGCGAGGATCATTCGCGCAAATCCATTCTGTGAAGAGTCTCTCTTCACAGCAGTGTGAGCTGTGGAGATCAGTGAGGCTGCGGGGGAAACAATATTCACAGATGACAGACAGACAGACGGACATGAAATGAACGTGGCGCGTTTGCAATTCCTTTCCTCTCGTTAACGCTTGCCGTGTCTCTCTCAAAGGGGGGGGGGGGGGGGGGGGTGGTATTTGTCACTCACTCGTGCAGGTACAAGTAGCGAAAATCACTGCCGCGTTGTTGTCATTATGCATGAGAATGAGTGAAATGGAAATAAACCCTGATCCTGATCCTCTCCTCTCCTCTCCATACCAGAAGAACGAGGGTGACCTGTTCCACCGGCTGTGGCATGTCATGAACGAGATCTTGGACCTACGGAGGCAGGTGCTGGTCGGACACCTCACTCACGATCGCATGAGGGACGTCAAACAGCACATCACCGCACGACTGGACTGGGGCAACGAGTGAGTGGATGGGAGTGTGTGTGTACACGTGTGAGAGAGAATGGTAAATGGTGCATTTTAATATCGCCTTCATCCAAGGCGCTTTACAGATATTGTGCATTACATTCACACACCGATGACAGAGGAAACCATGCAAGGCACCAACCAGCACATCAGGAGCAATTTGGGGTTCAGTGTCTTGCTCAAGGACACTTCGACACCAACTCTGGGGGAGCCCAGGTTCGAACTGGGAACCTTGCGGTTTCCATCCGGTCGCTCTACCCCTGAGCCACTGCCGCCCCGTGTGCGTGTGCGCTCGCACGTGTATGTATTCTGCATCGAGCCCCCCCCCCCAAAGACATTTTCCTTTTCCTAGAGCCAAAATACTGTTAAATTCAAGTCCTCCTCGAATGTGTTATGTATGCGTGCGACGAGCACGACTGCAGCAGTTTAACGGAACTGCTCCCGCTTGTCTCCTGTCAGACGGCCCACGCTTCCCTACAGTACACTACACCAGCTCGTCTGCCTCTCTGACATCAAATTAATTACTAGGTGCGTCTATGGTTCCCCGTTTCTGAAAACGCCTCCGCAGGCAGCTTACCAAAGCCTTCTGTATAAAACTCTGTATCGTTTATGCCGGTTCATTATGTTAGATTCAAAACAGTACTGACATTCGTTTGACATTACATAATCAGTTTATTTTTTTTTCCAGAATTGCAAAGTTTAGTGGCAGACTAAGAGGAGTAGCATTGACCTTTATGTGTTTTGATGAATATCAAATGTTAAAGGTTTCATGACGATCATTTTAATTTATTCTTTAATTTTTGTTTTTATTTTATGTTTTATGACCTCAATTACACCCACACAACCCGAACGTTGAACATTCAGTGGATTTTCTTTGGTCTGGGGATTTCTCTGTGTGTTCTGAATCCTTTTGAGCTGCAATGATAACAGGCAAAATCCCTCAACAGTGACATCTGCTGGCAAATCCTTATGCCATATATGGGATTTAGGGACTCCAACCTCACAGTCCACAGGCAAATCACAGCACTTGTTTGAGCCAGAAAACCCCAGACCACAGAAAATCTACTGAATGTTAAAAGTTAAATTTTTTGGGGTCCAATTGAGCTCAGAAAACCAAAAAAGAAAAGATTAAGAAAAAATTATAAAAACTTATTTTTATATGTCACGATCCCTTTAACGCAGGAATACTCAAACAACTCTGGGGAGAGAGACACAATATGAGACATATTATGTAGACGGTAGGGATTGTACCGATACATCAGCCTATTATGTCCTCCCATGCTATACAATTCACAGATAATCCACTCCCATAGTGTTTGACTTCAGTGTAAAAAACCCCCACTGTTATCTGCATTGACTAATGTGTTTCAGATTCAGATTCAGATACCTGTATTTGCCATTGTGTATACACACATAGGAATTTGCTTTGATATTAACATGAGTGCATTCAATTCTTTTTTTTCCACAAATACCAACAGACACAAGACAACAGTGGCGGGCCGTCATATGTTCTTATACAACATTAAACCACGCACAAATTGGTGGAACTGAACCATCAGGCTCTGTAATATCCCAGCTATGCTGCACCGGCAGGGACTAAACACACGCAGCGCGCGCACACACACACACACACACACACACACTCTCACACACACACACACACACACACACACACACACACACACACACACACACACACACACACACACACACACACACACACACACTCAAGTGGCTCCGCAGCGCACAGCCAAATGAGACTCGGCCACACACACACTGTCAGCACGGACAACCACAAGTCCTGAAGTCCACAACCATAGCCTATAAAACGATCAATCATCAATAAGCTGCGTCGCATCACGATCGCATGTATATAAATATTATATAAAGATCCTTACCATGGCTGCCTGCATCATACCAATGGTCGACCCTGCAAGTCCTTCATTCTCGAAAAATCACACCCGTGTGAACTGAGTGGTGTAAGGTCTTATATAGACTGATCAGCTGTGGTCTGACGTAATGTCTGACGTAATGAAATCACACCCGTGGGAACTGGGCAGAGTTGGGGTCCGTTACTCAAAAAAGTAATACACTACATATTACACATTACTTTTGAAAAAAGTAATGCCTTACATTACTTGATTACTCCCTGGAGAAAGTAACTAGTTACACTACTCGTTACATTACTTTTGCGTTACTCCATAAAATCGCCTGAGATGCATTGTCACATAATTTACCACCACTTAACAAATCTTTAAAATCCAAATAAGGAGGACATACACAAGATCTTTCTTTATGCTCTTTACCAGGTTGTGGAGGAATAAAACAAAATGGGCCTTTCCAAAACGGTCTAGTGCAGTGGTTCTTTTGACCTTGTAAAACTTTTTCTATGCAAACTTCTAATTAATTCTTTAAGTACATTGTACATGTTATGTAACAGTGACAGCAGTGGCTTTCAATCAGTGGTCCGTGGACCACCAGACACCAGTGAGCCTTGAGGGTGTTCCAGGTGGTCCCCAGCTAAATGATGGAGAGTTGGTAACCAAATGGACACTCATTAGATATTTAACCCTTATATCTTTAACTCTTGATAGTGTAAAATGAAACCAAATCCATTTGGTATGATATATGGTATGATATGAAAATGGTTGAAAACCACTCTACCACAGGTTCTCTAGGCAAATATTAACCCAAAATATATTCAAATAAAATAATGAGACGAAGAGAAATCAGTAGCCTATATGTTCACAGTGCTTTAGGATCCCTTTCTTTATGATGTCGAGTTCCCTGCTCCATTGCTCATTAAATGTAGTTTTTCATTTCGGCATATTTGGTTTATTCATCTCTGCATTAACTAACTAGCGAGTGATTGTGAGAGCACACATTCTACAACAAACAAACCGACCCTCCCACTGGCAGTGTTGCCAAACTTGCCAGGTTTTGGGAGAGAAACAAGCAGCCATGTCTATGAAAACAAGCCCAAAAGAAGCCTGACTGGGCTATTTTATAAAACAAGCCCAAAGTCGCTTATATAATAAGCGGACATGGCAACACCCCAACGTCTGCTCTGTCTCTGTTTATGACAGTGGGAGTGAGTGTGGCCGGCTCGATGTGGAGCTGAGCAGCGCTGCGGAGATTTTAATCCCGAGACGACGTAAATGACAGTTATGACACAAGCACGGTATATCACAAAAAACGGACAATGATGTGTCCAGCCAGAGGTTGAGGTGGGAGGGAGGACGACAGGTGGGTCTAAAACCGGACGTCTGGCCACCCTACGAGTCCATGACAGTAACAAAAAGTGCTGTGCTGCTGCTGATCTGACACCGGTTTGAAATGTTCTAGTCCGCGACTCCGCTAGTGCGTTGCCAGCACACCATTAGTGTTCATGTTCAACTCATCTCCGTTGTGTGCATTATTCTCCAAAGCAACACTGCTGAAAGCAGCCACATGACGCAAGTAACGAGTAACTGCAGCGCTACAGCGACCAGTAACTGTAATGTGATTATCAATTTGGAGGAGGAGTGTCGTTATATTACTCGTTACCGACCAAAGTAGTGTGATTACAGTAACAAAATATTCCGTTACTCGTTACACCCAACTCTGGAACTGGGTGACCATAGCAACCATGCTCATTTTTTGGGCACGGACAGACAGACAGACACGTAAACTAACAAAGCCAGTTGTAGGAGTGGTTTACACCACTCAAAAATGCTGTAAATCCACCACTAAATCTGTTTCTTCTCCTCCTTCAGCCGTTTTCCGCGTTTGTTTGTGAGTTAAATCTATTTAGCTCCTCAATCAACCCACATATGGGAACTCGTGCAGAAAGTTTGAAACTCTTTTCTCATTTGACAATATTTTCCCCCAGTGATGGGATCCAAGCAAGACGTTAACGTCACCAAAGGCCAGCTAGCTGGCGCTGGTACATGAAAGAAAACGCCCAGCAGGGCAAACTCGAAATCTGATTGGCTAAGGAACCTGTCAATCTCTATATTGCTCCCATTCATTTCAACAGCAAGGGGATTCACTGGAGTTTCTGCAGGCCTCCCGGTAGAGAATTTTACCCGGAGACAACACAATGAAATAATCTCATTGGTTAAAAAAAAACAAGGTCTGTTGTACCTGCACAGAATGGAAGCAGAGCATCCAGCCTGTCTGAGTGAGAAACAGTGCAGTGGCAGCGAAATCAATATAATATTATATATATAATATTATAGATATAATATTTGTTAAAAATAAAAAATATTAATTTTAATTTCTGCATCAGGCAAGTGGGCCAGCAGAGAAGGCCTTGCTGGCCCTGACGGCCCACCACTGCAAGACAACACCGTGCAGGGAATATAAAGTGCAGGGTTATAGTTCATAGTGCATCAATGTTGCCGGTGTTTAAAGTGCCGGTATCACTAGGGGGCAGGGGTGGAAGGGAAGCCAGAATCATTGAGCAGCCTGGCAGATGAGGGGAAATAACTTTGTCTGTGGCGGGCTTTCGTAGCCTTCGGCAGCCGCAGTCTTCTCCCAGAGGGGAGCAGGGTGAGGAGGCCGTGGCCAGGGTGGGAGGGGTCGGCCATAATCGTCCTTGCTAGTTAGTAGCAGTACTTGAGCGATCTGCTTACGCACAAGTACAGCTGGGTGCCACCGATATTGTCCCTTATCATTTGACCCATTTAGGCCTGACCTCAAAATTAAAAAAAATCCTTCTAAATCCTCCAGTTTTCTGAAATAAATATTTTCACGATTTTTCAAAAATAGCAGACCTATACAAGCTCGTAGCGCGCCACTCGGTGGGTTAACTGGGTTAACTGGCCTTTTGCGCAGATCACGCAAACCTCAGCAAAAAGAAAAGGACAATATAGATGGCATCCAACTGTACTTGTGTGCAAGGTGCAAGTTGGCACCTCGCCAGAGTGCATTTCTAGTTTATATTGCTTTCCTCTGCTAGTTTTGATTTGTTACTTTTTTCTGTCTTTATTGAAATATTCCTAAATATAAACTGTTTCACATAGTATACAATTTTATATATACATATATTTCTGCCTGCCTCTCTCTGCCCCTCTCTGCCTGCTTGCCTCTCTCTTCCCACCTTTGCCTCTCTCTCCCTGCCTGTCTCTCTCCGCTTGATAGCTGATTATAGGAGGGGCTAGCGCTCCTCGAAAAATGAAAGAAAGTATCACATTGCATCACATTGTCCAATGACGTATACAGGGCTTAAGTGCTTAGTACAGAATGAGAAACTATGATGGATTTTCAAGCTTCCAGTTTTCGGCGATCATATTACTGTTAGTCCCGTTTTCCAGTATTCTGTAACCCCATTACTGTAAATCTGTTACATTTGAAACAGGAATACGGCAGAGGAGTCAAGCGACTCCTCTGCCGTATTCCTGCGCAAGGCCCATCACAGTAAACACAGTTGAGATACTGTAGCACTTGTTCTTTCTCATCTCACCGGTATAACACTGAGGGTGGACAAAGGCCAGCAAAAACAGTAAACGATCGGATATTTATTTTGGTTATCAAATCATCACACGCACGAACACACTCTACTATCTCTTCCCGCTTGCAGTGTGTTTTAGCGTCAGGCGTTCTCCCCTGCAGACTCAGCTCAGCTCTCAAGCACATCTCCTTTGCTTCGAACAGACAATGGTCTCTGACCGCCAGGGACGGAGCCGAACCAAAGAAATACACACTTCATTCTGCGTCCCCCTTAGCTCTCTCCGTCTCTCTCAATCTCCCTCTCATCCTCTGGGTCAGGGGTTCTCAACCTGTGGGTCGCGACCCCTCGGGGTGTCGCCAAATTATTTTAGGGGGTCCCCAAATTATTTTCACGATTTTTCAAAAATAGCAGACCTACAAGCTCGTAGCGCGCCACTCGGTGGCGTGCTATGAGCTTGTAGATCTGCTATTTTTCAATAGCTAAATTATAACATAATGCTTAAAACACCAAAAGGGGTTCCCGCCCAAAATGGGTTAAGGTTATTGTAGCAGTCAATTTATATTGGGGGTCGGGAGGGGGCGGGGCGGGGGTCCCGAGACATTGCCAAAGCATTTCCGGGGGTCCCCGGCCAAAAACGTTGAGAACCCCTGCTCTGGGTTTTTCTTTTCTCTCACTTTCTCTTGCGCGCTGCTACTGACTTTCTCCCCGTGCCTCTCCACACACAAGCAACAGCAGTGAACACACGCTTCTGGCCATGGGACGCTTGACTGCCTCTGTCTGTCTGTCTCCCTTGACTGTGGAGGCCCACTGACACCGCCTGTCCTTGGGTGTAGGAGAGGGAGAGAAGGACTAATGGGCAGTAGGAGGAGGAGGAGGAGGAGGAGGAGGGAGGTGGTGACGAGGGAGGGAAGAGGCTGGCTGGATGACTGACATTGATTTTCTGACATACATCTTTTGTCTGTGTGTGCGTGTGTGCTTGCGTGCGCGTGTGTGTTACAGGCACCTGTGTCTGGACCTTGTTCCGAGGAGAGAGTTCAGCATGGTGGACCCAGACGAGATCAGTGTCACTGAACTCTACAGACTGGTACGTTATTTTGTCTTAACGGTTCACCTCACAAACGCAGTCTTGTCCACTTGACGACGAACACACCACACCTGTGCTCAAGACCCTCCAAGTTTGTTAGTTTTTGTTTTGATTGTCCCAGGCAGTCCTGCACCATACCTTTAATTGTCTCCACCAGGCCGAAGGCATGGGGAGAGAGTATGTTTTGCACTCCGTCTGTGTGTGTGTGACGCGTGTGTGCGTCCGTCCGTCCGTCCGTCCGTCCGTCCGTCCGTCACCAGTTAATCTCCGGCCAAATAATCCAATTACCATCCAAGGCGTAAGAAGAAATGGCACCCTTTTCACATTGGCCTATTATAGCGCCACCAGGAGGCCACGACCTGACCTGCCCTGGTGGAGACCTGTGCCCCGAGGGGAACTTTATCTAGTTATTTCTGTGCCACGCTAGGTGGCAGCAGAGTGTAAGTAAGCCCTGCCAGGGGGATTCTTCAATTTTTGCTCATGTTCATTTCCTGTTTCCCAGCCTGGAAACCACCGTTATAACCATCGGCAAGAGTTAACATACATACGTCAGTTCAAAGGAATCAATAACGATAAGGAACGATTCCCTCTTAACGGCCCGATACCTTGGCTTAACGGTTCCCTTTTAACGATTTTACAATAGAGCACCGAAGTCCTGACGTCACTGTCAGTAGAGGGCGCCAGTCCACAGGTTCGTGTACTTATTATTTGCATTGAAATCCCCATTGGGGGATTTTAGATCTCTTCATATAAGAACTGTGTTTGAAAAATAAACCGATCATCCCGGCCTTTTCACTCATATGGATATGAAGCATCGACTGGATGTGGAAATGTACAAATATACCCAAAGAGTAACACAATAAGCGCTAGAAACGAGTCAAACAACCCAGAGACTACATTTCCGGGTAGGCGGGGTTGCTGCAGCTGCCCGTCGCACAACAGAAACTGACATGTTAATTAAGTTTCATTATACTACAGGTCGTTTCGAGGAAGCAATCTGATTGGTTGAAACAGCCTTCTAGCCGTGGGTTAAACCAGCACCATTCACCACCTAATCAAAACAAAGAATTCAGCTGCTCTGTTCTCCCAGAGCGCTAACAAAGTCGGTGGCTAGGCTAGCTAGTTTCTTGGGACATTTGTGGTCGTAGTGACTACATCTGTCATTAAAAAAATATATTCTTTCAGCGATTTTCTTAGTTTTAAGGGTAACTGTTGTAACTGTTGCACTTCAGTGATGCTTGCGGAACTCGACTTCGTCTCGTTCCTCACCGCATCCCTGTCGTGTCAATAATCACGTTAACCCACACCCTCTCGTGTAATATTGCTTAAGTAGTAGTCTTTCCGAGTCTTGTTTAATCACTCTGCACTCAACATTTGAGAGGCCTGCACCCAGAACAGACATACTGTACTAGTAGAAAGTGGGGGAACCCAACAGCCCCGAATGGGACGATGCTAGCCAAAACTGTGTCAGCTTAGTGGAACTAGACCAGAGCAGTCCAAGAGACAGGCTGAATGACTGAACAAACACATTGTACCTGCCGTGATGTAGTGTTTTAAACCAACTTCATACATTTTATAACCCATGCATTATGTTATGAGACTTGTTATGATCTGTCTGGTGTCAGTACATGCAGCACAGTTTGTATTACAGAATGGCTGTTGGACCTTTTTATGATTTCATTCCTGTGAATGAATGCCCTATTTTGTTGTACAAGTGTGACGACATTGACCATATATTATATATATATATATATAAATTCCAGCTTTTCACCAGAGGAGAAAAACTTTTATTTATAGTTAATAGCACAGGCAGACTCTTCACATACTAGAGCATGTCTGAAATAAGTGTCAGAGCTGAAATCGACATGTAAATATGAAATAAATGCTTAAACTAGGTGTTTAAGCAGGTGTAATGTTAGAGACCACAGAAGTGAACCTTTCAAGCCTGTTTTACTCTATAAGCCATATCTCCAAAACTGGTGGGTCAAACTGAACAACCAATATGTCATTTTGAAGCTATGATTCCCTGCTTTCATATACTATACACGTTATATCGCTTCCCGTTTGAAAGGCCCTTAAAGCAGTGATTCTCATACCTGTGGGCCGTAACGGTATTGCAAGTGGGCCCCCAAATAATTGCAAAAACACTGAAGATTCCAATGTTGATAAGACATCATTAACCCATTCAGGACGGAAACCCCTTTAGGTGTTGTATGTTGTGTATGTTATACGTATGTATATGTATTGTGTATGTTATACTGCAGCTATTGAAAAATTGCAGATCTACAAAGAATACCAGCTCATAGCGTGGCACTGAGTGCCGCGCTACGAGCTTGTATTCTTTCAGAGCGAACGTTTTTAACTCAAGTCTTTGCTGAACAACATATTTTCAGATGTGGGTCGGCGGCCAATTACATATATAATTCTGGGGGTCCTTGACATGAAATAGTTTGAGAACCACTGACATAGAAACATATGGTTTTTCAGAAAACTGTCATGATTTAGAAGGCAGTTGTAGAATCTGGTGTCACAGTCCTAAATGGGTTAATATGTGGTCAGATGGGTGGGCTGCGAACGCCTTCCATGGTTGAGAACCACTGAAATAAATATGTATTTTTTGGTAGTCTCCCCCCCTCCCATCCCCCCATCCCCCCCCCCCCCCCCCCCCCCACACACACACACACACACCCCCGGTCATACAGTAGGCCTATGTTCTTTCTCTCCCTCTTCATGGTCCTTGTGGGTTGTTCGCCGAGCCTGTCGTCCCCCCCCCCACCCCCCCCATGCCCCTTCTGCTGTTACCATGGCAACCAGATCTCTGGCCTGATACAGCAAGGAGGCGATCGTATTAGACGCTTGTGTGTGCGCACGCACGCACGCACGCACGCACGCACGCACGCACGCACGCACGCACGCACGCACGCACACACACACACACACACACACACACACGGCCTTAGGAGAAGAAAGGTATGAACATGCCATGATAACAATGTCGACAATAACACATAATTATGACAGTATATAGCAGTGAGACAGGACACACACACACACACACACACACACACATACACACACACACACACACACACACACACACACACACACACACACACACACACACACACACACACACACACGTACACAGCTTCCAGCAGGAAATAGATTGCTAATTCTCCTCTGTGGTGTTTGTTTGTGGAAACGACCCCTTTGTTTTCCACTCGTCGTGCGGCTTAATTGAAATTAGATGGAGCTTATCCAGTGTGTGTACGTTTTGTAAGCCGTATGTGTGTGTGTACTGTATGTGTGTGTGTGTCTGTGTCTGTCTGTGTGTGTGTGACTGTGTGACTGTGTGTGAGCCGTAAAATCGAACATGCAACCTGACTACTTTAGTGCACAGCATACCTTTTAAATGGTGCATTTATTTAGCTCCCTATCCAACGTACCTTACGAGGTGCGTTCCATTGACCCATTCACACGCTGACGGTGGAGGAAACCAGTGGCGTGCACAGACATTTAGAGGGGCAGGTGCTCCAGTGAAAAAAAGGGCACCTTGTGCAGCGCGTGGAACCGGCCGGTTGCCTTAATAGTGTGAGATTTATAGATTATGGGGCATAAATAATATATTAGAAGCTTTTTTTTATCAAGAATTGATCAATGTCACCATGGTCCACATACTGTACACTGTACAAAAAGGGCACATTGCTGTCCAGAGGGCAAGGGCAGGTGGTGCTGTAGCACCACCTAGTGTCTATCTGTGCACGCCACTGGAGGAAACCATGCATGCCAGGCAACCAGTTACAACTTGGTTTAGTGTCTTAGTTGCTTGAGGACATGATGTCAATGAAACTAATAGAGAGATGTGTTCTCCCTATGCTGCACGAACATGGGACTTAAAAATACTCAGGCAAAAATACGGAGAAGGAAGTTCTGAGGCAGAAGCAACCATGGAGCTCTCTGGCGGCCTGGGAGAGTGGCTTTTGGTGTTTTTAAGCATTATGTTATGCTTTAGCTGTTGAAAAATAGCAGATCTACAAGCTCATAGTGCGGCACTCGGTGCCGTGCTATGAACCTGTAGGTCTGCTATTTTTGAAAAGTTGTGAAAATGTGGCGCAAATCTTTGAATATATATTCTTTCAGAGTGAACGTTTTTAACTCAAATATTTGCTTCTGGGGGGAGTCCCTGGAACAACATATTTTCAGATGGGGGCCAAATACAGATAATCTTGGGGGTCCTTGACATGAAAAAGGTTTACATAGAAACATAGGTTTTTCAGAAAACGTTTAGGATTTAGAAGACATTTTTTAAGAATCGTCCTCGTGTCTAAATGGGTTAATTTAGACTGTTGGCGTGGTTCATTTATGGAACAAATACACAACAGACACTTTGGCACTAAGAGGTACTGTAGTAGGAGCTGGGGATCAAACCGGGGCTCCTATCCCCAAGCGGCCCGCTCTACCATGTCATATGTCATCGCTCCATATTTCAACTTTAATAAGCTGCCGTACTTCATCATACAAGAGTGTTGCCCAAAAGTAGCGAAAATAGCCGATCTACAAGCTCACAATCGCGACGTGTCGTGAGCTTGTGGATGGGTACGTTTTAACTATATATATATTTTTTTTAAATGATTATTATTATTTAAAAATAGACACGTCATAGCCAGGTAACGTGACGTCATAGAGCACTGGTTCCCAAACCTTTTCATGTCAAGGACCCCCAAATTGAAACTAATTAGCCTGCGTACCCCCATTTGAAAAGGTATGCCAAGGACCCCCATAACAGAGGATTCTTACGGCTCTAGCAGTGATTTTCAACCATTTTCACCCCTAGTTTGATATGCATTAGACTACGGACCCCCATTTAATGGGATTTCTATCTCTGAGACCTCAATTTATATTGTAAAATCAATGTTAATTTAACTCTGAGAGTGTACAAATGGAACCAAATGGACCCGTTCGGGTCCATTTGGTTCCATTTGTACACTCTCAGAGTTACAGACCCATAAGGGTCCATTTGGTTCCAAATGACCATTTAGCTGGGTCCCCCCTGGAACTCCCTCAAGTACCCCTGGGGGTCCCCGGACCCCACTTTGGGAACCACTGTCATAGCGCGCACACATGCATTCTGAGATCCACGTCAGTGTTGTTTTTGGCAGCAAATTTCTATTTGAGTTTAGTTCGGAGTCTTTGTAATTGAAACATTTAGTTTTAGTCATATTTTAGTCACCTGGGAATGTTTTAGTGTTAGTCTAGTTTTGGTCGATTAAATATCATAAGATTTTAGTCGACTAAATGTACAGTTGATTTAGTCGACTAAAATGTATTTTGGCGGGCCTTGATGCCGTCGTAATGGCTGATTTTGCTGAAAATAGCCGATCTACAAGCTCACAACGCGCCGTGCTGTGACGCGTTGTGAGCTTGTAGATCGGCTATTTTCAACATGCAACCAAGTGTAAAATTACTTGTGTCTTACTTATACTGGATCTTTTGTCAGCTAGTCCCTTGCAAATATTTTAGCCTAGTTCTTATTTGTTGATGAAATTGTCAATATATATTTAGTCTTACTTTTAGTCACCATAGCTTAGTTTTCATTTAGTTTCCATTTCGTTTTCGTCGGTGAAAAAAGGTTAGCCGACGAACATTTTTCATCATAGTATTAGTCGACGAAATCAACACTGACCATGCCAGTGTTGTTGTCATTAGTGTTGGCGTTCTGCCAACCCCCACGGCTGGCCTGCAGGCAGGTGTACATTACCAATGGCCTCCTCGCCTTCTTTTGTCTAACGCCATGTGACGTGTTGTGAACTTTGTTGTTATCCTACTATCTTACTATTTAAAAAAATCTTCTAAATCCTCCAGTTTTCTGAAATAAATATTTTCACGATTTTTCAAAAATAGCAGACCTACAGGCTCGTAGCGCGCCACTCGGTGGCGCGCTATGAGCTTGTAGATCTGCTATTTTTCAATAGCTAAATTATAACATAATGTTTAAAACACCAAAAGGGGTTCCCGCCCAAAATGGGTTAAAAACGTTCGCTGTGAAACAATATATATTCAAAGATTTGCACCACATTTTTTCCTGATTTTTCAAAAACTATATATGAGCTTCTAGATCCTGTATACCTCTCAAGGACTGGTGTGCGTTGCATGCCTGGTTTCAATACTTTGAGTGTGCAGTCAGTGCACACATCCAGACCCGAGATTCGCTTGCATTATTTGTCCTACGAGAAATACATACAGTATAGGGCAGCGCGCAAGGTCCCACCTTCTTCTAACTCTCTCTTCTTCCACTCTCCTTGGCTCACACCATGCCAGTCTCTTTGAAGTGGGCTTTTGGCCCCCCCAAAAAACCTTCTCTGAAGTCTTAAATTAGCTCTCCGGTTTATAGTCTCTTAGGCGCAGCCCTGTCTTCGGTGCAGAGGCGAGAGCCGGCTTTAAACCCATTCAGGACGGGAGAACCCCTTTTGTTTTTTTTTAAGTATTGTTACACTTTAGCTAGTGAAAAATGAGTGGAGCGAGTGCAAGGCGGGAAGGGAGAAGGTGTGAGCGGGCCGGTGTGTAGAGATACCGGAGCCCGGAGTTCATTGACGCGGGCGGAACAGACGGCAGCGATGGACTGCTCGGGTCTGTCAGGGTCAAGATCAAAGAGACTCCTCAGCTCCGTTATCAATACAGAGGAACTTGGCACGTGCGCTTCCGCACACGCGCACGCACACACACACACATTTTATGACTATACTTGTGAGGACATCACCATTTTAGGATGGCGATGTTGGACTGTAAATGCCATTTTTACCATTTCCTTTGCCATTAGAGCCGAAAATAGACGGATCTGCTACTGTCGAAACCATCGTGTAACAAAGACTGGATCATCCTACTATAAATGCCCCACGTCTCTGTGTGCGCGCGTGTGTGTGTGCGTGTGTGTACGGTTGTAATGCACGTAACTCGAGAACCGTTTGCCCATGACTTCAAATTCGACACACGCGTTCCAATACCCCCGCAGTGCAGGGCCCGTTATCGAGTCGGTTTTTCACTTAATTTTTATTGAGAAGAAAAGAGTGAAAAAACATAGGAAGAAACAAAAAAAAGGTACAAACCAAACACACAGTTCAGTTCAGAACAAGTATTTAGTCCATGAGCCAGACCTCCAAAATTGGAACGTTAATTTCATTATGAATTGAGTGGGCAAAACCATACCTATATTAAATTGTTTATACGATCAATATAAGTAAGGTTATGGGTTAGTGCCCCTGCTTGCATCCTCCATGAGGAGGAAGCCCAAAAACCTTCGATGAGGCCTTTAGGAGGGCCATTCGAGCCGCAAGTGGAGTCTGTGGTACTACCGTTTACCAGTGGTGGAGCCTGCAGAACCATTGCGGCTCAAGAATCCACCACTCCGGAATGAAGTGTCTGGTGCTGGGAGTCTGGTGCAACGCACAGGTCCTCGTGGTACTCCTGGTGAGAGCAGGAGTGGACCTGGTGAGACGTAGGAGGGGCCCGGACAGGAGGCAACCCACAGAGCCTAGTCCCTCCACTTACCAGAATAGTACCTCTCAGTCCCGGCATAGTAGTTCCGGAGTGGTTCCAACGGATTGTACGGCCCTGTCTTTCCCTAGTGGTCTGATCGAGGGTAGCTACTGGCACGTAAGTCGGGACTTGATCACCCCGGCTGGGTCACCCGAGTGAGGGGTATGATGTTCGAGACCCGAAACCCCGATGACCTTGGGATACATCACTGAGGATACGTCCCAGTTGCATCCAGGCGATGTTATTTTCGTTCAGTAAATTAATATATGATAACCCTTCCACAGTAGTAGCCTTTTCATATTTTATTTTTATTGCATATTTTCCAATACAATGCCTAATTTGCATATTTACATTTTTAAGATTTGGAAAACAATAAATCATTGTCTTTGTGTAAGTAATCAACTGGGGAAGTTTCATGGTGATAACAATTTAAAATAGGTATGGTTTTGCACTCAAATTTTGGAGCTCTGGCTCATGGACTAAGAACCAAAAAGAACTGAACCGGTTCCCAACCGGTGGAAAAGGGGCCTCAGAGTCTGTCCTTGACCTTGTGATGTTTTCCTTCAAGGTCAC